>NC_038249.2:33256701-33603575 GCF_000004515.6 Glycine max
AAGAGCCCCTCTGGCCCTGGACCGAGAAAACTGAAAAGAAAAAAAGAAAAAAGGAAAGGAAAAGGAAAAAGAAAGAAAAAAAAGAAAAGAAAAAAACAAAAAAAAATAAAACAGCAAAATAAAAATAAAATAAAATAAAATAAAAAATAAAATAATAATAATAATAAAAAAAATAAAAAACGAAAAGAAGATACTAATAAAGATATTAATAAAAAACGGAAATAATAAAAAAACACTTAATAAAAGGAAAAGAAAAGAAGAAAATAATAACTAAAAAATAAAAATAATAATAATAAAAAAGTAAATAAATAAATAATAATAATAAAAAAAAGGGCGTCTTCAAAACAAAATGAGGTATTTTAAAATACCTCCCTGCCGAAATTTCATCTGAAATGATGGAAATTTCCGGCTTAAAAGACGAGAAAAAAGAAATAAAAACGGGTCAAAAATGGGGTATGACAGATGCCCCTATTTAAGTCTCTTCGTTACGGAGATTTAAAAGTGAAACTTTTAAAGCGACGGGTCGAAGAGATTTAAATACAGAGTACACCATTTTTGACCAATTTCAACTTCAAAATGCTATGAATGCACTGTTATGCACGTAATGTTGCGAATGCTTGCGATGCAAGTATGAATGCAAGACGAGGTAAATGGCTCGACTGGGAATAACAAAACCAAATGGTACCCGATTTTGTTAAAGAAAAGGGGTCCGACTGGGGGTCACACGGTTTTACTGGGGGTAAATGTCAGCTGTTCGGGTTGACGACGAACTGCCACTGACGACAAAGGAACAAAGATAAATGCCAGATGATCGGGTTATTGCCGAATTAGCCAACTGACGACAAAGGAACAAAGATAAATGTCAACTGTTCAGGTTATTGCCGAACTAGTCAACTGACAAAAAACAAAGATAAATGTCAACTGTTCAGGTTATTGCCGAACTAGCCAATCTGACCAAAAACAAAGATAAATATCAACTGTTCAGGTTATTGCCGAACTAGTCAACTGACAAAAAAACAAAGATAAATGTCAACTGTTCAGGTTATTGCTGAACTAATCAACTGACAAGAAGCAAAGATAAATGTCAACTGTTCAGGTTATTGCCGAACTAGTCAACTGACAAAAAACAAAGATAAATGTCAACTGTTCAGGTTATTGCTGAACTAATCAACTGACAAGAAGCAAAGATAAATGTCAACTGTTCAGGTTATTGCCGAACTAGTCAACTGACAAAAAACAAAGATAAATGTCAACTGTTCAGGTTATTGCTGAACTAATCAACTGACAAGAAGCAAAGATAAATGTCAACTGTTCAGGTTATTGCCGAACTAGTCAACTGACAAAAAACAAAGATAAATGTCAACTGTTCAGGTTATTGCTGAACTAATCAACTGATGACATGAAACAGAGGCAAATGATGCACAAGCTGTTCATTAAAGAAATTGCCACTTGGCGGAGAGAGGGTGACACCTTTGGATCAGACCCATTGGGGATGACACTTGGGGAAATAGAGGGTTACAAATTATTCATGATTGATTGAAGTGAACAGATGATTGAAGCGAGACTCATGATGGTTAAAGCAGCCATGTACGCATGATATTGTCTTTATTGTATATGCATGAATGTGTATACGCATGAACGTATGAATGCCTGAATGACGACACGACTTGTATGCCTGTATGGAGGATTGACTTGTATGATTATGTGAATGATAAATTTGATGGAACAAGATTGGACAGGTAAGATGGAAAGTGACCCGCCGTCGCATCACAAACACTCGGCAATCTTCAATGGGGATGATGCCACCAGGGTGTATCAAAATAGTGACGGAGTAAAGCCCGGCGTATGCAGCAACTGATGGGGAATAAACATTTCGTGCCAATCCAAAAAAAACAAGGTAGAAGAGCTAGTGCTTCTGTGGTCATGCTTATTATTTTTTTTTTTTTTTTTTTTTTTTTGTTTTTGTTTTTTTTTTTTTTTTTTTTTTGAAAAAAAAGCAATTGACCACGTGCAACCTGCAAGGTTTATCCATTCTCAGGGTAGCTGTTGACACACCCTTCATCTATTCACGAGTTCAAAGAAAAAGTGTTTTGTTGTTTGTGCTTCTCAAAAAAAAGACATGAAAGAAAATTTATGATTTCGAGAAATATTTTGTTTCAAATGCTACCATAAAAAAGGAAAGGTTTTATAAGCTGAATAAATGAGAATTCCAAATGAAAGGCAACAGGCTCAAATTTATTTGAAAGAGTGGTGACCTGCCAATGGCATGGCTCCACTGATCTTACAAAGTTTGGAAAATGGTAAATATAAATCGAAGGTTCATTGAACACAATAACCGTTGTTCCCTCTGACAACCTTGAATTCCACTGTTTGGATGCTTCAGATTCAGGGTCTCCTTGACATTCCATTGTGCCTCAAATGAACGAAGATCAGCTCGATGCAGTTACTTTGTCTTTTGGTCCTTAACTTTTGCATAGATCGCCCTTTCGGGTTTTCGACCTATCAGGCTAATTATTTTTCTGTTTGATGTCTCTAATTTTTGCCTGGGCCGCCCTTTCGGGTTTTCGACCCACCGAGACGCTCATTTTTGCCTAAGCCGCCCTTTCGGGTTTTCGACTTACCGAGCTGTTCTTTTATTTTTTAGACAAAGTATTTCTTGACTGCATCCGCATTCACGGGACGAGGGAGCTCATCCCCATCCATAGTCGTAAGAGTCAGTGCACCACCAGAGAAAGCTCTCTTGACGACATATGGGCCTTCGTAATTGGGCGTCCACTTGCCCCTAGAATCGGGTTGGAAAGATAAAACCTTCTTGAGCACAAGATCTCCTTCTTGAAACACGCGAGGACGAACCTTCTTGTCGAAAGCATGCTTCATCCTCTGTTGATAAAGTTGTCCGTGGCACAAGGCTTTCATGCGTTTTTCTTCAATTAGATTCAACTGATCACATCTGCTTTGGCACCATTCAGCTTCTGATAACTGGGCCTCCATCAGAACTCTCATTGATGGAATCTCAACCTCCACAGGGAGTACTGCTTCCATACCATACACCAAAGAGAAAGGGGTTGCCCCTGTTGAAGTACGCACTGAAGTGCGATACCCATGCAAAGCATACGGTAACATCTCGTGCCAGTCTTTGTATGTAACCACCATCTTCTGCATTATCTTCTTGATATTCTTGTTTGCAGCTTCAACTGCGCCATTCATCTGAGGTCTGTAAGGAGAAGAATTGTGATGCTCAATCTTGAACTCTTCACACAAATCTTTCATCATCTTGTTGTTCAAGTTCGTTCCATTATCTGTAATGATTCTGTTGGGCACACCATAACGGCAGATGATCTGATTCTTGATAAAGCGGACCACAACTTGCTTAGTCACATTTGCATAGGATGCTGCTTCCACCCACTTGGTGAAGTAATCAATAGCCACTAGAATGAAACGATGCCCGTTTGAAGCCTTCGGTTCGATTCTACCAATCATATCGATGCCCCACATAGAGAAAGGCCACGGAGAAGAAAGAACATTAAGCGTAGTTGGTGGTACATGAATTTTGTCAGCATAAATCTGGCATTTGTGGCACTTCCTAGCATGTTTGCAACAATCTGTCTCCATCGACATCCAGTAGTAACCTGCTCTCAACAACTTCCTTGCCATTGCATGTCCATTGGGATGAGTTCCAAAGGAGCCTTCATGTACCTCATGCATCAAAAATTCTGCTTCTTGCTTATCTACACACCTGAGTAGTACCATGTCAAAGTTTCTTTTGTACAAAACATCCCCATTTAAGAAGAAATTACCAGACAATCTTCTCAAAGTTCTCCTGTCTTTGTTGGATGCTCCGGGTGGATATTCCTGGCTTTGAAGGAAACACCTGATATCATGGAACCAAGGCTTATCATCAACAACCTCTTCGACTGCAAACACGTGAGCGGGCCTCTCGAGGCGCTGAATTCTAATTGTTGGCAAATTGTTCCGGTGACTCACTTCGTACATGGAGGATAAAGTTGCTAACGCATCTGCCATCTGGTTCTCATCACGAGGGATGTGGTGAAGCTCCACTTTGTTGAAGAAGGTTAGCAAATGCTTCGCATAATCTTTGTATGGAATCAAGCCGGGGTGGCGAGTTTCCCATTCTCCTTTGATTTGGTTGATTACGAGAGCTGAATCCCCGTAAATGTCAAGGTTCTTGATTTTCAAGTCAATGGCTTTTTCAATGCCCAGGATACATGCTTCATACTCTGCCACATTGTTGGTGCAATCAAACTGTAACCTTGCAGCGAAAGGGAGATGGTTACCTTCAGGAGTGATAATAACTGCCCCAATTCCATTGCCAAAGACATTCACGGCTCCATCAAAAATCAAACCCCATCTAGACTCGGGATCTGGACCTTTTCCAAGCAATGGTTCATCACAATCCTTCATCTTCAAGTGCATAATCTCTTCATCAGGAAAGTCAAACTTGATGGGTTGATAGTCCTCAATTGGTTGGTGAGCCAAATGATCGGCAAGAACACTTCCCTTAATTGCTTTCTGGGTGCGGTATTCGATATCATATTCGGATAACAACATCTGCCAACGAGCAATTCTTCCTGTCAGAGCGGGCTTCTCAAAGATATACTTGATCGGGTCCATTTTGGATATTAGCCAGGTGGTGTGGTTAATCATGTAGTGACGAAGACGCTTGGCAGCCCAAGCTAGTGCACAACAAGTTTTCTCAAGTAGGGAGTACCTGGACTCACAATCGGTAAACTTCTTGCTCAAGTAGTAGATAGCATGTTCTTTCCTTCCGGTCTCATCCTGTTGTCCGAGCACACAACCCATAGAATCTTCTAACACAGTCAAGTACATAATCAGAGGCCTTCCTTCAACTGGAGGTATAAGAATTGGAGGTTCTAGCAGATAATTCTTGATACTATCAAAAGCCTTTTGACAATCTTCGGTCCAAACAACCCCTTGATCTTTTCGAAGCAACTTGAATATAGGTCCGCACGTGGCTGTCATGTGTGAGATGAAACGAGAAATGTAATTTAGACGCCCAAGAAAACCTCTCACTTGTTTCTCTGTTTGTGGAATCGGCATTTCTCTAATGGCCTTGACTTTGTCAGGATCTACTTCAATACCTTTCTGACTGACAATGAAGCCCAAGAGTTTTCCAGATCTAACACCAAAGGTACATTTGTTGGGATTCAGTCGAAGTTGGTACTTTCTCAGCCGTTGAAACATCTTCAGCAAGTACTCGACATGTTCTTCTTCAGTGCCTGACTTGACAATCATATCATCCACGTACACTTCTATCTCTTTGTGCATCATGTCATGAAAGAGAGTGGTCATGCCTCTTTGGTAAGTGGCACCTGCATTTATCAACCCAAAGGGCATTACTCTGTAACAAAAGGTGCCCCAAGGCGTGATGAAAGATGTCTTTTCTCTATCTTCAACTGCCATCTTGATCTGATTGTACCCAGAGAAACCGTCCATGAAGGAGAAGACCTTGGACTTTGCAGCGCTGTCAACCAATACATCGATGTGAGGTAGAGGAAAGTCATCTTTCGGACTAGCCTTGTTCAAATCACGGTAGTCAACGCACATCCTGACTTTGCCGTCCCTCTTTGGAACAGGCACTATGTTGGCTAGCCATTGAGGATACTCTGATGTGACAAGAAAACCTGCATCGATTTGCTTCTGTACTTCCTCTTTGATCTTGAGAGCCATGTCAGGGCGAGTTCTTCTCAGTTTCTGTTTGACTGGTGGGCATTCGGGCTTCAAAGGCAAACGGTGCTCCACAATACGGGGATCCAAGCCGGGCATATCTTGGTACGACCATGCGAACACATCGACGTATTCTTTGAGTAATTCAATCACCCTTCGTTTGACAGTTGCCTCAAGCGATGCCCCAATCTTGACTTCCTTCTTATCTTCCTCGGTTCCCAAGTTAATCACCTCTACTACCTCCTCATGAGGCCGAATGGCTTTCTTTTCATATTCCAATAACCGAGCAAGTTCCTCCGGAATTTCGTCATCCTCCTCCTCCTCAGCCTCGTAGACAGGAGATTCGAAGTTGGGAGAGAATGCATGGTTATTATGTTCAAAGGGCTCATAAATGCCTAGTCTGCATATGATTGATGATTGACTTTAGAAAATGAGTGAACAATGCAGACTTTTTATAATTAATTGAAATAAAAAAAAAATAAAATATTTTGGTTTTTTTTGTGTTACCATTTTCCAGAAAGAGCAATAAGCATGGATATCGGAATAAACCACATTTTCCATTAATAAGAGTAGTGCTTGAAACAAAACAGCCCTACATAATTGCGCTTTCGTCCTGGGCAAGACGAAAGGATCTTTTTTTGAAAAACAAACAAACAGAAAAACAAAGACACATTACTTTGATGCATGAACCACTGCAGGGATGTCAACCGCGTCCCAGTTGCGAACAAGTTTTCCAGGTGTGACAAATGCAAGCACTATCTCTTCAGGAACATCTTCCAAGACAGCATTGGCTTCTGGCGAGTTGTTGATGAACCCGGCGCTACAAAAGGTGCTAGTAATGGAGCTTGATCCAACACTGTTCGTTGCGGATCCTGCAGAAGAAGCAAATCCCAGTCCTTCGCGGTTTTTACTCTCTATCAACTGCACAACTTTTCCCCATCCTACACCTGTTCCTTCCTGCACCACTTTCTGTGCGCTCTTCCAAGTAGCAAAAGATACTTCATTCTTCTCTGGCTTTTTACCTTCTACAGTCAGGCCTTGGAAAGAGGTTCCTTCTGTTTCATCAGCACCAATAAAGGAAAAAGCTGACAAATGACTAACCAACAAGGCTTCCTCTCCACTCACAGTGATCAATTTCCCATTTCTGACAAACTTCAGCTTTTGATGCAAGGTGGATGTTACGGCCCCCGCTTCATGGATCCACGGCCTACCCAAAAGGCAACTGTATGCGGCTTGGATATCCATCACCTGGAATGTAATTTGGAAAACAAACGGCCCAATTGTAATGGGCAAATCAACCTCCCCGATAACAGACTTTCTTGATCCATCAAACGCTTTGACAACCACCCCGCTTCTTCTCATGGGAGGCCCCCGGTAGGAAAGTTGGTCTAATGTGGATTTGGCCATTACATTCAATGAGGAACCAGTGTCCACAAGTACATTCGACAAAGCATCAGACTTGCAGTTCACCGATATATGTAACGCCAGATTGTGGTTCCTCCCCTCCTCAGGAAGCTCTTCATCACTAAAACTTAAATTATTGCAGGCAGTAATGTTTCCTACTATACTGTCCAATTGATTAACAGTCACGTCCCTCTCCACAAAAGCTTGGTCCAACACCTTCATTAGAGCCTCACGGTGTGCTTCTGAGTTCAATAGCAGAGACAAAATGGATATCTTAGAGGGAGTTTGCAGCAGCTGGTCTACTACTTTATACTCACTCTTCTGGATCAGTTTCAGAATCTCGTCATGATCAGAATTCTTGCTAGTCCCATTGGATTGGCCTACTTCCTTCCTTGTACCGGGGCCATTCACTGTCGCCTGTTTAACTGCCGGATCATTCACTTTCTTTGCAAACAATGTGGGGATAACACGTCCATTCCTTAGAACTTTACCGTCACTAGCAATGTTGTCCACAGAAACCGCAGGAGTTAGAGAGGGCAAAGGCACCTCCTGTCCACCTTCCAACATCGTGGCACTATACTTGTAAGGGACCGCTTTTAGAGAAGCATACGGCATAGGTCCTGGCAAGCTAATCACCAGTGGAGTAGTAGTGGATTCCCCACTGTTATAGCTTATTTCCAACCGCTGAAACTCGGGGGTGATGACGCACACTTCTTTGTCCTTCCTCGTGATGATAAGTTCTCTGCTGTCTATCAGCCCTTGTACGTCCTCTTGTACCTTCGGGCATCCTTTTACATTCACTGGACATATTTCACACGCTGCATGATCATGGTCAAACAGAGCTGCCTCGCACATCTTGATATGTATTGGGACCAGGGGAGTTCGAATGTGCTGGACATTTAGGATGACACCTTCTTCACCACAATCTTGTATCATGTTGACAGTAGGCCCATGGTTCGGCAGAGGGTTCGCCTGAACATTGGGATTCTGATCTTTGAAGGATAGCAAGTTGGCCCGGACTAGTTTTTGCACTTCATTCTTCAGGACATAGCAGTTTTCAACGTCATGACCTGGGGCCCCTTGGTGGAAAGCGCAGGTTAAATCAGGACGAAACCAGGGAGGTAAAACATCTGGTGTACGAGGGGGTGTTCTGACCTGGACAAGGTTTTTGGCGAGCAGGGCGGGGAGTAAGTCAGCATATTTCATCGGGATTGGATCAAAGGTTGTTTTCTGGCGGTTTTGTGAGTGATATGGTTGTTGGAGGGTCTGCGGGCGATTTTGTTGTTTTTGAGGGTATTGTGGCTGATGGTATTGCTGTGAAGGATATTGTTGTGGATGACACTGTTGTGGAGAGTATTGGTGTGGAGGGTATTGGTGAGGAGGGTATTGGTGAGGAGGGTATTGTTGTGGAGGGTATTGGTGAGGAGGGTATTGTTGTGGAGGGTATTGGTGAGGAGGGTATTGTTGTGGAGGGTATTGTGGCCTTTGTTGGTGATATGATGGGTTTGGGATAGTGGATGCGACATTCGCAACCTGACGATATGGGGTGAAATTCTGCTGAGGCTTACCATGAGCTACCATTCCCACCTCTTGATCTTTCTTCTTCGCAAAGTGGCCTCCAAACTTCTTGGCATTACTTGCGGCAGGGGCACTTTCCCCAGTCAAACGTCCCTCTCGGACACCTTCCTCTAATCGCACCCCCATGTTGACCATTTCGGTGAAGTCTGTTGGTGCACTTGCAACCATTTTCTCGTAATAAAACTGGCTCAGGGTCTTCAGAAATATTTTGGTCATTTCCCTTTCTTCCAACGGCGGGACAATCTGGGCAGCCACTTCCCTCCAACGTTGGGCATATTCCTTGAATGTTTCCTTCTCTTTTTGCGTCATCGCACGGAGTTGATCACGATCTGGGGCCATGTCCAGATTGTACTTATACTGCCGGATGAACGCTTCACCCAGGTCATTGAAAGTACGAATGCTCGCGCTGTCCAAATTCATATACCATTTCAGAGCGGCCCCAGTCAGGCTGTCCTGAAAGAAATGAATAAGCAGCTTATGATTGTCAGTATACATGGACATTTTCCGCGCGTACATCACCAAGTGACTGCGGGGACAAGAGTTCCCTTTATACTTCTCGAAGTCTGGCACCTTGAACTTGTGAGGGATAGTAACATTTGGGACCAAGCATAATTCACAGGCGTCCTTCCCGAACAGATCTCTTCCTCGGAGGGCTTCGACTTCCCTTTGCATACCATCAAATCTTTCTTGGAGTTCTTCCATCTTGTCGAAGGCTACAACATTTTCAGCTTGGAAAATTGGTTCAACCTCTTGTTGAATAGTGTGAATCAGTGGAGCTGAATAAGTCATTGCAGCTTGAGGGAAAGAGGTACTGGGTTGCGGAACCGGTGCTGACTGCTGAGCAAAAGGAGGCGGAACTTCAGATACAGCGGGCTGGGGGCTTCCACAGACTGGAGGTGGCATTCCCCATGTACAACCTGGAGGCAAAAAGAGGGGTGGAGAAGTCACCGTAGATAGCGGGGTTGTGCTCACCAAGGGCTGCTCTACAGTAGCGGCGGCAGCTTGAGAGTTCTGGGCTGACAGGAGTGCACTCATCATGGTCGTCAACCTATCCATTCCCTCTCGTAAAGTGGCAACCTCCTCTCTGAGACTCTGATTTTCTTGTTCAACTATATCCATCCTCTTCCGATTGGCCCTGGTGTTGTAAATGCGAGTTGGTTTGTGGAGAATTCGTCGGGCCACTTTCCTTGGGCGGCGGTTGATTGACTCCCCCCTTTTGAAGTAGTGAACACAGTGTGAGACTCGATTTAGAAACCATGAATGCAACATGATGCATGCTTATGCTTATGCAAAAAGAAAGGGAACAAATTATTATCGAAGAACTTGTCAGAGAAATTGTAAACATCATAAACTGAAACACTTCACTTAAGCATTGGAATATTACAAAGAAATTTTTTTTTTTTTTTTTTTTTTTTTTTTTTTACAAGTCAAGAGATTTTGGGAGCTAAAATCTAAACATAAGGTCCTAAGAACTTCAGACTCAAACTCCCGGAGTAGATGGGTCCTCGGAATCTGAATGTGCACGGGAGAACAAGTCCACAAACCTCCTCTTCCTTCTAGCATCTCGGTGGAGCAAGGCGTCTTTCCGACGAAGCAAGTCGTCCTTCTCAATCATCCTCTGGTTCTGGATAAAAAGCTCACGGCTCTGTTGGGCTATCTTCCCTTTCAAAGTCTCATTCTCTTGCTCGAGCTCCTGGCATCTCCTCTTCCAAGTTTCTTTTTCCTGCCTTTCTTTGGTTAATTGTTCATGAAACTCTTCCTTAGTATCAAAGGGGATAGGCAAGGATGATGGGGGGATGGTGGACGATAGGTATCTAGGTAAGCGGTAGGGTAGGCCAAAGCTCTTGGTCCTATCAATAACCCACTGGGTGTAAGATTCGTGCACATAGTCTGATTTCTTTCCCAACTGACTTCTGTTGAGTCTGCGGATAGCGCTCCAAGCTTGTGCGAATCTTTCCCTTTTGTTCGAGTGATCACCATGGTTAAGATAGAATTCATTAGTCAAGGCAAGGTTGTTTGGTTTTGTCTTTATCGGGTACCCGAATTGTCGTCGAGCGAGAAGTGGGTTGTAGCTAATTCCGCCACGCATACCCAAAAGAGGTACGTTGGGATATTCACCACAACTCACAATAATCTCTCCAACATCACTAGCTGCTTGGTACCAAACAATGTCAGATGGGTCAAGAATCATGATTCGGCGAGGCCAAGAAAGCTTATCATCATTGGTCTTGAAGGCACGGGATTGAGGTAAGTGGAAGGTAAACCACTGATAGAGTAAAGGTGCACAACAAGAAATGGTTCCACGGCCAGCCTGGGTACGGTCATGGATTGAATGGTAGGTATCGGCGAGTAGAGTGGGTACGGGGTTCTTTGTAAGAAAGATTTTAATGGCATTGATATCGATGAAGTTGTCAATATTTGGGAAGAGTAAAAGGCCATATATAAGGAGGGCTAGGATAGAATGGAAGGCAAGTATACTAGCTGCTTCAGCAAATATGGAGGCTTGTTGGTAGAGGAAGTGGGTGGGAAGACCTTGGAGGCCTCCTTTAGAGGTAAGGTTTGCTTGGATGATGGAGGTTTTAAGATGGAGGGCGGCTGCGATGTCGGAGGGTTTAGGGGTAGGCTCAAAACCATGGAAAGGTATCTTGTCTGGCACAGGTAAACCTACTAGGTAGGAGTACTCTTCAAGAGTGGGGACAAGTTGGTAATCGGGAAATGTGAAGCAATGGTAGAGCGGGTCATAGAACTGAACCAGGGTCTCTAGGCATCCTTCCTCAACATCTACTCTAAGAATTCTGAGCAACTTCCCATGATGAGCTTGAAAATCAACTGGATCACTTACTAAAGATGCTAGCTCCCTTAATCTCAACAGGTCTGTTTTTTTGAAAAGGTACTTCCTGGTGCTTCTCAGTGGGATGTCCATATCTACAAAGTTTACAAAAAGCTTGTCTAAGTCCTTCGATAATTTGGATGAAAAAAGAGTTTATGCATGGATGCATGTATGCATGATTATGCCAAAGTATGGAGAAAACATGGTGAAGTTAAGTCCACAATGTTGGAGTTAAGGGTAAACACGCCATTTGGTAAGGACTATGGTTTCATATGTACCTGTATCACGGGTTCTACCAAGTTCCCAAAGTCATTGACCACTTCCGGATATTGTCGGATTACGGGACTACTCCCGGTCCAACAACGTCCATAGGAAAGCCTCGTTTGAGTGTAGTATCGCGTATCAACCAATTCAAGACTACTCTTGATTAGCCACCGCACTACGTCATAAAAGGCCAAGATGGGTTAAAGGTAACTAAAGGCCCTCAACTTCATAGGTCGCTTGGAAATATCAATGCTGAACACGACTACTCATGCCAACATAGTAATATTCCCAAGATCCCTCCATTGAGCGGGGTTATCACATGTGCCACATCCGAAACTCACTCTCGGAAAGACACTATGATTATACCACCATCCTATCTTATGTTTCCCTCAAGTCCGGGTGTAGGACTTATCTCACCACTCACGTAAAAGATAAACACTTAAGCACGTATTTACAGTTTCAAGTAATAACAAAGCATAAAGATGAAGAAAAACAAGATAGGTTTAACCCACTTAGGAGTGTGATCCCCAGTGGAGTCGCCATTTTCCTGTCGCGGTGATTTTCGGATGTCAAGCTATTGATTAGCATTGACTCACAATTTTAAGATCACCACCGATCTTTTATTTTTCCGAAGAAAAGGGAGAAAGCTCGAAAAACCCTTGTTTTTAAGAGATCAAAAGGTCCGGGGGTTGGTTACGCAAAGGGAAGGTACTAGCACCCTAAACGTCTATAGTACTCTATAGGAACCTCTTGCTTTCTTATCTTTATGCTAAATTAATTATTTGTTTTGGAAATAAATGCTCAAGTGTGGAAAGATTAAAGAGGTGGGTTCAAAAGAAACGAGAAGAAAAAAGTTTTCGTTTATTTTTATTTGATTTGGGAAGACAAAGTCTTTTGCCTACATACCCGAATGGGATCAAAATCATGTAGTTCGGGGTAGAAAGTCAAGTGGTTGGTTTTGATTGATTTTAAAGTTCAAAAAAAGAAGAGTTTAGGCAAGGTAAGAGGCCAAAAAGGCATAGAAGAAATAAAAGAAGTGAGTTCGATTGATTTTAAATTAGAAAAAATGTTTTGATTGATTAAAGATTGATTAAAGATTTGATTAAGAAAGAAAGAAAAGATTGACCCTTTTTTTTTGAAATTTTGATTATGGAAAGTTTTTGTTTTTTGACTTTTTTTTTTTTTTTTTTTTTTTTTTTTTTTTTTTAATTATGCGGAGATAAGTCTAAACGCGCCGGATCCCTTAAAATGACGTTGGATCAAGTGAGGGTCCCTTTTCCTCGGATACGGTTCAAATCACATGATCGTCCTCGGCGGAAAACATAAAAATAAATGTGAGTGTCGGTGCAGATTCTCATTTTTTTTTTTTTTTTTTTTTTTTTTTTTTACATTGGACCTAGATACATTCTAATTGGCAATAATAAATAAAAATTGCAAATGCATTAAAATAAATATGCTAGAAGAAATAATAAAATGCATGAAATACAAAACAATAAATACATATGGTGCATAAAATAAATAAAGAAAATGAAATGCAAGACATAAAAATAAATATAATGCTGGAAATAAATAAAAAAAATGAAAATAAAAATGCAAGACATAAAATAAGCTAAAAAATAAAAATAAAAAAATGCAAGACATAAAGTAAATATGATGCATAGAATAAAAAATAAACAAAATAAAATAATAATAAAAAAAAAAAAGCAAGACATAAAATAAATATGATGCTGAAAATAAAATAAAACGAAAATAAAAATGCAATACAGAAAATAAATATGATGCTAAAAAGAATGCGAGACATAAAAATAAAATGCAAGGCAAAAATAAATAGGGTACATAAAATAAAGAAAATATAAGTGCAAGACAAAAATAAATATGTGGCTGGAAAATAAAATGCAAGACAAACAATTAAACATGATGCTGGAAAATAAATAAAGAAAATAAAAATGCAAGGCATAAAATTAAATATGATGCGTAAAAATAAAAATGCAAGACATAAAATAAATATGGTGCGTAAAAAAAAGAAAAAGAAAAGGGTGCAGTAAGGAAAAAAGGGGGTGAGAGTAGGAATCGGAAAAGAAGAAAAAGAGAAAAGAAAAAAAAAATGGGCCAGAGGTGAGTCCAGCGGGCCAAAAAAGGAGAACCGGACCGGTTTGGTCCAAGAAAAAAAACCGAACCGGTCCGGCCTCTATATAAGGGCTCAGGGCCGGTTTTTTTCCCATTTTTAAAAAGCTTTTCTCTCTCTTCTCTTTTCTCTCTTCCCTTTTTCTCTCTTCTCTCTCTAACACCGCCGGAAGTTGTTTACCGGCGCAGTGGCTGGCCGGCCATGGGTGGCGGCGCCGCCGCGTCGGAAACAGAGTCTCCTCCTTTTTTTAAAAAACTACATGTTTTGAATTCCTTTCTTCCCCTAGTTCTCAAATCCACCGTTATTTTTTGAAAACCAACACTGATAAAGCCTAGATCTAGCCTTGAATCTTAGAAAAAAAGGTGAACTACCTTTGTCCTTATGTTATCGTTTAAGCTTCAGAGTGAAAACGGTTACAGCTTGGGTTGTGTGGGTGTGGGTGTTTGACGCAGTGCTTGTGGTTGTGTGGGTGTGGGTGTTTGACGCGGTGCTTGTGGTTGTGTGGGTGTGGGTGTGGGCTTGGCCGCTAGTGGTGGTTGGTGTAGGCTTTAGGCCGCATGAGTGAGTGGGTTACTGTGTTTGCAGGGATTTCTGTTCTAATGTTTTGATTTTATGAGCAAGATGATTTTGGTTTTTTTTTTGTTTTTGTTGGTGGTTCACGGAGGAGGAGGGTGTTGTTGAGTGGTGGCTGGTGGTGGCTAGTGGTTCACGGAGGGGGAGGGTGGTGCTGAGCGGTGGCTAGGCCGATGGTGGTGGTTCACGGAGGGGGAGGGTGGCGCTGAGCGGTGGCTAGGCCGATGGTGGTGGTTCACGGAGGGGGAGGGTGGCGCTGAGCGGTGGCTAGGCCGATGGTGGTGGTTCACGGAGGGGGAGGGTGGCGCTGAGCGGTGGCTAGTGGTGGCTAGTGGTGGCTTGGCTGTTGGTATTCCGACTGTTCGTATTCACCTCTGCCCTCTCTCTCTGACATGCACAGTAATTAATGCAGCATTTAAAGGACATAATTAGGGTAAAAAACGAAGAGCCCCTCTGGGCCTGGACCGAGAAAACTGAAAAGAAAAAAAGAAAAAAGGAAAGGAAAAGGAAAAAGAAAGAAAAAAAAGAAAAGAAAAAAACAAAAAAAAATAAAACAGCAAAATAAAAATAAAATAAAATAAAATAAAAAATAAAATAATAATAATAATAAAAAAAATAAAAAACGAAAAGAAGATACTAATAAAGATATTAATAAAAAACGGAAATAATAAAAAAACACTTAATAAAAGGAAAAGAAAAGAAGAAAATAATAACTAAAAAATAAAAATAATAATAATAAAAAAGTAAATAAATAAATAATAATAATAAAAAAAAGGGCGTCTTCAAAACAAAATGAGGTATTTTAAAATACCTCCCTGCCGAAATTTCATCTGAAATGATGGAAATTTCCGGCTTAAAAGACGAGAAAAAAGAAATAAAAGCGGGTCAAAAATGGGGTATGACAACTTTGTTAGTGACTATTTTAAAAATTATATTTAAGGTGATTTCTGATTATTTGATAGTATAATTTTTTACACCATTGTTCATGAAATTAAATGTATGCTATTTTTTATTCCAGAAATTAAGTGCATGCTAGAATATGAGAAAAATGAAACTTTTATAAAATTTTACATGTGATAATCATTATATTAAGCATTAATGTGATTGTACGTAGCATATTTCAATAAATTAAAAGAGAAAAAACACTAATTATTTTTACTTGGTCGGCCCATTAGGCCCGCAATTCAGATAGGATTGGATTGGACAAACATGACTTAGTAATTACTTAATGCACTGTTTTTTTACTTGGTGCACCCCATAAGCTAAAATAATGAACCCAAATAGATTATTATGCCCCTTGGTAGTGTTTTTTCCCCACTCCATTCTCTTCCCAAAGCTGTCACACCTTGTCCCTTCCTGCACCCTTTCCCTGCAGCTGCTTGATTTAAGTTGTGTCGCACTGCACTTGGGTTCACACACTTGTTCGGGTAAAGCCACTGCACCTTCATAAACATGCATACAAATGTATTATGGATTACTTATCCGTAATGCATTAATACATGTTGAGTTTGAAGGATTCATTAGGGTTAAGCATGTGTCTTAAAGTAAAAGTGAACCTAGTTTTTTCTTTCACATTAATCACAAGTTGTTACACATAGTAATTTGTTTTTACAGTAATTATGTTAAAACTCATATAAATGATAATTGAAAGTGTAGTTTTTTTTATATGTCAATAGTAAATAAAATTTAAACTAAAAATATAATAAGAATAATAAATAACACATCGGTATCGCTTTTATTCCTCTCCTCCTGCACATTCTCTTTATTTGCACCACGTACGTTAGTTGCTTGCATTTCAACCAGTTTTGGCTAGCTAATTTTCTGGAGAGCTCATGATCTCATCCCATGAATTACACTAGTCCTGGATTCGTTGGTCTTCATCTGTTAATGGTTTCATTCGTGCATGCGATTTTATGTTTCAAAGTTAAACTTTAACATATGGTTGTGTAATCGAATTCCATAGCCAATGTGATCCGTGCGAACAAATTAAATTAGATTTCTTCATAACAAAGAATTATCCTACAAATAGATTTTCATTTTCGATTAAACTTATTAGCTATTATAGTTTAAAGAAAAATCGCCTACCATCAATCCCCAATATTCATGCACTAACAAAAAGAAAAAGAAATCCACCTTGTATACGTTTTAATCCAATGCTACATGCAAACAATTAATTGAACCAGAAAACAAAACACAACAATATCCAACACTCACGTAAAAAACCTCAAACAACACAATAGAACCACTCGCCCTTTCACATCACACAACGGCTTCACCCATCAAAGCCACCCCAAAAACAAAGGCAACCACACCAAACTTGAAACTCACGGAACCAGCAGAAGAAGCTTCAGCAGGCAAGTCCTTGTTATCACCATTGTCACTATCGCCACCGGCGGCACCGTCATCGGCGCCGGACTTCGTCTTATCGGTCTTCGGCGACGCCCCTTTAGCCTTTCCCGGCGCCGGTGCCGGAGCCTCGCTGGGAAGCACAAGGTCAAGGGGGAGAAGCACTTTGTCCACCTGGTATATGGCGAGCTTGTTGTCGGTGTAAACGGTTCCGGTGACGGAGGCGTTGACGGCGCCGGTGGCCATGCTCACCTGGCTGCCACCAAACGTGGTGACGTTGAGCTGGAGCCTCTTGGGGTCGTCGCCGGCCTGAGTCTGAACGGGGTTGGTGAGTGTGTCGAAGTTTGAGATGGAAATGAAGGAAGAGAGTGTGTGGAATTGTAAAAGTTCCACTTTTTGTCTGTCACTAAGAGAGTTGAGGAAACCAGCTTTTAGTTTTGAGAAGGCACTGTCTTCTGGGGCGAAGAGGGTTAAACCTCCTGAGCCTGAGGTCAGAAGCTGTGAGTTGAGTTGGTTGATGAGTTGGGTGGTTTTGAGGAGCCTAATGAGGACAGAGAATCTCTTTGCTTTTCTTAGGATTTGGACTATGTCAATGGAGGGTGCTTTTGGGATGGTGGGTGTGGGAGCGCCACTTGGTGTCACGGGAACTAAGGGTACTGTGTTGAATCCTGGAGCTGGAGCAGTGGCTGGTGGAGATGGTGGTGTGAATGCTGGTGGTTGTGGTAGTGGCGGGGATGGGGGTGATGAAACTGGGGCTTGGATTGGTGTGAGTTGGGCTGAAGTGGTGTGGAAAAAGGTTATAAGTGCTATAACTAGTAAAATTGAGGCTGAGAAGAGAGATTGTTGTTGTGTCTTCATTTTAGGGTTCAGGAGTGAGAGAGCTTTAAGTGAGGGTGTAGGGTACTTTGAGGCTGCTGCTACTCGCTAGGGTTGGGTTGTGTTGTGACTTGTGAGTGTTGCTGTGAGGAAAGAGGGGTAAGAGGTTGCCTTTTATTTTGAGGCTGGGAGAGTGATTTGTGGATAGGTGTAGGGTTTAGTTAGAAAGGAAAAAGGTAAGTTGCATCTTTGATGTAGCTAGTAGGAAATCAACTTTACCTATCATGGACATAGGAAAGGTGGTGCATCTTGTTTGATTAGTTGGGTGAGACAGAAGAGATTTGGCAACGATAAGGAAGTGGGAGCCCAAGGTACACTGAAATGTGCATATGTATGGAAGTTAATGGAACTATTTGTGTTCACGTCGTAGTTATTGGTGTGTGATCTGTTTAGAGGTTGAGTTATTGCATCCATCAGGAAGGAAAGGAAATCAAATGATTAGCTCCTTATGTGGCATTATCTGTCAGGTTTTGGTAATAAGGACTCAGGAGCTAAGAATCGCACTTGAAACCTACACCATACTTCCATGTACCTAAAACTCCATTATTTGTTATATCCCAAGTTCCTAGGAGATGGATTAATGGTTCCATCACGCGATATTTAAGTTTATTTGGCTCTTTATATTTTGTTCTAAATAATATTTCTTTCCTGTTTCAAAGTACTTGTTTTTGTATCCCATCTCTACGATTTTTAACTTCATTCAATAAATTAATATGAAGATATTCCTGTTTTATTAGGCCAAAGAATGCAACTAAACATTAGTATTATAGTGGTCTCCTTCTAGCATGATGTCTTGATTTTCCCTCTGGTAGGCTTTCTTTTCGGTGCTATATATATATATATACGGCCATTTTAAACGAAAAAGAAAAGAAAAAAGAAAATTGGAGGTAATAGCAGTCCCTATCAATATAACACCTGACAGAAGAGCTACCACAGAGTTAAAAAACAGGCACCCAAAAAGTAATCAAATTACTGTAAAAGGAGAGGAAATAACATAAGAAAAGGGAAGTTTCATTTTGATTGATATTGTATTTCGTATTATATATAATTATTTTATCTGTTTATATGTATGTGCATTTAAAAAATATTTCTTAAAAATCAAAAGGGACAACAAAAATTATCCCACTTTAATCATACAACATATTGTAAAAAAAAAAAAATTAAGGCGGATTCTTCTGCTCCAAGTTGAAAATGTTTTACTTCTTTGGTCTTGTTTATTTATAACTAGAAAATTAATTCTTACATTTTTTAATAAAACATACGTTTCATCCTAAAAAAAGAAATTAAGAAAGAAGAAAAACATACTTTTTAATGCTAACACACATTTTAAATTAATTTAAACATGTATCCAAATTATGCATTGAATCGTTTAAAATCAATTCTAGCTAACTCTTAAACTAAATTAGCACTGAATCTGTATATTCAATCATTTATTTTCTTCAACATTTTTTATCGACATCATTAAGAGTTTATGTCGTTTTGTTATATGCTACCCATTCAATCAAATCAGGAGGTGACTATTTTCTGTGTGGGTAAAGGCATCCTTTTTACATGGAAGAATAAGGGCTTCAATGATTTAAAATTGAGTAAAATTGATTTTGAACCGTTGACAATAATTGATTAGGTATGTTACAAAATTAATCTTAATTATAAATTTTACATTAGAGAATGTATATAGTGTGAAAAATTGTTTTTGATCTTGCAACAGATAAGTTCTAAACAATAAATCATTTTCCAAGTATTAAAAAGAAGCAAACTAGTTATATTCTAAATAAGAAAGGTTTGAATTTGTAAAAGTTATTCTGATAATTTTTTTTCGAAAATGCTTTACGACTAAAATAGCAATTTAAACACATTGTAACTCCTATAAAACATTTTAAACATAGGCTGATAGTCTTTTATCACGTCTTCTGCTTCATAAGTCAAAACAGAGCCCTCATATGTCATTTGAACACGACAATGCCAATATATTGTTATCCAACAGAATGTGATCACTCATCATGCTGAAGCCATTTTATTATATGCTTGAGACATTTTATTCCGCCCAACCAACACTTTGAAAGCGATTCCTGAATAGCAGAGTGCACGAACAAACATCTAGCAGTATATTGGATTTGATGTTTGCAGTTTGCAATATCAAAGCATAATATAAGAAAATCAAGTATTCAATTCATTTTTCTCTTTCTCAAAACATAGCAGAAACTATTTTTATTTGAAGAAATTAAGGAAAATTAAGCAATACAACAATCTTTCTGGCTACGACAATACAGACAAAACAAAGAAAAAGAGCATAAAGATAACTTCACAGTTGTTCTGAAAAATTAAGGAAGAGCCAGCAAATGACTCTTCCTCATATGGAGAATGTTACTGCTGCCACTAAAGCAACACCAAGGGACACCAACATTGTTCCGTGAATGCTAATTAAATTGATGGCATTGGCAGCAGAAGTGGCCTTATTTGACTCTCCCTGATCATCATCTTGCGCAGATGAGTTATCCTTATCAGCTTTAGGTGCCTTTGCCAACGTGGGAGCAGGAGCTGGAGGCTTAGGCTTTGAGAAATACAAAGGAATAAGCACCGTGTCCACATGATGTATGGCAAGTGTCTTATCACTGTACATAATGCCTGTGAGAGTGGCATTCACAACCCCAGTTGAAATATTCACACTGTTCCCATAAGCTGTCACATTTATTTGATACCCATTGGGGCTAATCACTGGCCAGTGTCATTACTGGATTGCTAAGAGAGTCAAAATTAGAGCTTGAGACAGAAACTGGAAGAACATGGAACTGTATCAATGCTTTTTGTTGGCGATCGCCGAGAGAGTTGAAGTAACCTGCTTGGAGATGTGAGAAGGCACCATCATCAGGTGCAAGGATGGTTAAACCTCCTCCAGATTTTGTAGTTACAAGTTGTGCATTGACTTGGTTGATAATTTGGGTGGTTTTGAGCAAGCGGATTAGTGTGCTGAATGATTTGGTCTTCCTTAGAATTTTGAAGTTGTATTGATTAGAAGAAGAATCAGAGAAAGGTGATTGGGGTAATGAGGGAACCAATGATTTTGCTGGAGCTGGAGTTGGTGTGGCAGGGGCTGGTTTGGCTGGGGGTTTAGGGGCTGGAACCAATGATTTTGATGTTGTATTGATGTTGTATTAGTTATTTTTAAAATTAAAAAACTTAAATAGTCTCTTTAAGATTGATCAAAATTAAGGGATTCAGAGCTACCTAGCTAATAATTTTTCTATCATATGAAATACATGAGGGATAAATTAAATTAAAAAAGCTAAATAATAGATGAATGACACGTATTGGTGGGTGTACATGAATATGATTAATAATGTTCTACTTGAAATATATGAAGTTTAAATTTCAATGCAATCACTTATCCGGTATTAGATTGGTGTATTCGATGAATATTTTTTTTCTCTTCTGATAGCGAATTCTTTTGCCATTTGCTTCGGGGTGAGGGTTACGAGAATTTAGGATAAACACCAGTGTATTTGCTTGCTTCTGAAATGCCTCTTTTCTTTATTGTCTTGAGCTGGGAGTGAAAAGGATTATGGATTTGGATTTCCTTCCATCATGTTAATTCTTTGTATATAGGGTCTAGATGCTTGAAAGATAATGTTTTACCATTCACCATTTTAGGAGGCATATATTATATCAAAATCTGTATTTTTTTTCATATTGCATTCACCAGCAGTTAAATTAAGGAAAAATGTGTATGTGAAAAGTATAAAAGGAAATCCACTTGTAGCACAATTTACCGAAATGTTTGCAGAATTTTTAATGAAATGTTCCTTCTAACAGACAGTATGTTTGCATTATTTGTAGGCTTGGTTTAATAATAATAATAAAGAGAAATCGCTCGTGCGTTGCACAGGTTAAAGTCTAGTAGATTCACAAAGAAAAAGAATCACACGACATACTCTGATGTAAAACTGTTAAAAAAAAGAAATGTTCCTGCAAACTATCCATCTTATAAAACAGCCAGAAATTTTGAGCAGGATCTTAACTATGTTTAAGTCTATTCCAATTATTTTAAGCATTATTTTGTTTGCCAATGGGTCATAGACTTCATAGGTCTTGCAGTTTGGCCATAAGAATCCTGTCAGCTTCACTAAGACATAGCTGGAAAAAGGATAGCGCGGACTTCACAACTTGGTACCATAGAGTATAGTCAAGATAAATATGCAAAACAAATGTAATACCCCCAAATCCACAAATGAGGTAAATGCTCCAATTGGATAAGAAGTCAAAGACCACTATGGCACCAGAAATAGCAGCAGTATACATGACTAAAATAGAGACAAAAAGTGACACACTCCCAATTACCATTTTTTTTTGCCGCACGCGTGCAGACTCATCTTTTGGTTGCAAACTTTGAGGAAGAATAACGGAAGCGTAGCAGAACATAGATGAAGCACAAAGCCATGTTCCAAATGCAATTGATAGAAAAAAGAACGTATACCATGTCTTCTTTGGAAAAAAAGGACTACTTGTACTATCAAGATCCTTAATAGGAACGGTTATAGCTCCGGTGATCCCTAGGGTGACAATTAGAATTGCCACCACTAATAAAGTATTTGCCAAATTTTTCACTATAGATGCCGCTTCTGTGTGCAAATCTTTGTGTGACCGGTAATATACTTCTTTAGGAGTCAAACCATCATTATTTTTCATTCTTTTCATAGCAGGTGGAACTATTTTCTCCACTTCCTGATTCGATTAAAGTGCAAACAAAAATATAATTAGTAAGATGGCGAGCATAAATGTAGTGATTAGTGAAGTAATTGTAAAAAAATATTATTATAATATTTTTTTATACTAGAGAAAAATTTAAGGATAGAGAAAGACATTTTTTTTTATGGAAAAAGTAGTTGTTCTCACATTTTTTTTACCATAAAAAAAGACAAGGGACGTGTAAAACAGAAAAAATGGCAAAGAGAAAACACTATTTGTATATATAAAAAAAATACTAATCAAGTAGATATGTATACCTGAAACCATTTCTCCTCACTACACATTAGAACAGGGAGTGATGGTAATCCTAATCTTTCTTTAGAATCGAACTCTGCAGCTAAGTGAAGAACATTGTTACCGTCGGAATCAATCAACTGTATCATAACATTCTTGAAAGCACCCTTGCTTAATATTAGTCGGTATACATATTCTTGTCGATATAGAATAGCAATATGAAGTAAGCTTCTTTGCTTTGTGGAATCCACTTCAAATAGCAAATCTGGATGGTTGTTAAAAAGAAACTCTAAAATCGTAACGTTTCCTGATTGTGCTGCATCGAACATTGCTTTTGACAATTCTACAGAGTTGATAGTCTTTTTCTCTTTTTGCATTCCCTTAAACAACGAACTTACAATGTCTTGATGACCAATAGTTTCCTTGCACAAGGCTACCATTGAGTTTAAATCATTAGTCATATACGCATACATACATGGTATTTAGTTAAATAAAGTAATTAGTACACACATGTTGGATATAGTGTCCCGTAGCCTGTTTTCATTAATGAGTTAATATAAATATGGCTTAGATAACCTTTTGCTGAATGTAAAATATGAGATTTTTTTTATTTTAGTCCACTAAAGATTTTTGTGTACAGGTAAAAATCTTTGTTTTGAGTTTAGTCTTTTAAAGATTTTTTTTGTTTTGCTTAACCATCAAGTAATTACATTAAACCGTAACGTGACAATAATGTTGATTGTCTATTAACTTGTTACATGGTTAAAGAGTCTGGATATTCATGTTTAAATTGATAAACTATGTTTTTAAATCTTCAACAGTTAAATAATTGATCACGTTGAATTAACTGATAAGGAATTTAAAATTTACTTACCAAAAATATTATAAATAACTTTTTAATTAGATTCTTTAATGACATGACGAGTCAATAAACCGGCAACATTGTTATATCGTCAATTATATTATTGTTGTTACTCACAATAGAGACCAAAACAAAAAAATTAAATATTTAAAATACTAAAGTTTTAAAAAAATTTAAATGACAGATAAAAAATATCATATTTTGTAGAGACCAAAAAATCATTTAAGTCTATAAACATATATATAAGGAGACGTATTAGATTAGGATTTTGAAAGACTTATTTGGTATAAAAGTCTTATAGATTTCAAAAGATTATGCAGTAATATAGACTTATCATTTTTTTAGGACTTTTATGATTAAGATTTTATAGTTTGGATTTTAATGAATTTAATTCAATTTCCTTAGATAATGTCTACAATTAAAGTATGGTAGATAAAAAAAATAGTTGGGAGAAAATATCATAAAAACTAGTCATTGAGAGAGCTTATGAATATTTTACATCAATGCATGGTGATAACAAAATATCATAAATTTTATTTTTAAAGTAATTAATTATAAGATAATGTAATAATAATTTCTTTTATCCTGTTGATGTTTTTAATTAAATTTTTAAAATAGAAAAATCATAAAAAAGCACATATATATATAGAAAATTCCTGATTTATTATGCATGTGTATATAATATTAACCATTCATGAAAAATGATTAAGTAATTTCGGTCATTTATCAAAAAGTTAATGGTAGTTGATATTATAAAACGTATGCAATTTATTATGCGTGCGTATTTAATATTAGCCATTGATTTTTATTTTATTATTAAGGTTTAATTACCCATTTGATCCCTATAATTTTCAAACTTATCCAATTTAATCCTTATAGTTAATAGATGACTTATAGGCCATGTAGTTTACCTTTTAATTCCCAATAGGTCCTTACCGTTAAAATTGTTTAACACCATTAGAAAATTGTTGCCAAAGTTCACTCAGAACTCCTCTCACTTGCACGAAGAACGCTCAGGTGTGTTTTCGCATGACACCTCGCACTGCATCTCGCACGACACCTCGCATCGCACATGTGCAAAATTTGTTCCAAATTTCTTTTAGTTCATGACATAAACAACCTTAACCTCCTTCCACACTCGCAATAAATCAACCTTGATAAGCTCTGAGTTTTGCAATAAACCAACTTTAACCTTAATATGTCTTCATCCTCTGTTAAAGAAGAACACGCCTGATTTTCAGTTGGTTGTAACAATGGACGACATGGGCCAATGCTTAGTTGAAGCAAATTGCAATCAGTTTTGAGTGACTGAGAGTGAGATGAATTGAAAATGCCGATTGTCAAGGGAGTTTTGCGATATTGTGCGAGAAGAGCAACAAAACCTAAGGTCTTGACAACAATCTTCTGACGGTGTTAAACAATTTTAATGATAGAGATTTATTGGAAATTAAAAGATAAACTATATTAACTATTGAAACTAAATTAGATAAGTTTGAAAACTATAAGGACCAAATGGATAACTAAACCTATTATTAAAAACTCCGATAACTTACTACATTATATAAATGAGTTGCTTGCTTTGAAGTTAGATTCAGAAAACTAGGAGTAACATTTGTAAACTAGAAAAAGCAAGTTTGTAAGGATTATGAGAACTCACAAAATTGAGCAAGCATTTGCAAAGGTGTCAATTCCCTTTCGTTTTTTATGGTAAGCAATTTTGGATCACGATTCAACAATTTTGATGTAACGGCTGCCATGGCCAGAATCAAATGAAGATGAGCATGCATAAAAATCATTAGGCAAGAGAAAATTATTGTTGAATACGCAAAAGGAATGTACATGCGGTTATTACAGTAATTAGTTAGGAAATTCTGTGAATGTGCAGTGGGATAGCTTGTGCGGAGAAAAGTGAAACAAGAGAAACCAAATTTAGTAATAAAAAACTGTGCAACTAATTATGGGGCCATAAAAATTTTAGTAGTCGATTTTTTTATAAAAAAATACATATAAATATAAATTGACTCGTTACTAATTTTATTTATATTGTTTATTTATTGTTATGCGAAAGAAATGTGGATGAGCTTACTGTAAATGCTGTTGGTGATGGTAGAGAAAAATAGCTTCACAACGTCTTGGAAGGGTAGAATATTGTGTAAGTCCTCTTCAGTCTTTTGAAATAAAAATTCTGTCATTTTAATGTGGCCAGCAGAAGATGCTAATTGAATTGGCAGCATATCTTTTTGGCCTCTAATCCATAGCAACCTCGGATTCTTACCAAACAGAATTTCAGCAATTTTCTTATTTCCAGAAATCGCAGCCAAACAAAAGGCTGTATTCCTATCTGCCATGCAAATTTCCAAATCTTGCACGTCCATACACTCAACCAACTTTTGTACAAAACTAGTTTGTTCCATTATAACTGCAATATGTAGGGCTGTAATTCCACGTGCAGACAATGAAATTCGCCACCAATAAGGATGGATTTTGAAATAGGATGAAGCCTTATTCCAATTTCCTGAAGCTGATACTATATATATTTGTCTTTTATGCATTCCTGCATCTCATATGCACTTCATACAATCAAATTTCTTTTAGAATTAAGTTTGACTTACCTCAATTAATAGATTCGAATAATGAATAGTTTAATTTTAAAAACATGATACAAAAAGTAGAATGATCTTGGGGTAGTAGGAAAAAAATAGTTTTTCAAAGCGAGATTAAGCTAGCCAACCTAAACTTGAAGGAGAAGACATGCAAATTATATATTTAGTCTCTTTTACTCATCCTATTTGGTTTGTCGATCGTTAGGGTTTCAAGAGAATTATTTAGTGTTTCTCCTCTTATCATGAGGAAGCTCTTGGCTATATAAGACTAAGGATATATAACGGGATATGATATATATTACCAAAATACCATTTTTTTCTCCACTATGACAACAATAAGAATAAAACCTATAACTTTAATGCAAATTATCCAAATTTTCTCTTAATAAATAATATGTTGACTGTATTGTGTAGCAGTTGCAATGCAGTTTTTAGGCATAAAAGGAATTGTAATTTATAAAGTGGAAAGAATAATTGTAAAGTAAATAGAAGAACCCGGTGATCAAGTCGACAGAGCGGTGACTAGCAGTATCAGTATGCTGGTTCAACTCGGTTGTCATTTTTCTGGGTGATGTGGGTATTGCTGGGTGATGTCAATAAGATGAAAAATATCTGAACAATTTTTTAACTCAAAAGTCAAAACTAACTTGAAAACCTAAAATATTCTTATATAATTCGATCCTTTAGTATTTTTTCTTCTTGAAAATATCTTTATTTGGATATATCAATTTAGTTGTGTCCAAATGGTTTCACTATAAATTATTAAATAATTTTCAAATATAAGAACAGAAAATAAACCATTTACCAATTCAATAATATATACCTAGTAATTGTAGATGCTCTGCTTCATCCACGACAATACCCAGATCACTACAATCTGCAGATGCATTTACTAAAGGATATATATGTCTACATCAGAATTGAAACATGAGTAGAGCAGGACGAACAGAAAAACAGAAATATATAATAACAAAAAAACCATAAACAAAATTAAAAAACAGCAAAAATATAATAGCAAAGTGAAATCTTATTCATACAATACAACTACTGAAATTTAAAAAGTAAATACTTTGTTTCTGATTCAATTTATTTATTTATACACATATAATACAAATTAAAGTGCAAAATTTAAACTGTACGTGCAGGCACGCATGGAATGTACAAGCACAGAATATTAACGAAGTCAATAATAAAATAGTATTAACTATTAACGTACTCTCAGGCTTGGGAATGTCATCAGCTGCTGACAACGTAATTGCATCTGAGTCAGACATAACTCACTCCTGTGCTTTCCTTCTTCTATCTCTGGGTATTCCTCTGGTTATGATCAATTATAAAGTAAATTTTCCATCTGTTTGGAGCGAAACACGTAGGTAATGTAAAAAGGGACAAGACAACCAGTTCCTTCAAATATTAGAAAGTCACGCTGCACATTGCACTCAAAGTATTAGTTAAAGAATATTTGATATATTTTGTTTTAAGTTGGGAATATTATATATTTTAAAATATTCCTAACTTACGCGCATTATATTAGTTAAAGAAAAGAAAGTCACGCTGCACGCTGCACATTGCACATGTGCCTTGAAACAAAATTTTCTCGGCTATTAAGTTGTCTTTCTTTCCCTTCTCTCATTTTATTCAAGTAAACATCATTTCTCATTACACTTACAATGCATTATATTAAACTCATTAAAATAATATTTTGATTAATTTGGTACATTAATGTATATTAAGTCGTTGGTTATCCGATTATTACTTGACTTGATCTTTTATTTAAGTAATATATCAAATTTAAATTGAAAAAATATAATTAAAAACGAAAATCACTAAAAATAATCATTCAGGTTATATGAAAAAAATTAATCATCCGTTTTACTGATTTTTAATATTAATTATTTTTTTCTTTCATCTAAATTACTAATTCAATGATTAGTATACTAATTCAAACTGTTTGAGACATTTTATTCCGCGTGACCACCCCTTTGAACACGATTCCTGACAGCAAAGTGCACGAACAAACAATAAGAAAATCAATTATTCAATTTAGTTTCCTCAAAACATAA
Source organism: Glycine max (assembly GCF_000004515.6). NCBI lineage: Eukaryota > Viridiplantae > Streptophyta > Magnoliopsida > Fabales > Fabaceae > Glycine > Glycine max. The sequence continues at coordinate 33,284,909 of NC_038249.2, forward strand.
CAGACATTTTTTTTATTAGAAGAAAATTAGGCAAGAGTTCTCGTAGCTCCCATACAATAATCTTTCTGGCTACGATAATACAGATAAAATGCAAGAAAAAGAACAGAAAACTTCACGAAAGGTTATTGTATTTGTTGGAATATTGTTATTTCAAAAAATATAACATAGAAATGACATTCTTGAGAATTTTAAAAAAATATGTTGATAAATTGTTAAAATTGATTGAGAATCTTTTTAATATTCCATCAATACTTAAAACACGTGTTTGGCTCAAATTTTTTATCCTATGAATATATGATAACAACTAAAATATCTTTATTTATATAAAAGATATTGTATTTTATATCAACAATTAATTTTCAATTTTTTTATGTATATAAATTACACATCTATAATAATAGATAAAAGGGATATCCTTTGTTAACTGTTTTTTTTTATATATTTTTAAGACAATTATACCTTTAATTATTAAAAAAATTACACAGATTCAAGAAAGTTATATGGTTGTTTTAAATTACACATTTGATTACTATAATTTACATGAAATTTCTTTTTCAGTAATTGAATTGAAAGATTTTTTTTATTTTTGTTTTTTTGCCTCTGATTTTTTTTTCATCACTCATTGAAGCATGTGAAGGATTAAATGCAGATTTTTCACTTTGGTTTCTTTGAGAACTGAGAAGGGAATTTGAGCCTATACTCTAGAAAAGGAGAGGGGTTTCATTGTTTCTTGATGAGCCTAGGCGAAAATCGAACTCCATATTATATTTTATTTTCATGTTCTTAAATTCTTTTAACCCTTCTTTTAAATCTATGTTTCTATTACTGGTCCTCCTATTATCAGTTCAATTTTAAAAAAAAATTACTCAATTTTGTTATCAGTTTTTTAAGTATTACAATTTATTGTTTCTAAGTTTGCATACAAAATATATTTCTTTTGTGTTTCAAAAAAGATACAAAAATATTCTGCTTTGTGGTCCATGGAAGTTTTTTTTTTTCTGAATACATGATTTTTTTTCCTTTTATATGTGAAGATGAGAAAATCTTAGCTTCTTGAAATTTTACAAGTGTTTTGCAAGATTCAATAGAATTGTTTGTTTCATGTACCTCTCCTTATTTTTCATGTTTTTTTTAAGACATTACAATAAATAATATTTTGGAATGAACAAATTTTAAAATTGAAAGGATTCTTAATTTTTTTCAACTTTTGTTTTTATTAAACTCCTTACGTTATTTGCTTTCAACTTACTCATTTTTTCATCATATTTTTCAATAACTATTTTTCTCCCCTTTCTTTTCTTTATTTTTTTGGTGATTTTTTTTTTGTTTCCATTTGAAAAAAAATAAAAAAGAGTAACAAAGATAACTAATCTTAAAAGCCTACAAATTAGTTAACTAAAACTGCTATCTTTTTGTTGTTAATTATTTAACAAGCCAATATTTTAATTAAAACTGTCCATTTTTTAATTTAAAAATCTACTAATTTGTTAATTATACTATCCATTTTTAAAATTTTAAAAACCTACCCAATATTTTAATTAATATTTAAAGGCTTCATTTTTATGAACATCTTATTTTAATCATTTGTGTTTGTGTAACCGCATATTACTTTTTTTTTTCAACATATACTTTCTTCAAACTAATAACAATACTCTAGAGATTTTTTAAGTTTTTTTTTAAAAAAATTTTGTTTTATCCTTGTGCCTTTAGGGAAAGAGAACCATAAAAATATATAATTTTTCAATATTAAGGATTGTAAAAAAATATATAGTGCTTTGTTGACAAAAGACTCTTTAATCTAAAGAGAGAAATTAGAAGATATAAAATAAGTTAAAAATCTCTTATATTTTATAGATTTTTTTTAACTGTCTTCTTCTTTAGTTTTATTTTTATTTATTTACTATGTTGCTTCTTCTTTTAAGTGTTTTTATAGGCAATAATTTTTCTCTTATCTCATTCATATGCTATAAGTTTTTTTAATTACTTTTTTTTATTAGCTTTATGCCTTTAGGAAACAAAAGTTATGAGAGTATATAATTTTCTAATATTTCATGGAGGTAAAAAGATGTATGTGTTGTGTTGACAAAGAGAAAAACGAGATACACAAAATAAAAAAAAAACATTTTATATTTTATGAAATTTTTAACTATTTTCTTCTTCTGATTTTTTTTTTTACTTTATTGTTTCTTCTTAAGTATTCTTAAGTATTTTTATAGGCAAAGAGAAAAAATCTAATGATTTTTTTTAATCTCATTCATATTATAACAATAGATAAATAGAATATTTCTTTTGTTAACTATTTTTTGGTTACTATATTTTTAAGACAATTATTTGGTTACTATATTTTTAAGACAATTATGCTCTTAATTATTAAAAAAAATTACACAAGAAAGTTTCACAATTGTTTTTAAATTATAATTAAATGTTCACTCTCGTAGAAATGCGGACACATACCCAATAAAATCTGTGTTTCCGCTAGTAATTATAAATAACATTTGGTGAAATAAACATTCACTAAAATATATGAATTAGGTTTGTGGGTCTTTATCAATTAATTATATATTACTTGTCCATTTTTATTCCGTACGAGACTTTATATTTACATTTTTACTCTAATGACATGTTTGGCCAGGGTTTAGGAGCTGCAGCATTGACTGGGGTAAAGCAACAGTGCTAGTAGGAAGGAGAAGAAGATGATTAACTTCATCCATCAAATTGATGATTGAAAATTCCAGATTTCTTTGCTGCTTTTGGAAAGACGCAAATAACGGGTTAATTAATTGTCATTGTAATGATTGTTTGCTGTGTGGATGTTGTAATGGAACATAGTGCATTTATAGAGGCCATTGCAAAGTGAATGATAGGTTGTTAGATTAGAAGGTGTAGTCAAGAAAATAACCTATAGTACTTGGAGACTAAGGTGGTATATCAAGGCAGATAAGGTGACTCAAAGGGATTTTGGCTGTTCTTTCCGCTCTCTTTGGAAATACAGAATGGATGAGAGCACGGTTGTAAGAAGATGAATGGTGTAGCAGACAATCAATCATACATATAAAGATAACCTCCATTTTCAGTCAGGAATGACATGTCTAATCACTACAGTGATCCAAAAAATAATCCCGTTGTAATTAAAATCTCTCTAGAGCAATTTTCTGCTTTTTTAGGGTTAACCACATTTCTATCTTGATTTTCTGTACTTTCCTACACTCCAATATTTTCCATTTGCATCAAGAAAAAGGTGGTATCAGTAAATCCGTCTTAAAAATACTGTTTCTGTATTTTGGCGTGCCTTTGAAGTATCTGATTATGCCTCCTTTTCTAAGCTTCTTGAATCATTGAACTTATCAGCGAGTTAATTAACTTCGTTGTTGTAGATATTGCAAAATTTACCTGGGTGATGTTAAAGAAGCTTTTTGAGATATAAAGGAATTGTAATTTATAAAGAGAAAGAGAATAATTATCTGGGTGATGGTGCAGAGGTGTGGGGGTGATGTTAAGAAGAAGAAAAATGGAAAATATATATCTTAATAATTTTAGGTTAATTTTTTAAAAAATCACTGAAAAAGTAACTTATAAGTTATGCAACTAATAGTTTGATTCTTCTTGCACCATTCCTAGTATATCAAACAAAATTATATTATACAAATAGAAATCAAACTTTTAAGGTATAAAAAAATATATTGTATTTAGGTTAATTGTCAGCATTCAAAGTTAGCAAGTCGACTTGAAAAATTAATCCTAATTCCTACTTCCTACGTATATTTTGTTGAGTAAATCTATTCAAAATTTCAGACCTAAATAAGATTAAAATATAAAAGGTAATTACTATAACTTGTAAGAGTATTAGCAGAAATTAACAATTAGCTAGACAAATAATAACTTATCTCCTTTAGTATTTTGAAATAAAAGAACATAAAATAAACCAAATAAAAATCATACTGTCTAGCTCCAAAAAACAGCTTTCGGGTCCAGTGATTGTAGATGCTCTGCCTCACCCACAACAATACCCAGTTCACTATAATCGGTAGATGCATTTACCCCAAAGGAGTGCAGGGCGGAAACAAAAGAGAGAAATAAAATACGCCATAAACTAGCCAAAGAAACAGCGTTATTCATACAAGTACTGAAATTTAAAACGTAAAATAACTTTGTTTAATTATAAGTGAATTTATACATAAATTAACTTAACACATAATCATATCAGCAAATATAATTACATAACATTTATGATTTTGAAGAAAATTGATATGCTAAAATAAATGAGTACTTTAATCAGTAACATTTAATGCGAATTTACTTTATAATAAAATCTTATTAAATATGTGTATAAATTATCTGATAACGTATATAGTAGTATAAAAATTAAGGAAACATAAAAGGAGGAAAAACAAAAAAATCAAACTGTGCAGACACAAACATAAAATTATCTGATGTGCATAGTTCTAAAAATATAGAAGCCCAATTCAGTTTGGGCTTGTCGCTTGCTTTCGGCCACCCACGTAACATGTTTTCCAAGACCAACCGAGTTCCACTGAGTTCACCCGTCAAATTCACCAATTGGACCGACGGATTTAGTGGGCCGCGGGTTTATGCCCACCCCCGCCACTTATGATTATTTATCAACTGAATTTTCCAACAATGCACTAAAGTATTATATTAGTTAGAGAATATTTCATATGTTTATTTGAAGATATTAAATATTATTGTATATAATAAATATTTACTGTTTTAGTGTGTATCGATGATTAACTTATGTCAATTTTTATTAAAATCTCTTTCTTTTAACCATTTATTTTTATTCATATCTGAAGATTTTATTTAAAAAATTTGAGTTTAATAACAATGAAACTAATAGTATATATAATATTTTTATTTTTTTATCACCATGAATATTGATATGCAATTCACTAATACTTACCTTGTTTGGTTGATGACTTGATGCACAATCAAGTTCACATGAAACAGATGAAAGAAGTACCTTGTTTTTTCCTCTCCCTAAGTAGATTCGAAAAAGAATATGCTGTTAAGCATATACAGTCTAGATCTAGAGAGTGCTTCTGATCGAGATGCAGCATGTTTAGCATTCACCATCATATATAATATCAAGATCCGTTTTCCGAAAATTATTTCATATTCCATGCACAAGCAGTTCAATTGAGCAAAGATGTAAATGTGAAATGAAAAGAATAGAAGACACATAATAGATTCACAAAGAAAACGAATCACAGAGCCTTAATCCTTAATCTAATGTAAAACTGTCTTAAAATATAAAATGTCCTTGCAAATTTTCCATCTTATAATCAGCCAAAACTCTTGAGCGCGCACGATATTATGCTTTAGTTTATTCCAACTAATTTAAGCTTTTCTTTGTTTGGCAATGGTGTAGCAGGCTTCAGAGATTTTGTGTATCGGGCATAATAATCTTGACAATAGGATAGCACTGAGTGCAAAACGTTAATCCATCGCTTATGGTCAAGTGTAAGATGCACAGCCAATACGACACCACCAAGTCCAGTAATGAAATAAAGGATCCAATTGGATAAGAATTCAAAGATCAATATGGAACCGGAAACAATAGCAGTAAACATGATTGCAAGAGACGCCAAAAAGTGTTATATTCCCAAATACCAACTTTGTTTGCCGCAAGTGGACAGAATCATCTTTTGGTTCCCAACTTGAAGGAAGAATAGCTGAAGCATAGAAGAACATAGATGAAGCACAAAAGCATGTTCCAAATGCAATTGATAGGAAAAATAACGTATACCATGTCTTCTTCGGAAAAATAGGAGTTTGCTTGTGTACCATCAATGTCATTAACGGAAATGGTCATGCCTGCGGTGATCCCTAGGCTGATAACAAGAGTTGCTACCACTACTAAAGTATTTGCCGCATCTTTTACTTCAGATACTGCTTCTTTGTGCAACTCTTTGTGTGACTGAGAATAATTCTTTAGGAGTCAAACCCTTTTTGTTTTTCATCCTTTTCATTACAGGTGGAACCATTTTCTCCACGGCCTGTTTGGTTAAAATTAAGTGAAAACTAAATTATAATGAATAGCTTAAGATCTCGAAGTAGTGAAGTAATTGTATAAAGAGTAATGATGTATTTTAATATATTTATACTATATAAAAAAAAAGGAGAGAGATCTTGTTATGTACCGATATCTACTTTTTTTACCATAAAAATTAAAAATGCACAGGGACGTGTAAAATAGAAAAACAACAAAGAAAAAACATTATTCTTATAGAAAAATGCTAATCGTGTAGACATATATACCTGAAACCATCTCTCCTCACTATGCATTAGAACATGGTCTGTTGACAATCCGAATCTTTCTTCAGGTCGTGCCGGCATTCCAGCTAAGTGAAGAATATTGTTACCCTCAAAATCAATCAATTGTATCATCACTTTCTTTGAATCCCCCTTGTTTAATATTAGTCGGTATACACTTTCTTGTCGATACAGCATAGCAATGTGAAGTAAGCTTCTTTGCTCTTTGCAATCCACTTCAAATAGCAAATCTGGATGGTCCTTCAAAAGAAACTCTAATATCATTATGTTTCCTGATTTTGCTGCATCGAACATTGCTGTTGACAACTGTACATAGCTGAGACACTCTTTCTCGTTGTCCATTGCATTAAACAACAAACTTGCAATTTCTTGATGACCAGTAGTTTCCTTGCACAAGGCTACCATTGAGTTGAAATAATATTTAGTCATGTACACATACAAGTATTTAGTTAAATAAAGTAATTAATACACACATTTTGATAGTTCTACATCAACTACAAATTCTACAACTAATCTGAAGATTTCAAAAGATGTATGGTCCAGTTGACTATTCTTATTTGAAGTCGTTTAAGTTATCACGAGAACTCACAAAATTGAGCAAGCATTTGCAAAGGTGTCAATCCCTCTTCGTTTTCTATGGTAACCAATTTAGGATAGCGATCCAACAATTTGGATGTCACGGCTGTCATGCCCAGAATCAAATGAAGAGCATGCATAAATCATTAGGCAAGAGAAAAATTATTGTTAAATATATATGCAAAAGAAATGTGCTTCAGCTACATATGCTGTTAGCTTTTGTTAAGAAACACAGTGACATTGCAGTGGGGTAACTAGCTAGAATGTTTAATTTTAAGCAATGCTGTTTAACTTTTTTTTTTCCATTAGAACATATGTTATGGCGTTACTTATATAAACATTATTGTTTATCAAATTTATACCATAAATAAAATATTTTTCAAGTATTATATGATCTACAAAATTAAGTTAATCACTCATTTTAACAATTTAACATTAAAGTTAATTTCATGTAAAAATATTTAAATTTATGTAAAATTATAAAATTTACAAAATTATGATAAGTAATTTATTTAAATAATTATGCATTATAGATGCTCTTAGTCATCAAATTTAGTGATAAAATTATCACTAATTCTAGGGTCACAAAAACTTTAGTGGAGTTTTAAAAAAAAATATTATATGTAAAAATTTTAACAAAATTAAGAAATGCATGTCGATCAGCTTACGGTAAATATTGTTGTCGATGGTCAAGAAAAATAGCTTCACCATGTCTTCGAAGGGTATACTGTTGTGTAGGTCCTCTTGAGTCTTTTGAAATAAGAATTCTGTCATTGGAATGTGACCAGCAGAAGACGCTAATTGAATTGGCAGCATATCTTTTTGGCCTCTAATCCATAGCAACCTCGGACTCTTGCCTAACAGAATTTCAGCAATTTTCACATTTCCTGTTATTGCAGTCAAACAAAAGTCTGTGTTGCCATCTGCCATGCAAATTTCCAAATCTTGAAAGTCCATACGATCCACCAACTTTTCTACAAAACTAGTATTTCTCATGCTAACTGCAACATGAAAGGCTGTAATTCCACGAGCGGACAATGATATTCGCCACCAATGAGGATGAGTTTTGAAATAGGATGAAGCCTCATCACTCCAATTTTCTGAAGCTGCTGCTATGTATATTTGTCTTTTATATGTTTCTGCATCTCATGCATTTCATACAAACAAATTTCTTTGACATGTTTGACTTATATGGATAACATTAATTCATGAGAATTAAAAATATATTTTCATTTCTATAAAATAAAAAATATTTATTTTTCATCCCAGTAAAACTTTTATATGTTTTTAATACTCTTAAAATTAAAATATATCATCATTTGACCTGAAAGTAGGTTGAGTTATCATAACCTAGTTCTAAACTAAAAGATGATATATTTTAATTTTAAGAGAAATAAAAAACACTAAAAATTATACAAGGATAAAAAATAAAATTTCTAATTAATTTTATAAGAATTAAAAACTATATTTAAGCTAAAAGAAATTTATCTTATTGATGATTGATAAGCGATTGCATACTCTAACATTACAAAATAGTAAAACCTAATTCAATCTATCAATTGAGAAAAAAGTTACAGACTATTCTATTCGAATGAGTGGAAAAATAATCCTATTCTTTAGGGAAGAACTGTCGGATTAAGGCATGATTTTTGTTCACCTGCAAAAGACCTTAGGGAGACCTAAAGCTGGTTAAGAACTCTAAAAACCCTAGTGACCTCTCTTTTAAGAACTCTAAAAACCCTAGTGACCTCTCTTATGCGTGAGCTAGTGTGACATAAGGGATTCACGCAGGATCTCTGACCCACGTATTTTGAGGATTTTTCAATTGAACATCTACAACCCCTTAAGAACTAAGCATGAAAAGAATGAGCGCTTGTTATTCTTTATTGGTCTATTCAGACGATACATAATCTCTCAAGGAGGGGGTACTCTAGTTTGTTGCTTGTGGTGTTTACTTTTGGCTGTTATCGCGGGTGTTTTGCAGGTTGAGGGGCTTTCATGTTTAGTAAGTTGGTACACTTGTGAGTGGATTGATGTTGGGTTTCTTATGTAAATTTTCATTAGTTTGCTAATTCGCTCAGAACTTGTGACAAATTACAAACTGCATATAATAATAATTCTTTTTGCTGTGAGAAAATAAAAAAGATCTCAAGCCTTGAACCTAAAAGATGTGAAGAAAATTGTAGTTTAAAGGGACATTAAGCCAACCTAATCTTGAAGCAGAAGACATGCATCTTAATGTATAGCCTCTCTTTTACTCTTCCTCTTAGTTTTTAACTTTATCTTAAAAGTAACTTATAAGTTATGCAACTAATATTTGAATTCGATTGTTCTTGCACCACTTCTAGTCTGTCAAACAAACATGTATTATACTAATAGATCGAAATTAAACTTTATAAAAATATATTGTACCTATTTAAGTTAATTGTTAAAATTCAAAGTTATTTTGTCGATTTGAAAAGTTAATGTGCTACATATATTTGTTGAGTAGTAAATCTGTTCAAAGTTTCAGACCTAAATAACATTAAAATATAAAAGATAATTACTATAACTCGTAATAAGAGGATCAAATTAGCTAGATAAATTAAAACCTAAAATGTTCTTGTCTCCTTTTGCATTTTTTCTTTCTTTTTGACGATATATCTCAATTAAATTGTCCAAATGGTGTCATTAAAAATTAAAAAATTTTCAAAAACAAGAACAGAAAATGAACCAATTAAAAATCATACTGTCTAGCTCCGGAAAACTTCCCGGTGATGGTCGATGTTTGCTTCACTCACGACAATAACCAGGTGAGTACCATCTGTAGATGCATTTTCCAAAGTCCAAAGGGTATGTTTATATCAGAAAGATAACAGCAAAGTGCAATGTTATTCATACAACTACTGAAATTTAAAAATTAAATACTTTGTTTATGATTGAATTCATACATAATACAAACGAAAGTATAAAATTAGAAAAGTGCAGGCATGCATGGAATGTACAAAACTAGATTACAAAATATTAACAATGCCATTAATAATTTAGTATTAAACATACTCTCAAGCTTGAATCCGTCGCTATCAGTTAAGCCTATGATTGGAATTTCGTCCATTGGAGGTTCAACGTACGTTCAGAGAAAAATTAATCTTCAGTGTCTTTTGAGTTGAACGTAATTAAGTTCAAATGTGTTGGAGCGTTTGTCCACCATTCATCGATCGGCACAAAAATGAAAGAAAAAAGGTAGGAAGAAGGCTTATATATATATATATACAACTGCCACAACAATGAAGGTGATCAGAGCCACCTCAACATGGTGCTTTTTTTGGCTTGAGGTTTAATTTATTACAAAATTAAAGCTCCTGCATGTTGACTTTTTGAGATTGGAGAAGCTACTACCAAAGCACTTGGGATTGTCACATGACCCATACGTACCCGAGCCACCTATTCAGCCACACTGTTCTGTTACACGTCTTAACATCCTTGCATCTTTGAATTAATTTAACTTAACGTGCCAAAGACAACTAATTAAACAAACATTATTAATACTTTAACAATAAATTAAAGGTTGATGTGTGCTTTAAAATTTCAATGGCTTTACCAAACGTGTTTCAAACAATCAATAGATAAATGGCTTTAATAGTGAAGACAGTAGACACATACCACGTGATTGACCTTTATTTTTATTCTTATATTTTAATTTTTATTCTTTGCAAGTGATGTGACTAAATCGAATATTAATTTGAAAGTAGACAGTGGACAGGAAAGTAAAGAAGTCTGGTGTGAAGTGTGAACAAGCATTACTACACATCTTTTTATTTTTAACATTATTTTTTCTTAATATTTATTAAAAATATTGTTTAAAAAATTTAATAATATTAAAAAACACTGTCAAATATTATTAATATATTTCCATGATATTTTATCAAATTTTAAACATAATTCATATTAAAAATCTTTAACGACATAAGTTACACATAATATTTAATAAAATATCTCACATACATATTTGTAAGATTTATTCATATTTGACAGTATTTTTTAAATATTATTAAAAAATTTAAGCAATATTTTTAATGAAGATTAAGAGAAAAATGTTATTAAAGATTACACAAGGATCTCGATATCATATGCAGTTTAATTTTCAAATTGCACGAATCTTTGCCCTTATATAAAATATAAAATTCGTTTTATTAAAAAAATTATGAATAATTAGATATAATAAAAGAAAGTCATCGGATCAAACTGCACCGGGTGCAGTTTATTTCTAAACTGCAAACACTCCATATCCTGTGAAGGTAGAGGATTCAGATCCATTGCAGTTCTATTTTTAAAATTTATAAATCCAAGTTTAAATCACAACCACTTATCCAGTATTTTAATGTATTGAATATTTTCACTTCTTTATATTTTCTCTTACGTTTGAAGTTCCTAAAAGCCCACTTAATTTTGCTGCTTGCTTCAGGGAAAGGATTATCAGTTATCAGGGATTTATTTAGGACGAAAACCATGTATTTGCTCGCCTTTAATCTGAAATGCCACTTTTCTCTAATCTCTTAAGCTGTTGAATTTAATAGAGGGAAAATGATTGTCAGGAACTAGTTTGAGGCCAAAGTTCTTTATATCATTTTTGTTTTGGATGATGAACTTTCTTCCATCAGGTTAATTCATCAACACTAACCTTGACTGATTGCTGCAATATCAAGTACACTTGAAACAGAAACGAGCCACCTTCTTTTCCTCTCTCCAAGTAGATTCAGAAAAAAAAAACGCTGCTACTGATATACTATTCACCATTTCAGGAGGCATATTATATATTATATCAAGTTTTGTTTACTGAGAAAATTTTCAATTTGCATACACAAGCAGTTCAATTGAGGAAAGATGTAAATGGTAAAATTAAGTACAAAAGGAATATAATCGATTCAAAAAGAAAACGAATCACACCACACAATCCAATGTAAAACTGTCTCAACATATAAGAAATGTTATTAATTCTTGCAAACTTTCCATCTTGAAAATTAAAACAGCCAGAACTCTCAAGCACAATCTTGTATAAAAGTTTATTCCAACTAATATAATTTAAGCTTTTTTTTTCTTTACCAATGGGTGATAGGCTTCATAGATATTGCGGATTAATTTTGGCGATATCAATGTGATACAACCAAGTCCAGCAATGAAATAAAAGAGCCAATCGGATAAGAAGTCATAGATCAATATGGCACCGGAAACAATAGCAGTAAACATGAGTCCAAGAGAGGCAGAAAGTGCCATATTCCCAAACATCAACTTTCTTTGCCGCAAGAGAACACCCTCATATTTTGGTTCCCAACTTGAAGGAATTATAACTGAACCATAGAACATCATAGATGCAGCACATAAGTAGTTTCCAACTTCGATTGCTAGAAAATACAATGTATACCATGTCTTCTTCCGAAATATAGGAGTGAGTGTACTATCAACATCCTTAATAGGAATGCTCAAAGCTCCGGTGATACCTAAGGTGATAACAAGAGTTGCTACCACTATTAAAGTATTTGCCGCATCTTTCACTGCAGATACAGATTCTTTGTGCAACTCATTGTGTAACTGATAAAACACTTCTTTAGGAGTGAAACCCCTTTCGTTTTTCATTGTTTTCATTGCAGGTGGAACTATTTTCTCCACTTCCTGTTAGGTTAATTAAAAGTGAAAACTATAATATAATTAGGAAGATCGATGAAGAGGATAAGTAGTGAAGTAATTGTAAAAACAGCAATGATATTTTAATATATTTTATACTATAAAAAAAGGAGAGAGGCTGATCTCCGTCTTTTACCAAAAAAATGAATAAGTGGAAAAGAGAAAAGCATTATTTTTATAAGAAAATGCTAATTAAATAGATATTCATACCTGAAACCAATTCTCCTCTCTAGCCATTAGTACATGGTTTGGTAATCCAAATCTTTCTTCAGGTGCCAACTCTCCAGCAGCTAAGTGAAGAACATTGTTACCCTTAGAATCAACCAATTGTATCATCACATTCTTGGAATCCCCCTTGCTTAATATTAGTTGGTATACAGATTCTTGTCGATACAAAATAGCAATATGAAGCAAGCTTCTTTGCTCTCTGGAATCCACTTCAAATAGCAAATCTGGATGATATTTCAAAAGACATTCTAAAATCATAATGTTTCCTGATTTTGCTGCATCGAACACTACTTTTGACAATTGTTCAGAGTTGAGAGGCTCTTTCTCTTCTTCCATACCCTTAAACAACGAACTTACAATATCTCGACGTACAAGTGCTACAATAACAGTTGAAGATAATGTTCAAGCAATTCAATGGGCAATTCAACTTGATTTCCAGAATATTATTTAATTTCTGGCCAGATTGCAAAATAATTACAGACAGCTTCAACAAGTAGAGTGGTTCATCTTATATCAATGTTATATTTGCTAAATATAGAACACATTTTACATCTATTTCAAACTTTCAAGTTGTGAGGAGAAAAGCAAATCATGTTGTCCACACTCTTGTAAGGACATCAAGATTTCAAGTCCGTAAGCATGTCTTTAACCATGTTCCTACCTGTATTGTTTTTCCGATTATGAATGAAATATCATAACTTTATTTACGCTAAGAAAAACAATTGAAGATAACAAAAAAAGTTATGATCTTTTTGACTTTGCTATACCTCAGGGCTCCATCCTATAATAATCCAATAGATGGATTACTTGTGACAAGAGGAATTAATCTCATTATTTTCAGCTCAGATATATTTTGTTGACAAAAATAAATAAATATTGAGAGACTAAAAATAATAATTCCAAATTTTGAAAGAATAAAAATCAGAGAAAAATATTTTATAGTGATCAAAATTAAAAAATTTTGGTTTTACAAAAGACCAAAAACAATGATATCAAATTTTAAAGGAATGAAAAGTAAAAAAAATATTTTATAGTGGGTAACACAAAAAATCATTTATTTTATGTTGTAAAGAATAAAAATATATTTAAATATAATTAATTAACTTAATATATTTAAATTTTAAACCCTGTAAATGAGTTGCTCGCTTTAGAACTATATATGAATGATAAAAAAACAAAATTCACAAAACTATACAGTAGCATTTATGAACTAGAAAACCAAGTTTGCAAGGGTTACGAGAACTCACAACATCGAGCAAGCAGCATTTGCAAAGGTGTCAATCCCTCTTCGTTTTCTGTAGTAACCAATTTTGGATAGCGATCCATCAATTTTGATGTCACAGTTGCAATGCCCAGAATCAAATGAAGAAGAGCATGCATGCATATATATAAATCATTAGGCAAGAGAAAAATGGAAGAATGATAAACTATAGTTAAATATGCCAAGGAAATGTGCTTCAGCCACAAGCGGTTAGCTTTAGTATTCATGCAAAAGAAATTAGAAATTAATGTGGATAAGCTTACTGTGAATGTTGTTGGTGATGGTCAAGAAAAATAGGTTAACGATGTCATGGAAGGGTATATTGTTGTGTAGGTCATCTTGAGCTTCAAATAAAAGTTCCGTCATTGGAATGTGCCCTGCAGAAGATGATAATTGAATTGGTAGCATATCTTTGTGGTCTCTAATCCAAAGCAACCCCGGATTCTTGCCCAACAGAATTTTAGCACATTTCACATTTCCTGTTATCGCAGCCAAACAAAAGGCTGTGTTCCCATCTGCCATGCGAATTTCCAAATCTTGCATGTTCATACGATCCACACGATCCACCAACTTTTCCACAAAACTAGTTTTTCTCATGCTAACTGCAACGTGTAGAGCTGTAACTCCACGAGAAGTCAATGGAATTCGCCACCAATGAGGATGAATTTTGAAATAGGATAAAGCCTCACTCCAATTTCCTGAACTTGCTGCTATATATATTTGCCTTTTATGCGTTCCTGCATCTCATAAAAGTACGGTTGCATGCTTTGACATTACGAAACAGTAAAACCTAATTCAATCTTTTAATTGAGCAAAAGTTACGGATTATTCTTTTTCAATGGTTCTTCAGGATATAAATCTGGATGAATTTATACAAACCTTCAGTGCTATTAGTAAAAAAAGAATCATATACAATCTTCTTTCAGGAAAAACAGCAGGATTTATGCATGAATTCATATACACTAGCGTGGTCTCGTGGATAATAATTTTATTACATGTACTCTTATTCTATTGATTACTTATATATTTGTACCCAGGTTCATTTACTCACCATACCCAAAAAGAAAATCATATTACTCACATTTACGTTATATATTTGTTGGACAAACTTGTAAAATATTAATATTACTATATGATGAAAACCAATAAAAAAAAAAGGCATTAGTAAAATATGTAACCTAAAATAAGAAAATGTTTTATTAATAAATATTTTTTTTAAAATGATCAATTTTAAATTACAAAAAAATCAATATTTTTGTCAATAGTTTACATTTTCTTTCATCTAAAGAAAGGAACGTGACTACTTAAAATTTCGCATTGTTTATTTACGAAATAAATTAAGCTCAAGCCTGTGCTGTTAAACAAATTATTTTACAAAAGTAGCTTTAAACGTTTTTAATAGAAAAAATTCTGAACTATTTTAGAATGGGTTTATTAATTTCATATATATACAAAATAAACAATATAATATTTCTATACATACTTTAATGATATAATTTATGTGTTTGTTTTATGCTTAAATATAATATTTTTTTTATATGTGAATTAGGTCTAATATTAAAGCCTTAATCTGTTTGCGTAACTAAAATTCTTCATAAAAAATATTTATTTTTAAATAGGTTTTTAAGCTAAATGAAGTTTTTATGTTTAGACAAAAAACCAAGATTACCTTTAAAAGGCACAATATTTTGCAAAAACAGAAAACTTGCATATATACAAGATTAATAAAAAAAAATTATGATTCTTTTTATCTCCCTTTTTTTTTAGGTTTAAGTAATTAAGTAAGTACATCATGTACCAATAATATATACATATTCATTTTATATATAATGGTTTTAAGAGGACGCAAAATACATCATGCCCAACTCCTCTACCAAAAAAAAAAACTTAGTCCTGTTGTCACTAAAAATTAAACAATTTTCAAATATACGAACATAAAATAAATCAAATAAAAATCATACTGTCTAGCTCCAAAAAAGAACTTTCGGGTTCCAGTGACTGTAGATGCTCAGCTTCAGCCACAACAATACCCAGTTCGCTACAATCTGCAGATGCATTACCAAAGGATATGTATAGATCAGTGCAGGGCAGGAAACAAAAAACAGAGAGAAATAAAATAAAAGAGCCCTAAACTAAAGAAATCAACAGCAAAAAAATAGTAGCAAAGTGCAATGTTATTCATACAGCAAGTACTGCAAATTAAAGCGTAAATACTTTTGTTTATGATTGAATTTATACATAAATTAACACATTTTATACAATTTCACATATAATATTCACATTTAATATATAGTAAACGTACTCTCATGCTTGGGAATGTCATCTACAGCTGGCAAGGTAACTGCACCTGAGTCTGACATAACTCACTCCTGTGCTTTCCTTCTTCTCTTTATGGTGAGAAATTCCTCAATTGCTGGATATGATGATTTATCAAGTGAATTTTCCACTAATTTAAAGCAAAACTAGTAGGTAAAGGAAAAGGGACAAGACAAGCAATATTCCTTAAGGTGAGAAAAGAAAAAGAAGAAAAGAGATTCGATATCATAAACAATGCACTCAAAGTATTAGATAAAGAATATTTAAAATTATAGTTATTTAAAATATATGAAATATTATTATATGTTTTTAATATAATAAATATTTACTCTTATATGATAAATTAGAATACTAAATTTGAAAAATAAATTATATCCCTTCAATTAAATATTATCAATATTTTCTTTTTTTCTCTTTCTTTAATGCATCACACATTATTTTGTAACTAGTAAAAGAAATCTCATTCATCTCACATTTACAAGAAAATAATTTATCAGTGACAAAAATACAATTTTTCTCTCACTAATATTAACGTCAGTAAAATAAGTAACTCGTTATATAATAAGCGCTAGAGATATACTCTTAGTTTATGTAACAAAAAAAATCCAATCTAGTGAGTGAACAAACTCAACCCTTAATTTGTTGTATTGACAAGTAGTTTGAATTGATGAATTGAATAATGTAATTCAACCGATCTCATTTTGGCAAGTCAAACAAGTGTATTTTGAGTTGAACTCACTTTATCATCTCTATCTCAAACTATCTCTTCTATTTTTTATATCTTTGATCTACTTAATTACATCTCTTTCATATTACTTTTTATTTATTTATTTATAACATTTCAAAAAAAATTAAAAGAATCTATTAACAATTAAAAATAATCTTATATCATAATTTAAGTTATTCATCATCTACCTAAACTTATAATCTGTATATTTAAGAATATTTATTTATGATAAAAAAATGATTATAATATCATTGATATATTTAAAATATTTAGATATTAATAAGTTTTAATTTTATAAAAATAAACAGTTTTCTTGTGTTATATACAGAATAAAACACCAATTGTTTTATTAAACACCCTTTGCTTTTATTCCTTTAATAACCTTGAAAAGCACTTGCTAGCTTATCAATGACGGAACAAGAAGGAGCAAGAAAGGTTCAACCATACGAAGCGGTGGAAGATTATTTGGAAAGATGCAGAAGATTATTTGGAAGAAGATTGTTTTCATTATTGTAACACATAAGTAACCTGATAATCAACAAATTCTCTCAAGTGTACTCCTCAGTTTACAGGAACTCGATCCATATTTACTGCATTAGGAGTACCGCGACAAGTGATTCAGCATTAGAGGTCCAATGGGAGACACTGGTCACAAACCAATAGTGACTAAAAATTGTAAACCGAATCTCAATTAAAATTTCCATCAAATTTATGCTACGAAGGAAACATATACAATATCTTATCACTAAAATGGAGTTTACTAGTTTAATTACTTTCCTACATTTTCTTCATCTGATATATAACTACATGCTTTTATTTAATTAAATGAAAAAAAAAAAAGGCTTGACCCTGTAAAATTGGACCCTATAACACGTCAGGAAAAAGCCTAAATAGAGGCATTACAAATTGCTATTGAATGAACCCACGACATACCCAAAACTACCTTGGAGATTTTGTAGACAGACATTTCCCACATGAGACAAGATTCAGCAGTGCACGTGGCTTTCGGCTTCGAATTTTCAAGCGTGACAGCTGCCAATGCAATCAAATACATGCAACATCAATAATGTCCTCATATATAATAACACAATAAAATTCAATTGCCAAAGTAACATCATATTTAACGTTAAGAACTTTTAAGATTTTCATCCGTAAACCATGAAAGTAATGGATATCAGAATATGTCATCACTGCAACATTACCAAGTTAATAGACTCATAGTATGTAAAAATAAACATGCACTTGCACCCCACATACACCCAATCAAATCTTTTATTCATGGCAAAGATAAAGAAATATATATATATATATATATATATATATATATATATATATAAAGAGAGAGAGAGAGAGAGAGAGAGAGAGAGAAGGGGCCTAAAGGCTGAGCAGAATCACAACAGGTTCCAGAAATGGATGCACGCATATCATCCCAATAATGGAAAAGTTACACTAGCTTGCTTAAAGGACATTGCTATATCAGGCTACACAACACAATACATGCCTTTATGAATAGTTTAAAAGGTCAATAAGAAGATTGTCTAAAAACCAATTTAGCTAGTGTTCTGAAAGCTGGAAAGTTAAAGTTAGAAAGAGACCCCAGATATCTCCAAATGAAAAAGAAAAGAATTAGATTAACAAGGACGCCCCTTCTAGATGTAATGATCAGGGCAAAAAAGCACAGTTCCAATTTCCACAAGATATTTCTAGTATCAAAATACTTTAATGCAGCATAACATTAATATAGTGCATTCATTTCGTGTAAGAAAATTACAATAAGAATAAAAAAACAAAGAATTATGGTTCAAAAGTTTAAATATTGAGAAGTGGTCACAATAAAATGAATTACCTTTCGCCGGGTTACTCTTGATGCTTTCCAGCATATCAAGCTCCTTGATCTTGGTTCCAGTCTCCTAAGAGGAGTAAATGATTTTCCAATTAATAAGCAGTTATTATAAGTTATAACATAGACATTACCGTATTACTGAAAAAAGATAACATCCAAACTCCAAAGCTTAATCTCTATCCCATACTAACTCATAACTGAAAAGGAAGGTTAATCTTAACCTAGAACATAATTCTAGAAAACTACTATTCAATAATTATTCGATTATGCATGCATGCAATACCTAGATTGTGCACTACTACACTTCTGCATAATTTCATTCTGACATAAAAAACATAATATTTTTAAAAAAAATTCTAACTCAGTTACCAAATGTGAAATAAAGTTATCCTGTTGTCCAGCATAACACTACCAATACAGTAATGCATCGGTTAATTGAAATTTGGAGTGATATGTTTATTTCTGATTCCCATCCCCCCACTATCCATACATTGCAAATTATGAGCCACACCTCTTAGTACATAGACTATATGTTAAAAGAAAAAAGGATGGAGTAGCAACATACAGATTCTCTTGTTCAAGCTTCTCAGCAATAGAAACCGCTTTACGTTTTGACCACCCACTTCTCTGACCTTCTGCCTGTTGGATCACATGAGCAAGAGATACTTTGCTTCTTACAAGACTCCGACTTTGACCTTGCTCCATAAGCTTTCTTTCGTCTAAATGCGACTTAACAATTGGCATTTTTTGGGAAGCTGATGATTGTCCTATACTTGTACCTTCTAAACTTTTATAAGATGTTCCATGAGCATCAACCTGCTGCTCGCTATTCATGTGCTCCACTTGAGAAGCTGCTTCTTCTACAATTTCACCCCTTCTCTTTTCAACAGAATCAGTTACTGATGGATGAGCTAGAGTGCCAACACCATTAAAGTCTCTAATCTGGGACGAACTATCATTGGTAGCGGGCAATGTAAGAGGTTGTTGAACAGCCGAGGCTGCATCTTTATTTAACTCACATCTAATTTCTATTGTTATAGAAGATCCAAGGACGGATTCAAATGCTTGTAAGATATGACCTCTGAACTTCTCGGCAGTAGATTTGGTCAATTGAGAACTAAACATTAGCTGCACAGTTGGAGCTGTACAAAAAACCATCAAATATCATTAGATAAATGGCGAATGTTGACGAGTAAAGCAAATGTCAAATAAACACAGGAGCAACACTATCATAACAACCTTAAGCAGGACACAATGTCAACCGGTAAAATGGCAAAATAATGATTAAGGAGATACATCATCAGACATACACGAGAACAGTGTGAAATAAAAACACTCAAAATAGAAAGCTGATAGTTATTATTATAAGGTAGTATGTGCTGCAGACTAACCACTCTTAACTTTGATGAATTCTAAAAAATAAACAATGATGCCAGGACCAATTTTTCAATCCACTATAATAATAATAATAATAATAATAATAATAATAATAATAATAATAATACAAGGCCATCTGGTTGATCATACTATATTAAGTGTAATACAAGGCCCTAATTCTTCCTGACCCGAAATTCTTGGAAAACTTGAGCATGTTATATTAACACTGATAATGACACTACTAAAAGCTGAGTGTCACGGGATTGTTAACCATTTTAACTTTATGATAAACTCTAATAACAACATTAAGAATGCTACCATATCAGAATTTTCAGGCCTTTTGCATGATACTACAGCTAGTGCAATCAAATACAAGACAAATTTATCCCCTAGTTCTTCTAGATCTAAAATGTATCGAAAAATTATGAATATTATATTAACACAGAATGACATTTCTAAGAGGAAGATTTTAATCATATCAATACAAAATATAATTAATTGCATTGTTGAATAAGCATTGTGCGGATTTGACACTCACCTGCCCCAAAACTAACAGAGATCAGCTTGCCTTCTTTAAACAGAAACTCTTTCAGACCAGTAACTTGTATCCTCTCAAGTACCTCTAACCATATCTCTTCAATTTCTTTATGGTTTTTACCCAAAATCTGCCTCTCGCTCATCCTAATCTTATCAGTGGTTTGTGAATGAGCATGTTGAGGAGTAAAACCAGACACGCTATGTCGTTTTTTCTCAGAACCAAGACCCCTTGTCATACCATCTGCTGAGCTTCCAGCATGGAAATTTTCAATTCTAGCATCCATTGATAACCGTCTCCCTTTGTTAGGAATGTCAACAGGATTACCAGTCAGTCTAGCTGCTTCTCTTGCATCTGCATCTTTTAAAGCAAAGGGACTGTGGTTGAAACTATTATCAGATGAAGTTGGCAACACATATTGCTGGTCTGGAGCAAGCTGAAGTAAGGCAGCTGTCAACCATGTTAGCTTGTCATTGGACATCCTCAACTGCTTCTCAGCCTCAGATAAAGTTTTCAGAGCTTGGCGCAGCTTCTCCATGTCTTCTTTGGACACTGAAACAGAAATTAGTACCATCAATTTGTTAAAGGATAATAATGAAAAACATAATCATTAATATGAAACCAGAGTAAGACTCCAGTCTCCACAATTACAAAAATGTAAAGCCTTAAGTAATTAGCTATATAAAATATTTATAGACAGCCAATTCTGGAATAAAAAAGATATCTATGTGTATGTGTTTAAAGAATGATGAGGATTAAATTGATAACTTGGTATGCTATCCACAAAAATGGCATTATTTTACTCACATGGTTGTCTCCGGAAGAACTTCCTCCTTCGCCTTTCTTTTGTGAAATCATAGGTCCCAGCAAGTATATCAGTAATTACTGTAGCAAGTTGTGACATTAAAGCCAATGGCTCGACACCAGTTTCCATGATCACTCTCAAATTCTTCACAGTGTTAACTGTGTCTGCAGATAATGCCAAATCAAGCAGATCCACCAATTTCTCATCAGAGATTAGCCCTACCTGAAGAAATTATTTAACTTCAGAGCACTTCATGCATAATGAATTAACAATATTAACACCAGTTTACAATAGAAATAGAATCTAGTGTAAGAACTAAGAAGCAGTGACGACAAAGATACTAATAAATAAATAGCTTACCAATTCCTGAATAAGAGGAACGGATATTCTCTGCCCAAGCAAACTAAGTTGTTCAAGGGTCATCTCAGCATCTCTCAAAGATCCGTCTGACCTTGATGCAATGAGTTTCAGGGCATCCTTATCAATTTCTAGACCTTCTTTGGTTGCAATCCACTGCAGTGTATATATAATATCTGCATCCTTCAGCTTTGGGAAAAAGAATTTTTGACACCTGGATATTATTATATGAGGCAAGACATCAAGACTAGAACTGACAAGGATAAAAACCACACGTCTAGGTACTCGATCAATGACCTTCGATATAGCATTCCAACAATCTGTTGACAGAGTATCACAGTCATCAAAAATAAACACTCTGTAATGAGACGGAAGCTGGGAAAGAGTCATATTGTCAAGTAGGTCCATGATGCCCTCAAAGTCAAAATTACTAACTGGACCAACTTCCCTTATATTTCTACTCTTGCCCATATCATGTGCTACGCAATAATTGCAAAAACCACAAGGTTTTGGGTGTTCTGAAGAATTACAGTTCAGAGCTCTGGCAAATATGCGAGCACAGGAAGTTTTTCCAGTGCCATGGGGGCCATAAAACACATACAACAACCCAACTTTCCTTTTCATAACTGCATTGGAAAGAGCTTGTGCCACTAAATTCTGCCCAATCATATCTCTGAAGGTTTGAGGCATATACTTTTGTGTTAAACTTTGGTGTCTACTGTGACGATTCCCTCTCAACTTACGCTGATCACCAGATCTAGCTTCTGAAGCGAGGTCAGAATCAACATCATGCTTGAATAAATTATCACCAAAAAGACCTAGTTCCCCAGAGTAGTCATGATCCCAACAAGCATTTTCAGTGCTTGCATGAGATCCAGAAGCCTCAACTAGTAAAGGCAGTGCCTCTGCATCAGACTTCGTACATGAGCTTGAGCGCTCAGATGCCACAGGCATCTCAGAAATATTTCTTCCATTGGCAGTAAATGTCCCTTTCTTCAACCTTGAGTCAGATAAACCACAAGACAAACTTCTTCCAGCCAGGTCAAGGAATGTTTTACCTCTATGATGAATTCTGGACCAATTCCAAGGAATGCCACACCCATTTTTTGGAGCCCTGGTAACATTTTCATCTGCAAACTCATCAGCCTCCTCCAAGTGATATTTATGGTGGGCTAATGAGTTGGAAGCCACAGAGATTTCATTCTCAGCTCCAATATCTCTTGATGTTGTAGCAACCCGAGTTCTTCGCACGCTTCGAAACTTACGCCTTTTTCCCTTATTCATTCCACTGCCATGACTGCGCATCCGGGATTCTACCTCCTCAATAACTTTCTCCTGTCTAGGAAACCTTCCACGAAAATGAATGTTCGATGATGCTAAATCATCACTATCCAATGGAACATCATTCAGCTGCTCAGAAAGGGTCTTAACTTGGGCATCTCGAACATTCTTCCCCCTTTGTTTGCTCTTTCTAGCTTTAGACTCTGAGTGCCTTGAAATAACATCTTCAGCCAAGCTTTTGCCACCTTGATAGAGAGGCTCCTCTGGATTAACATCCAAAAAGTCAGGCCTATCATTCTTCCTACCAGATTCTTCTCTCCCAACTCTCCTTCCATCTCCCAATCCACTCCTGCTACTTCGTTCACTAGGTGCCGTTATCCCATCATTACCCCTACCAATCTCACCCGGAGCAACTCTTGATGAACCTATACTCACCAAGGGTGGTGAAGTTCCAGACAATCTTCTCCCTTCCTTCCTTCGCTCGGCACCTACAGACATCCTTCCCCCTTGAGACACGGCATCATTTTCAACTCTTTTGAAAAGCAAGTCAACTACAGAAGGCGAGTGCCATGATGGAGGACTTGCAGAAGGGTCTCTAAGAGACCGCGATCTCTGCAGCACAACTAGGTCCCTCATGATTGACCTATCAGCCAGTATGGGGCTGTTCTTGTGCATATGGTTCTTCAGGTGAATACAATTAGTCAAATGAATGTGGTTGCGTAGATGATCACTAATATCACCATTGGCATCTTTAAGTACCCTACTACGGACAGCCCTAGTCATGATCAGAACACCAACCCTTCTTCTAACAGCAGAATCTCTTCTAAATTAATGAAACAAATCAAAAAAATTCTCATTTTTTGTCTATAGCTGTGCCTAGCTTTCACTATTATGGCATCAAAAACAAAATGTAAAAAAAGCAAATGCTCAATCCTCTACACCCATTTAATCACCCCGGAAATGCCAAAATAAGGCTAGAATCCAAACTCACCAAAAAGGGAAAACAGCGACTCTCATGGTCAATTATCACATGAACAAAAAAAACCAACACTAAGACCCACCAAGATTCGACCCGGTAACAAAACTCCCTTCAGGAAGAATCTTCAACCACCCAAACCCCCCACCACACACTCAATAAACACAACCCAACATTCAATCAAACCCATAGAGGCAACCAAAGGACTCAAAGGAAGGAACTTTGCTGACCACACAATAGTGCTAGCTGCTAACCCAATAGCGTTAAACACCACAAGGCACAATTTTGAGACTAAGCATGCAAAAAGAAGAGAAGAAGAAAAGGCCCCATTAATCTCAAAGCTCAACTCAAGTGCAATCACTCACTCACTCACTCAAAGTACCAACAATCTTATCCCCGAGTGTGTGACAAAATGAGAGGAAGTTAATGAAGCAGAGGCTTAAAGAACGTGATGTAACATTTCTTCCAAAAGGGGGGAGCAAAAAGAAAGAGAGAAATGAAGAAAAAGTAGAAGGCAAACAGCTCAAACGCCTGAATCAGAAAAAAGGAAGGCGACCCGTTTGGATTATTAAGGCTCAGATCTCTCAGCAAGCTTCACGAGAGCGAGAAAACGATAGTCTCAACTCGAACCCATGAGTGGAAGAGAGAGAAATTGTGTTGTTGTGGGGTGAGACTTGAGAGTATGGGGGTGTTTGTAAGATCCGTTGTAGACAGACTCTCAGACACAATTCTGGGAACAGAGGACACACTGCCAATAAAGCGGTGTGTCCATTAGCTAAGCATGCAAATAGGATTATATATATTTTTTAAAATAAATGGGGTCGTTGAATATATTTGACTGCTTATTCATCTCAAAAAGAAAATAATAATTGGATTTTGAATTATGAGGCCGTCCCTTTGAAATTCCATCGTGTTGTTTGTTTGGAATTGAACAATCTTTCCAATGCTTTTTTTAAGAATAGACTTTATTTCTCTTTTATACTAATTTATTACAATACTTACATATAAAAAAATTATTATTAATATATAGTTTATACTAAATATATATTTGAAAATACATTGAATTTAATTTGAAAATCTACACCTGTCTAAATCAACCGATCATGCTCAGCCCTGATTTTATTTATGTTTGATGCTGCCTTAACTATTGCTACAAATTAGGTAAGTTTGGGAAGAGAAATTGATTTGAAATCATAACAGTACTTATTATACATCTGTGACCCAAAATAAAATGTCGTGTATTAAAAGGATTATTATTGATTTTCAATGCCCCTAGTTGTATGTCTTAACTCCCCATCCGAACAATGTACAGGAACCCAACATATCATAACATGAAATGTCTTTAGTTGTTTTCTTCTACTTGGCCAATCTCCATGCATCAATTATTGGTAGGTGGCTTCTCAACTCTGCACTTTGCATTAACTGCACTTGATCACTAGCCGAAACGAAAATATAGGTGAGCAATTGCGTATCGCAACGTCAATCTTTTTAATGGAATCATTTTAAATGTATTTATTTGTTATAAGATAATAGACAAAAAAAAATGTATATATATACACACACATATAAGTTTGCAAGAGATTATTTTAAAAAAACATAGTGGTACTCTCTTTTTGAATTTCGTTTGTCGAGAAACAAAAAAATTGTTTCCTTTTTTTTACTTTTTGATAAGAAAACTGTAGTATCTCCTTGTACCGTTATACGCATCGGATACTTTCCCTGCACATGTCATTCTGTCCCATTTCAACCCTTTAAGATAAAATATACATTGAATCATGGAAAGAGAGTTTTGTTTAGGTTCTTTAAGAATCTTTCTTTGATTTTGGGTTAACGGAAACACACAAGTTTATTAGGATTTAGGAAGATAAATTAATACATAATGTCTAAGGAATAACTTTCTACGGTCTCTTCTCTAAACAAAAACTTTCTACAGTCTCACGCAGTTGCTTGTGTGAACTGGATTTTAATATGAATAAACGCGAGATTAGAAGTAAATATCTTGAATGAACGTATATTAAATACATTATACCTATACTGATGTTCAAATAATCAACTTGTGATAATACAAAAATTACAATAGAAGGGAATTTGTTAATTTTGTTTGAGTTTTTTTTTATCAGTATTTGACTTCTGAGCTAAAGGTTATTTGAATAGCATTAAGAATTAAGAATATATATATATATATATATATATATATATATATATATATATATATATATATATATATTGAGAAGGCTTATCTTATATGGGAGTCAGAGGAAGCTAGTAAAAAAACTTTAAAAAATAAATTTAATTGAAATAAATTGATAGTATAAAAGAATTATATTCTCATTCAATCTATTATCACATAACTAAAAATTAGTATTAATTTCTATAATAATCACTTTAAAATTTATATTTAAAATTATTTTTAAATTATAATAATGTATTCCATCAAAAAAATTATTGATAATATAAAAAAATATTCTGACAATATCAAAATTATACTTAAAATTATTTTCAGAATATTTAATTAATGTTGATAATATTTTTATGGTTACATTGCTAATCAAGAAAGATTGACCCGTAGTTAATGAAACATACAAATGACAAAACTAAGTGTTTTGTTATAAAAGTGCAGCATTTTTGTGGCCCAAGGGTTTGTAATAGCTTATGACCCGATCGAAACTTCTTTTTGATGAAATCTTTTATAAAACATGAATGGCCCTATTTAAATGTTTATCCGTACCCTAAAAAATTATCCGAGCATAGGAGAGAAATAGAATAATTAGGAAAAGTAATGAAGAGTATCTCAGATTCTCGGCATCACGAAAAGCATTTGACTGTACACTTATCCACAACACCGTCCATCACTTGTAATTCAACGAATTGATCATGGTAGCTGATGTTTCTGAAGGAGCATGATTGTCAGCATACTTGAAAAAACAACTTGGTTGATTATCAGTTAAATTTGTGTGACTTATATGATTAATTTATTGGAGAATTTTTTTTTTAAGTGTGTTTGGTTTAAGCAGATGAATTTGAGATATAATTGAATTAAGATATTTTTTAGATGGTGTTTGTTTGGGGTGAATGTGTAGCGTAATTTTATTTTTTTAAATGTGGGTTTCATGAGGTAAAATTTTGATTCCAAAATGAAATAAAGGGAGTAAAAGTGTTGGCAGATGGAAAAAAAATCTCATCCTTTCAAAATTATCCAAAAAATACTCATGACTCTTGTGGTCCTTTTTTAATTTTTTTTTTCATCTCTTTGTTAGTAGCATAATCACTTATCCTAATAACATAATTGATTATGTAAACCAATGAAACTTTTGAAATTTTGTTCATGTCTTTGCTTTGATATTCAATTATGTCCATTGGCTAAATGATTATATGGCATTAAATTAGAATATTTTGTTATTAGATTTGTTACATAATTGATTATTCCCTTAACATAATCAATTATGTATTCACTGAATGGTTTAAATTGGATAGAGTTAATCTCAAGAAGATAACTAATTATATTTTAGCATAATCAATTAGGTAATTAGAAAAAAATATAGTGTAAAAAAAGTGTGAATAATGGAGTGAAATGGATACTGCTTTCATCTTTTTTATACTCTCTTTCATCCCAATTAAGCAACTTCATTTTTAACTCTCTTTTCACTCTCTTTTATTTTTTTATTCATTTTCATTTCTCACACTTTCATCTCATAATTCATTTAGAAAGTTGGGTTATTTTATTGAGATGAAGGAGAGTAAAAAAATGAAAAATTAAAATGATTAGGTGAATAATAAAAGAAAAAATTAAAAAATGGAGATTAATCAAATACCCATTTACCCCAAGAAAAAAACACGTTTCCACAACTATGTGAAAAGAAAAACCTTTTTTTCTTCAAATTAAAGGCATATAATCAGTTATGCAATATGCATAATATATGTCTCGTTAACTGATTTATTTGCAATTAACTGGGGGCATATAATCAATAACGAAAAATGCATAATCAATTATATACCTTGAGCTAAGGCCACCCGAAATCAATTTTGTATAGCAAACTAAAACATAATTGATTATCAGTTAAGAAGGGAACATCATCAACAAAGATAATAAAAAAAAATAAGCAAAGCCTCATGTGCGTCAATAAACAACTCAAAGGATTGACACAATGATATAAGATCTTGTTGTATTTACATAAGTGGAAACAATCTATTTAACGAGAAAATTTGTGTTCGATTGTCACCTTATGTAAAATTTTCTTGAACTAACGACAAATACGCACCACAAATAGAATTAGTCTTTGATCAAATAGGTTAAAAGATACCGTAGTCTCTAACTTAAGAAAAAAAATGTGTCAACAAATTTGTGTATTGCCTTGTCTTGGACCCACATATTTCTTAAAACTTTCATTGCTCTTTCACATGTAACAAACATCCTAGTCCATGATCTTTTATTGCTTTTGATTGGTGTATACCTTTTGTGCTCATTCATCTCTCTAAATCAAACACTATGTTAGGTTGAACATTTGTTTTGGGACTTCCCAATAGAGTTGACAAAATAGATTGAATTGAATCAAATTGGATCAAGAAAATGTTGGTTCAAATAGAATTAGACCGATGCAATGAACTATTGAGTCAAACGAGCCATCAAGTCAAGATATGCTCAAGAAATATAGATAGGAATTCAAACCAGACTTATTTTGTCCCAATTTATTTTTATTTTGAATTTGTATAAATTTAGACAAAAAAGTATAATAAACTATATGAACCTACTAAATGAGCTACTAGACTTAGCTGGACTTAAAAAATGAAGTTTATATAGAATATAGATTGATCCGACTCAATTCATTTTGTCAGCTCTACTTCCTTGAATAAAAATAAACATACAAAAAATTAGTGTCAACTATATTAACAATGACATTCAAATTCCATTATATCCTTTGCCACTAGCAACTGCTTTTAGTGGCAACTGCTTTTAGTTGTTGTTGTTTTTTTTTTTTTTTTTTTGCATTTTTGTTGTAGTGGCCTAAATAATTAAATATGCCTCTTTGTTTGAGAATGTAAATTTCTTCTATACAATGAATTCAAATCCAATTTAAATTTTTATATCTACAGTTCAATTCAAAATATTACTACATTTAAATTGTAGTATATTTTTTAAAATTATTTTTAAATGAAATAAATAATTTCATCTACAATGCATTTAACTCAAGGGACACACGATTAACCATTCTGGTGAGTCTACAAAGTATATATATATAAAAAAATAAAGAAGAAGAGAAAGTATGAAAAAAATGGTGCGAATAAAATCATTATTCAGGACATCGGGCTGGATGAATTGTGGTCTTAATTAGTCGGTGTCCTCATTTGCATTCAATTATCAGGTAATAGTAATTTGAAGTCTTACGTTTTCATGTTTTGAAATTAATATTTAATTTTCATGTTAGCTAGTTGGTTTGGATGCCTTTGATCCACAAGTGATCGAGGAGGGAATCAACCCATCCCCACAGAAACATTCCGTGCTACTTTCATTATGTACACATTGTCTCATCCCCTACACACAAAGTACTCCCAGAAGGACGTAAGGTACAACCTTAACTTTGTTATTCTCTCTTTCTAATTTCTAATTGGAACTTAAATTAAAACTTATAACGTAGTTTGCGTCATTTATTTACTCCTCCTCAGATTAATTTGACTGGACTTAAATTAATTGGTTGTTCCTCTGAAGTATCGTACCAGAGTCCGTCCCCTCACCCAAATACATGACATTCGCTGTAATTAATGGACATAAAAAAATCATTCAATTATAAGAATACTAAGGTTTCGTTTGAAGAAAAAGAGAATAAAAAAAATAATAAACAGTAAAATAATGCAGAATTTATATTTTTACATTCTATTTTAATTTAATTTTTTTAATCTTTTTTTACTTTTCTTTCTACTCAATCAAACAATACTAATTTTAAATTAATAGAATTTCAACTTAAAACGTTATGTCTATTTCAACTTCGCTTAATAGTTATGAATCTCTCAAGAAAAAGTATTTAATTTACTTACCATTGCATTTTTCATAATGTAGTTTTATATTTTAAATGTTATAACATAGAATCTAATTTCTATATATCATCAATAGAAAAAGTTTTATAATCAACCGATCAAAAATCATAATAAACATAATTTTTAAAATAATCAATTTCCGTAAAATTAACAAATTTATTAGACATGAAAGCTTGTGTGATTAAATGATACTTTTTAAGAGTCATTGCACGTATTGTTTACTCTTGGTATATTACATTATACGCTCATTGATGTGTCAAGAAATTTTTAAGTGAGTTTAGCATTAACAAATTAATTTTCGCTTGTATTTTAAAAAGTAAATTAATTAATGTATAAATAATTATCTCATATAAATGGGTGAAAGTTAACATTTTCCTTTCCTCTTATTTACTCTCATGTGTATATAAATATATAATATGAAAAAATACCTTAATAAAACGAGAATTATAAAATAAAAAAACAATGGCGATTTCGTCTTTTATTATATAATCACCTTTCTCTCCAATTTTCATCCACATACTGCAAATATTGATGAATTCCACATTATTTTTTTCGATCATTCAATTCACTTATTAAATAAAACCAAACAAAGGACGGAATGAATATAATGTTTTTTTCCCCATCATTATTCCTTCGTTCGTCCACTCTCTTTTCTGTGTATCTTAAAAGTCATATACTTAGATCCAATTAAAATGAGATTATTAAAAGTATTAAAATATAAAAGTATTAAAATGATGAGCTTTTTAAAATGTCCATACACTACAATATATTTATGGCAATGACAGGTTTATGGTCTAACCAATTTTTGTTGGACGAGTGTAATTATTTTTAATTGTCTGAACAAAAACGACATACCAAAATCACATATATGACTTTCTCATTTATGGGTTGACTTATGTCTTATGTGCGCCCAAATGGAAAGTAGTACAATATGAGAAATTATAAAAACTCCAATTTCCATAGCATATAAGGAATGGGATCTGACCGAATTTTGATCTAGCACGGTTCTCTCTGGATGCTCAAACTGTTGCCACTGAACTATGTTCTGTTATGGACCACATTCCCTAAAGTTCACTCTGAGCAAACCCACATGACTTTTAATGTCCACTTCACCCTTACCAATTGA
This sequence comes from Glycine max, assembly GCF_000004515.6. NCBI lineage: Eukaryota > Viridiplantae > Streptophyta > Magnoliopsida > Fabales > Fabaceae > Glycine > Glycine max. The sequence goes on from NC_038249.2 coordinate 33,316,299, forward strand.
ACAAAGAACATTAAGTGCGATATGATGTTTAGAGAGAATAATATATGCTTCAAGAGATTGCAAGATTGTCTTCAAGTGTTCCAATTTTTTTTTATAAATATTTTGCTAGAAAAGGGGAGAGCTTATTAGATTGATCTTTATCGGTGGTCCACTTGAAAGTGGTAGTGCAGTCAGTAAAATCTCTTTACCACGAAAGAAATATAATATAATATGACACGAGCTTGAGAGTGAAAAATCTAGAATTGGAAGAAGTAGCTATTCAAATGAAACAAAATTAAATTTTCATCGACTACTGAAAACGCATGTGGTAGTGACATATATGGGACCACTTATATTTAACCTAATAAATATTTTAAAAAAATAAACACTCAACCTTCAAAACTCGGAAGTTAGGTCCATAAATATGTGTGTGGGGCTAATGGAGGTCCCCGAATGTAATTTGTAGCCCTAAGTGTTGCTTTCATATATTCTACCAATTTTTCATTTGAATCTCACGCCTACGTCCCAAACATTTTAAAGTCATCTCCAAGTACAAGAGAAATGGTGATAATTGTTATTCAGAATCCAAACACGGGTGCAGGCTCAAAATTCATGGATATCGGATCCGAACCAGCAAAGAACTCATCACAATTTTTGGTTTGCTATATGCATCATGCATGTCTAGGTTGTCAAAATATTTTGCAAATATTTGTTCTCCCACTGCATTATTGTTGTCTTGCTCCACTCACGAACGATGGAAGAAACCAACTCCCGCAGAATACGACTATCAATTCAGATCTAAGTCATAATAACCTTTATTTTTATTATATTTAGGTTTGATTAAGTATTTAATTATATACTAATACAAAAAAGTCTTTATTAGGGGCTAAAATATTTTTACATTCACGATTATATTAACCTCAAATTAATAGTTTCCAAACCTTTTTAGTGATAATATAATTTGTGGGTTTTTTTTTTCTTAAAAAAAAAGCCCACGCATTATGTTTATCACTGGTTATTTTTTAAAACTTACATTGGTTATATGATTTTTGTCATATAATGAAGCAATTAAGTTAAATATGTTTTTATATATATTTTTTAAACGTATGAACATTATTAACTAATTTGTCGTCAAAGTGTCAAAGCATTAATAAAGACATACCTACATTAGTAGTCTGTACGTTGTACATTGTTCAAACATTTACCACTAATTGGGATTTGGGGCAATATTTTGCCAATAATTTTAGATTGTCAGATTGATCGTCTAAAAAAAAGAAGCCACAAAAATTAGATATATATTCTTTTATGTTTTCCCTCTTTCTTAATTAGGAACATCTCAAGTCTCAACACAGTTCATGATATTCATTGAATCTTCACCGCAGTAAAGTGATGCCCATCATCTGATTTAATTTTCGCCAAAAACTACACCACTCCTTGCATGACCCCTCAAAAAGCTTTTCCCATACCACACTACAACTACCTCAGAGTTTCACCATTAATGGTGATCAACAGCACAGCCACCATTCATGATTCAACCTCACGTCCTCGCCATCACGAGCAAACATATCTCAAACCCACAACTTCCCTATAGCCAACACGAGCAAACGCCATCAAGCTCGTTTCTTTCTCAAATCCAAAGTAATATATCAAATGCCTAACTCTATAAGCAACACAATAATATTATAATAATTTAAAATAGAGACATAATTAAGGCCTCCATCAATTTATTTTTGCTAATTAAATAAATAAAAAAATTAGACAAATCAAATATTCAATCATGAAATATATCGTTTATTAATTTTTATTTTTTAATTTTTTTGAGTTCTTTGTTTAGTAACTTTTTGCCAATTTTCTTTTAATTAAGTTTTACAATAATTATGGTTCTCAAGATATGTATTAAAGGTGTCAATGATGTAATTTGATAGAGACTAATCAAGAAATTAATAGACCATATTTAACCTACATTTCATAAATTTTAGAAACCAAATTAAAACACCGTAATTCTTGATCTGCTTTGTTTCTAAATCATTATTCATATGCTACCATGTCAAGCCATAAACAACCTATTGCTACTTAATTCAATATATTTAAAAGATATTATTTCCACTATTTAAAAATAATTCACACTTTAAATTTATTTTGGATGATTTATCTTTGTAAGAAAATAAGAAAATAGTATTTATTTTTCAACATTAACGAAAACGCTATATATATAATTAAATAAAATTATATTTTATTAAAATTTATCATATTTATGATTTTTTTAATCTTAAACAATTGTTTCAATTTTTTTTAGTAGAACACTTGTTTCAAATTATGAAGTATTTAATAGCAATAACAAAGCAAAATAATATTAATACCTGAAATAATGTGCACAAACTGCTAGCATCTAATTTTGATGTTTCCAAATAATAATAACAAATAATCCAAATAAATTTATAAAAAATGAAATATTTTAAATATATATGTACATTATATAAAAGAAGTTTTATCAATATAATATCATGTAGTTTCTTTACGCTTCAGTTAGATGCCTTCTATGGTACAAATATATTTGGATTAATCACAGTTTACAAGTCATGACTTAGTTTGATTTTTTTTTCTCATTTCATTCAAATAATATGTGGCTGATACCTTTCGTATCAATAACATAATTAAAAAAAAAGTAAATATGATTTATACAAAAATCAAATTCAAACTTTCAATCATGTTTGCACGCACACTAAACTAGAATTTGAAGAGGCATGCTATAATTACTAAGAAAATGAAATTTTGCGAACAATCACCAAAAAATCAGACCCAGGCAACTGCGCTCTCAGGACTTACTTATCTTGATTTTCTTTTTCCATTTTCATTCAATTAATACGGTTATTACAAAAATCATATTCAACTACGTTTGCAGCCACCCTAAATTGAAATTTGAAGTGTGGAGACCATCATAATCCACTCGTGCTATAATTACTAAGATGATGACATTTTGCGAACAATGACCAAAATCAGAGCCAAGCATGAAGGCACTCAGGACTTACGTTAGGACCATCCTCGAATGTCGTCCATGTTAATGCAATATGCTACTTTAATTAAGAGCCTATCTATCCTCCTCAACCTTTCTCTACAAAGGAAACATTAAAGTTTTTTGGTGACCACCGGTGCGGTATAACATGTGAGGACGTGAGAGACATATTCATGAGTAATTAATAGAGTTAGAATCATATGGTGTATAGTTGAAATTCACGGTGCCACAATTTGGCGATGACTTGTAAATCGGAAAGTAGTTGAGAGAGGACTTGATGAACTACATGACGTTGCCTGCTTTGAACCTTTTTCATTGGATGCTTAATGCTTTAGATTCGTCGGAGGAATTGAATGGGTCGCCGGCCGTCGCGCGGTGCATGTGTGAAATTTCTAGATTTCATTAATGATCCAAAAATCACAAAGAGGACATGCAAGAAAGTGAATGAACCCTAGTTCGATCCAGTGAAAAGTTTCATTACTAGACCAGGGGTTGGGAAGTATTAAAACAAAGAAAAAGAAGAAAAGAAAATGTTATATATTGTTGAAAAATTAGAAAACCCAAAACATGGTTCAGATCAAAATTATACGCATAGTTTGCAAAGAAATAGAGTTGTTAGGTTATTGAGGTATATATACTTTTTTTTGGATATATTCTGTTGTGAGCTTAATTTTCATACAAAAATGTATGTGATTTATTACCAACTAGTCAGAAATCATCTTGTTTGATTAAAAAAGTTTATACTATTAGTGTGTTATTATATAATTAAATTAGATTTACTTATTTTAGATAGATAAAAACGATTTTGATTATTTTATTGAAGATTTTAAGTTTTCATGAGTTGTTTTATCATTATACTTTAATCTCTAATGACTTAGTAGAGTTTGATTATGCATACCCGTCTAAAAAAGGATAACAATTAATTATAATAATTAAGGTAAGTAATTGTTGTGTGAATATATATAGTATTTACAGACGTAACCAAGCTTAAAATAATAGTATTAAGAAGTTGTTTTGATATTATTTTAAGCTTTTGATACATTAGTTGTATTTATATAACAAAATTGCAATGCAAATGTTTTAATTTATGATGTCTTGTAAACTATTTAAACCTTTTACTATTTTTTTTTTACAAAATTTAAGTACAATATATTAAATGTTTTTTTAATATTTAACTTCTAATCAAAATTGAAATTTAGCATAAATAACTATAATAAAGGTTAAAAAATAACATTATTTGTTAAAATAAAGCTCTGTTTTTAATTAAAAAATAATAGTTAACTTTTTTTACAGTTGAATTTTGTCTTTATCCCAATACTTACTGTTAGTAAATTTTACTTTAGGAAATAAAGGTTTCTTTCTTTTCTTTTCTTTTTTGAAGAGCAAGAAATAAAGGTTTCTTAGATTCTTATCTAAGAGGTAGAAATCATTACCATTATCGTAACCAAATCTTAATTTGACTAATGCTTAACTTTATAATGGCCATGTCACCAAATCGTTTAATTTATTAACTCGTTGAAAGTTACTTCACGAAACTTAATGAAAAGAAGTGCTGATTAAACAACGAAACCCCCCGTTTAAGTAAAATACGCTTTTACTCTGGTAGAAACGACAAAAGATAATTAGCACGCCTTTTATAACTAATAGTAATAAGACATTTTTCTTATAGAAGAGGTGCAAAAAAATAGAAGAGGGGCTAATTTAAAGACTAAAGATGCTAAGCCGTCCTAGACAAGAAGTTGATAAAATATAGGAACCATCCACGTGTGATTATAATGAATTTATCTAGATAGCATATTGGTGCACCATGTGTGATTAATTATAATTTATATTTTCATATGATACGGCCTATAAAGAGAAACACAAAGGTTTAGCTAGCCTCACAATTTGATTAATTGAATAATAGTATATATTCTCCTTAGTTGATGATTCTGACTATAGATAATGATTCATTATAAACCTTTTTCTTTTATGGGAATACGAGGGACTCCAATAGTTTAAAAATTAAATCAATGGTGGAGAGAATCATTTGAAGTCATTGGGAAAGACCCTTCATGTCTAGTTCCGGAGAAACATTAATATAATTATCGTTCCGATGTGTGCAATCTCATCACTTTAAAAAGCCATTTGAGTGATGCAATCTCTCTAAAATCTAACATCGAGAACAAAAACAGCTCCGTGAATTTGGTTTGCATAGGATTTTGATGAGAGGTAGGTAGGTGCTCCTTTGCGGCGGGGAGTTGGGGAATTTAGGTTGCAGCGCAGGGTTAATTGAACTGGAATCTTAAAAACCTACGGGTCACTAGAAGATGCTACGACAAAGTACACTTAGATCTCAGAAAATCAGGTAACAAAACTAATGCAGCTAGAAAAAAGTTCAATCAATGCGAATTCAAATTCTCCAAAATCAATAAATATATAAAGTGAAAAATCAGACTAATATATTTTTATTTCCTCGTCCTAAACTAAGATTCATATTCAAAAAATATATAAAATAAGTATTATATTAATTTTTAATATAATATTAATTATTTTTTTCACTAATACTCTAGTAAGTGTTACTTTATTTTTTCAAACGTATTATCTTGTCTCATTTTAACATAATAATAAATAGTGATGGTGTTGATATTGATAATAATAACGACGGTGATAACATCGTGATGATAATAATAATGATGAAGATAGTGATAAATGAGACTGAGTCAATTTTGGTTTAACATGATATGAAATAATTCAACTTAAGCTCAATTCAAGTTTGGTATGAACATTTATTTTTAGTCCGACTCAACTAAGTTAAACTCACGAATAACTCAATTTAATTAGTCAGCTTGACTTAATTTAAAATTATAATTATTTTACATATTTTTATTTATTCATTTATTTTATGCATAAATAAAATCAATATGGTATTAATAAAAAAAATTAACTATATCAATTTAATAATATAAAACACATTACTATATATGTACATGTTAAATTTATAATTATTATACATACTTTTATTTATTCGTTTCATACAAAAAGAATATTAAATTGACTAAAAATAATTATAGGAATTCAATAATATAAAATATTTAATTAATATATGCATAGATTTATAGACAGATAAATATGATATTAATAGATAAAAGTATATATCGAGTTGATTTATGAATCAATCAAGATATGTTATATGTAGTTCAAGTTAAACTCATTTATTTAACCAGTTCAATCTTAAACTCAAGATCAACTCATTTAACTTTTAAATCAAATTTAAGTCAATTGTTAATTCAAATTTTAAATTATATATATTTAAAATAGTTTCATTCGTTATCCATCCCAGTGACAATTATGAGGATGGTGACACTCACATTAATGATATCAATAGTTAGGCAATAGTGTGGATGGTGAGAGAAAAAGAAAGAAAACAACTATCTCATCTTATTACTTTCTAATTTATCACTATTCTCAAGAAAAGAAATACATTATATAAAAAAAACAATATAGATAGTAAAGAAAAGAAAAATATATTTAATTGGTACAATAAAATAATTTATTACAACAGAGTACGTACTACTGTTATGATAGGTATTTTATCGTATATTGTTTTAATATATTTCGACTAGCTAATTAGCCCTAAAAGAACGAAATTACAAAGTGTAGGTAATTATATCAAAGTTTGACATAAAATTGATGCATGAAAGAGACTCTATAAACCTAACAATTTTAATTAGAGTATCAACTCTCGGAATGATGGGCAATATGCACACTTGGAATAAATAATTCATTAAAAGAAAAGTTTCTTAAAAAAAAATTGCTAGCCGTAAAGATCTTAACACCATAAGGTTACTTTCCAAGCAAACAAAAAGTGATAACTGATAAGGTTTTCTTTTTTAATGAAAATATAAAAGTGACAAGTTGATAAAATAATCATATATAAAGGATTTAATATCTTAAAACTAGCAAAGGGTTTTGAATATTCTTTTACTAAATCAAGTGCAAACACTTTTTATATGTCCTTGCTTTACTGAAGGTGGACTTGGAGGGGAAAAAATATTTTTAACGTAGAGAATAAAGATGAAAATAGGGAAGATTAATTTGGATAATATATATATATATATATATATATATATATATATATATATATATATATATATATATAAATGTTTGTTTCCATATTTACCTTTTATTTTACTTCATCATGATTACATTGCTCTTTTCTTTTGCTCATTAATTTTTTATATTGCAAGTTGAGTGTGGTTTCTACATTTAAAAAATATTGTTTTTTTTATCAATTTTCTAATATATATATTTTTTTAAAATAATTATTTCATGGGAAATAATTTTTACCAAACAAAACAAGTGCAAAGTATTTTACTTAATTGGATGAAATTTGGCGGTAATCTAAACACATTTTTTTTAATCATGGTGTGTTGGGTTTTAGTTTGGAATGATCAAATCGTAGTTATAGGCAAATTTTCAAGAGACAAACTGCTACCAACCAACGATTTAAAACATTTTAAAGTCAAACTTAAACATACACTAGTATAAACAACCTAACCTAATTACCCTTCCTTACCTAAGCCGTAACGAAACAATGGAAGTTGCTATTATTAACACGAAGGGAGTTGCTATTGGTTCTGTTTTCATTGCTAATAGTTCCTACCAAGGAGTTGACACCTATTTTTTTTTTTTCAAAAATATCCTTCTGATGAAAACACAATTTTTTCATATCATCATATAATATAATTGTGTTTCCATTATATAATGGGGTGCGAAAAAATACATTATATAAATATGATTTCGTTGTTTATATGTCAATGAAATCATATTTTCGTGATATTAAAAGATGAAAAAAATATATTAAAAATGTGATCCTTTTAAAACAATACAATAAAATTATATTTTTGTTGTTTATAAGTGAGGATGTTAAAAAAAAACTAATAATAGAAATATGATTATGCTGTATTGTTTCAACAGAATCGTATTTGTGTTGTTATTTCAATGGCGGTGGTGTATGACTTGGTGGCATAGTGTGTGGGGTGGGGCGTGACTCCATGGTGTGGTTTGGGTGGGTTAAAGTGTGTTGGTGCAGTGGTGATTTAGGGGAGTTGCAGAGGACTCGTGGTGGTGCGGACGAATCTAGATCATGGAAGAGGGGGTCATGTGCATGTGGATCTGGGGCGTAGTTGTGCTGCATGCAACTGATGTCGGGGTGGTGATGGGTCGCTGGGGTCACTAGGTGTGAAGGAAAGGGGAGGATTTGCATTGAGGGATAAGGAGGTCTTTTCCCGGATTTGTAAGAGTCAATAGCAAAAAGGGGAGGGACCAATATCAAATTCCCTAACAGGATCTATGTCTCAACGGGCTCATATGGCATATGCTAATGGGTATGCAACTGCGAAGCCCAAATAACAGTTGAGTTGATGAAAGAATGTAATTGAAGAAAAAACGTTTACATAAAATCCTGTGCATTTAAATTGGACGCGGTCATAAATTATTAACAGGCTATTAATCTACAATTAAAATATAATTAATTATTTAATCAGTGATATATATTTTTTGGCAAAATCAGTGGTATTTATCAATAATATTTTTTGTAATTTAGTGATATATTACACCCAACTTAAATATATTAAATTCAACAACTCACTTGAGAAGAAGTCATTATGTATTTGTTAAATTTAATAGAAAAAAAATGAGACTTGTTTAATTGACATGTCAACTTGTAATTAGGAACTAGAGATAAAAAGAACAGAGAATTTTAATCTGTTTTGCTAATCACCAAATGTAAAGTAAACTCATGAAGAGACATGAATGTAGTAGTTGGGATTTTTAAATGAGACAAACTTCACATCCAGTTGTTTATGGATTGCGTATAAAGGAATTTAATATTTGGTACTTGGCTCCGATGAAGCCAGCATTTTAAGAGAGCATGTCCCTGAAGACAATTTCAATAATAACCCTATACAACCTCTGCCCAACATTCCATCTAAACCTCTTAGCATAGATGAATGTCTCACCCTTATCATGCCCTACTCATAATTATTGATAATGAAACAGAATGATTAAACATATTGATTAAATTTCCAGACAATAAAAATTTAGGGGATAATATATTGGGCCGGTTTTTGAATATATTGGCCCTCCCATGCAGGTGTTGATCCCAATCCTTAGCGTTATTGCAATGTAAAGGGGCGATAGAAGAAAATTATAACACACAAATGTACTAAAAATGAAAAATAAATGGCCCATGCAGGTCTCGAACCTGCGACCTTCGCGTTATTAGCACGACGCTCTAACCAGCTGAGCTAATAGGCCATTTGATAAGTCTGATTTAAATTTATTTTAAATCTAGAACTAAAAAAAAACGAAATATTCATGCGATTGTATTTGGGCTCGGCACAATACATTGACCCGACTAACTCGACTATTGGATAATCTTTCTGCAACCTCTTGACTCTTGTAAATATGAAGAAAAAAAACTCATTACATACCATTATATGGTATGTAATATGTGTAAATTATAAAGGACATGATTATAAAATTTAAATTACGAGGATTTAATTAAAAAAATGTCGTGTTAGTGATATTTAGCCGCATTTTAATGGTGCGTTAACTTATAAAGGACATAATTATAGAATTTAAATTATAAAAATTTAATTAAAAAAAATCAAATGATGAGAACGTAATTAAAAAAAAATCTTACAAAGTTACAAGAGAATTTACTGATTAATTTAACCTTAATTAATGCAATCCCTTTAATTTCATTTCAATGTGATATTGTTTCTCTAATTTTATTTCAATTCATTCAACGTGATAGGGATGGGTAAATCTACCCCAAAAAATCAAACAAAATGAGGGTCCGGTACGTGCTTTGCTACGATTAGACGACACACCACGAGAGGTTATCACATTACATGTGAAAAATGATTCTTGCTCACGCCGACGTTTTATAGTTTCACGAAAGAATTTAGAGAACCTATACATGTTTGTAGTCAAATCCAACTACAGTGTTCAATGTTCTCAAGTATAAACTCACTTGATTTCGGCCATTTCCAAAGCTCGTATGATTTTAAGATCTCACCGCTAGAAATTTCGCTAACAATTTGTTGCTCTCACCGAGTTGCTTAGATAAAAAGTTTCTTTTAATTAGTAAGACACAAGCTAATGTAAACATGCACATCATCCTAACAACCCTAACTATGCCCACGTGATTGTGGGAGCTAGGTTGTGATCTTTTGTCAAACTTGAGATATACTATTAAAATCCTTCTCACAGTATGTGAAAATTGCGAAAAATATGCATGTCACTTGTTTAAGTTTTCAATTGCTTTATTTAATCCTCATTTCATCTCCTGTTCAGTTCCGAGGATACCTATTTCAATTTCGTCAATATTTGTTTGTTGGTCCACTTAATTAGCTAATTATATCTGTGAAGTTCAATCTTTTTGAGTTGGATGGTCACGCACGCATGTATATGCATGTTTGATTGCTTAAAAATTATTTCATTTAATTATTTATTTCTTCATCTTCTCTTCTTTTTCTTTTTGTAAGATTTATCATGATTTTTTTCTTAAGAAAATTATAATGAAATTGTATATCGTTTTGGATCAGCTGATCTAGAGTTACACAGTCACAAACACAATCTAGACAAATTGATTTTTGTGTTCTTGTTTTCCAAGTGCGTGGTGGTTTGTGGAGCCCTTGTGTTGGTTTAGAAGGGGGCAAATTCACCGTAGCAATTTTTGGGTGTTTACTTTGATATCATTAATTCGGATAACCAAGTCAAATATATAGACAAACGGGTTGGACGTGACCGTATGTGGCCAAGGATGCCCATGTCCCAAACTTTAAAAACATTAGCTTGACTTACGTATGATTTTTTATTTTTAAATTCAGAATCAGTATATATTCAGAAAGAAAAACGTAATTACATGAATAATAATAGTTTCGTTCATTTATAAGAAGACTATAGTTAAAATTAGGAACCTATCATTATAGACTTATACTACCATGCATTGATAGAATATTCAAATGTTCAAGATTTCTCTACCATTAATACAGATTTGTTGATCGACCAGGCGATTATAATTTACTATACCCATCAATATCATGGTACTATCATTACAGATATTAATGATGATATTTAAGTCTATTAAAAAGAGTCCTTAAATATCCACAGTTTGTCTTTCATCGTTATGGATTTTAGCAACGTACATCAATAGTTTAAACGAGTTGTATGTTCTTGAACTCGGATGTCCACTCTTCATTAATATCTTGTATCTCTTGGCTTGGTGTCTGTCACTACTCGTGGCACCTACCCTGCTTTCATCAATATAATGCTTGCTGTTCGAAAAAAAAACATCAATAGCTTTTCATACTCACGACCATGGCCTTGTTTTTTAATAAGGCGTTCATAATTTTTTTTCTTTGTTTTGTCTTCTTTTCATTTGTAATAAAAAAATTACCCTAATGTCTGACCTTTTATCAATCATTAAAATTTATAAACACAAGTTTGAATAAAATTCATATTGTAAACTGTGTTTATAAAAATAAACTCTCCTTTTACTTCCATTTCAAACTGACTTTCAAAGCAAAATTGTAACAAAATTCAATTTAAAATCAAGCTCAACTTAAAACCAAACAAAATACTTTTCCAGCTTTACTTTTTGAACATATTTTTGGGCCTTCAAACTAAAAACCAAGCATGCACATTGTTTTCCATAATCCAAGGCTACTGCGGGATTGTTATTAAGATCAAACTTGCATATTTACTATCAAATCATTGAATAATAGCATTTATCCATTAGAATTTAAACTATGCTTCAATTTCATATCGGTTCTTCCCAAATTTGGGTACTTGCTCTCTGTTCCTCTCACAAATAGGATGGATAATTGTCTTTCTATCGAAGGGTCTCTTACTGTATCGAAGGGTTTACTAAGTCAAAAGGTCGTCTGCTTGATGTTTCTTGCTGAGATCTCATGTGCGTGAGGATTTGACACAACAAGAGAGAATACCTGCAAAAGGTATTTTAATGTTTAAATGAGGATTCGGCTTAGAACTACCAGGGATATGTAATGATTATGTGAGAAATGAATCAGTCTCCTTATTTGAGGGATTCTTTCCTTTTTATACTAACATTATTGGATTTGGGATCCACTATTAGAAAATATGCTTTCTACATCGGTTATTTATGACTTTCAACATCGGTTTTTCAACCGATGTTGAAAGTACCGACGTTGATAATATTATCGTTAACATCGGTTTTTCAAAAACCGATGTTAAAGTAAAATTACCAACATCGGTTATATAAATAACCGATGTTGCTAATATGAATTACACCCAGAAAATGTATATTAATATTGAAAGTTAACATCGGTTTTTACAAAAAACCGATGTTAACGAATGTGTTACTGTTGACAGTTAACATCGGTTTTTTACAGAAAACCGATGTTAACGTTGTTAACGTTCGTTAACATCGGTTTTTTATAAAAACCGATGTTAACGAATGTGTTACTGTTGACAGTTAACATCGGTTTTTATAAAAAACCGATGTTAACGAATGTGTTATTATTGACAATTAACATCGATTTTTATAACAAACCGATGTTAACGAATATGTTACTATTCACAGTTAACATCGGTTTTTATGAAAACCGATGTTAACGTGGGTTAACATCGGTTTTTTCAAAAAACTGATGTTAACGGATGTGTTACTATTGATAGTTAACATCGGTTTTTTATAAAAACCGATGTTAACGAATGTGTTATTATTGAATTTTAACATCGGTTTTTTACAGAAAACCGATGTTAACGAATGTGTTATTGTTGACAGTTAACATCGGTTTTTTTAAAAAACCTATGTTAACGAATGTGTTATTATTGAATTTTAACATCGGTTTTTTACAGAAAACCGATGTTAACCCACGTTAACATCGGTTTTTATAAAAAACCGATGTTGTTTTCAGGAATTTTTTTTATATAATGTCTTTGTTTTTACAAAAAACCAAAATTTAACCTGTAAATTTAAAATCAGACCACACAGCACACAACATATATCATTTGCATTCAGTTTTCAAATAGATTTTAGCAAAAAACTAGCTATCAACAAAGGTTGTTCAATGTTAAGATGAAACAACAATTGTAAAAAATATAATGCAAAGTACGTAAACTAATTTATTAACCTAAAGTTACATAGTTGCCTAACATCCTATGTTTGATTTCTAACTTTTAGATAATATTGTGCCCACTGTATGCGAAGTGCCTTAAATCTCTCTGCTTCCAATGGTCTAACTTCATTAAAATACTGCATGATGAAATAAAAAAATAAATTAATAATGTAATAACAATTATAAAAAAACCAAATTTGTTTGTAATAAACAATTACCGTCTCCCAATTATTCCTGAAAGATCCTAAGATTATGGTGGACATCCAGTGCATCACGTAGTAGCCACATTCAGTGATTCCTTTTTGTCTATTACACTAAATACATAATGAAATTTGGATATTAATTAAACGTTAACTACAATTAGTGTACACACACATAAAATATATATAAGTAGAACTTTTATTTAAATCACGTACCTTAACAACAATCCACCTAGCAGCAGCCTTGGATTTCGGTTGTGGAGTATCATCAAGTCCTTTCAAAGCACTAGTGTTGAATATAAGGAACATTAAAATATTGATGTTGTTGAGTTATGCCAATGAAAATGTATTGAAAACAATACTGACCTGTTAATTATTCCCTTAAGGTAGTTGTCTGGCCTGTTATGCAAAGAACAAAACCAAACAACTAGGTTTTCCTTAGGTAGAATGACGACCATTTGCCAGTGTCCACTGCAGTAGAGACGAATATAGTTTATTGTAGTAGTATAGATTATTTAAATTCAATTATTGTGTTTGACTTACCTATTCAGATAGGCTCCAAGGTAAACATCTCGTTTTGAACTCTGTATCCAACTCTTGATGTAACTTTCGGATTCAAATTGTGATTGTCCAGATCTCTGAATGGACTGTGGCTCGAGGAATCCATACACATCAGAATTCCCCGCTCGCACACTTGTCTCAGTCAGATGGCTGTGTTGTTAAGTCAAAGTTAATTATGTATGAATTTAAAACAATTACTTTGGTAATTAATAGTAATCTAAAATGACTTACAGAATCCACAACTGTATAACTGATATGCTGAGACATTGACCACCATGTGCAATTTCAGAGAGATCTTTGTGCTTTATATACAACGGGAAGTTTTGATTAAACACCCCGAATATGGTAGCATCCCACATAACCTGGAGCGGCTTCAAAAACAGTTGTGGGATGGTCAATGTCATCAGGTACAAGTGTAAGGATTAATGGTGAGAATTAAATCTCTGGTAGTCACGGAGACAAAATGCAACATAAAGATTATCGTTGTACCTATTAAACTTTGTAAGGATTGCTCAATCTCCCAAGAAGCCTTAGTCACTGCAATAAATCTCCAAGTGGCCAATGCTCATATTAATTTACAAGAAAGAATCTTTCTATACAAAGAACACCCACCACTACCACTACACAGAGTTTAACAAAGCTCAAGAAAAATAAAAACTTAATATATAATAACTACAATTAATTAGACTGAGTAGGTTGGATACAGTAAGTTGGAAGAAAAAGAAGAAAGGGAAAAAAATGTCATGGTTTTTTCTTTCCTGCCAATATTTTGGGCTGTTTCTGAATAAATGGTGAAGACTGAAGCCTCTTGAAAAAAAAGTGAGTTCTACCAAGACTTTATTATAATAAGCTCAAGATATTCCCTAGTGTGGGCCTTTAGTGCTTATTTGCTGAACCTTAAAAACGGAGTTCATGTACATACCAAGACCCAAGACACATTATAATAACCCAACCTTCAAGATTACGTGAATTTGAGTAAAACTTTAATATAATTTTTCTTTCAATAAGTGAGTAAAACTTTAATATAATTTTTCTTTCAAGAGAATGAAACAACAGCTACTGACAACTAAACAACAATTGAAACTAAGGATAAAAATTAAATATTACTTTTCTCAATCTCTTTCTACTTCTATGTTAACCCAACCTTCAAGATTACGTGAATTTGAGTAAAACTTTAATATAATTAAATATTACAAATTAAAAATTATTTAATTTTTTTAAAAAGACTAAAATAAAAAATCGAATAATTACACTACCGATACATGTATACTATTTACTCTTAAAGATCTAATCACTTCACCCCTCACTATCTTTTTTACAACATCTTACCAATAGAAAAAACTACCGCAAGTGACACTCTTTTATTTTGGATCACTCTATTTGCACAGCTGGTTTAACCATGACAATGACACCTAGTCTTATAATGTCTCTAGTTAGTCTGTACTATCATCGCGACAGAGTTAATCGATCTCAATTAAATCTAGAAGAAGTATCAGCTTTATAATATAGTAGTATCGAAGATATTTTCCCCTTTATTATATTGAGATGAAAAAATCGATATTAAGCATTCATATGATATAATTATGGTTCAACAGTTGAAAGAAGACGCTCAGAAGGTCCAATTGTAAAGGACGTGGTTTGATTTGGTCTCTGTATTAACTAATTTCTAATATAATTTGCTGGTACCAAGACTCTAAATTCCTTCCCTCCCCCAAACACCACAACCGCATTAAAAAGAAAAACTGGTTTAAAAGGGTACCAAGTCAGCCACAATTGAATCCACAATTGAATCCATCCTTACAATAAATTAAAAGCCAATTGGCTATTCAAAAACACAAGTGTTGTGGCACACAAAGACTACATGAAAAGAAAGTATAACTAACCAGGATCACATTGGTTGTAGAAATCTTCAACATCTGCAATAGCATTACCAAGAAGAAAAAGCGCATGAGTATGGAAAAGCTTCCAAAACCTTCTAGCATATAAATTGTAAAAGATAAACAAATACATAAGGCTGAATGTCACATTCAAGCATTGAAAATGAATATAGATATTAAGGGCCTGTTTGATTTTCTTCTCAATTTTTCTTATAAAAACTGATTTTTAAAACAATTTCACAGTACTCAACAATCTATTTCTCATCCAATATGTAATAAGTTTCGAAAGTTGTTTCCAAAACCAGTGTTTTAAAAACCAAAAACAGTTGGAAGTTGTTTTCTTATCCTCTTCTATTTTCTTGAAATGCTCAGGGGAAAACGTTTAGAAAACAAAAATGTGTTCAAGGAAGGACAAAAACTTTCAAATGTGCTTAGGAGACAAAAACAAATTTTATAAAACACAAAACTGTTTTTGAAAACAGTAAACAAACAAAGCCTAATAATAAGGAAATAAAAGAAACGTAAGAAGCTCTCAACATTTTAAAACCGAAACTTACTTGCATGACCTAAACCCTAAGTTTAGAAAAGAAGGATCGAAATAGAGAGAAAAGGAACATAGCAAAGAGTTTCGTTTCAACTAAAACCCTAAGGAAGAGCCAGATCGAAAAAATTGTTGAGGGAACTTACTTGCACCGCGACTACGAAGCAGAGGGGTGTTGTGTTTGAAAGGGTTGAGCGTAAACACACAAACTCCCTCCCTGTTGTAAAGAGAGAAGAAAGCGGGAAGCCAAAAATTGAGTGTGGAGTGAAGTGATGGAAGGGATGCCCCTCAAATTAATTGCAATGTTTATACGTACAAGCTGTAAATTGTAATGTTATCAAAATTAATTTTTCTGAATATCTCTGTGCAGTGAACGAAATTTTGATGGAAGGGATGCCCCTCAAATTAATTTTTTCCATATCTCTCTGTGTAGTGTACGAAACATATCTCTGTGTATTATTATTATATAAAACACTTAGTTTATGCATAATTAATTTTTTCCATTAAAATAATTAAATATAATTCAATACAAAATTAAAATTATCATTAATCAAAATAAATTCATATTTATTTTTTTTTGTTAAAATCAATCATGATTAATATGAAGGACGAAATAAAAACAATTAAAAATTTGGAAACGTAAAATTCAATCATGTATTATATTTAATGAAACGATTGAATTTACTATTTTTTTAAACCATGTATTATGAATTTAAATGCTAGATAAAAAAAATAATAGGGATATATTTTGTAATTTTTAAATTATTTTAAAAATTAAAAACTAGTTTTTTATGTAAACTTTATAATAAAAAAAAACATTGTTCTATTCTTTTTAAGTGGTATACCTAATACAAATACTTAAAAATAATTTGGTATAAATAAACACTATACTGTCTATACAAAAATATTCATTCTAAATAAATAAAAAAGAATATATAAATACTCATTCATAAATAAATAAATAAATTTATAAAATATTTTGACCATCCATGTTTTTATATTTTTTTATAAATGCATATTTGGCCAAAATTAATTTAAGTAACATATCTTAGTAAAACGCGTAGATTTGATATGTATTAAATATATTTCAGAAATTAATTTTCAAAATTTATTTGAATTCATTCACGAGGATGTAAGTTTTGCTGCACATTTCACTTAAAACACAAATAAGAAAAGGAAATATTGACGGTGTAGGTTTGTGTAAGATCTAACAACTTCATCCTAGTTTTTTAGACGGAAGAAAATTTTTAATTAAAATATAATTAATAACGCAATATATGATTTTTTTAAAATATATAAAAATTAAAAAAAACGCAATATATGATTTTTTTAAAATATATAAAAATTAAAAAAAAATTTATATTAACATCGGTTTTTTGGAAAACCGATGTTAACATATCATACGTTAACATCGATTTTTTGGAAAACCGATGTTAAGAATGATACTTTATTTACAAATATGCCACCGCGTTTAACTTAACATCGGTTTTGTAAAAAACCGATGTTAATAAGCCGATGTTAAAACTACTTTTTGTAATAGTGATCTATGAGTCTATCACATCATAATTACCAATTGAGTAATACTCTTCTTAATCATGCTTAGATTCTTTAATTGAGTGATTATTCTTAAGTGGATTTACTGATGATAATGATGGTCAAATGATGCTCGTTGTTTGCACATGATGAAGGCTGAGATGTATTGTTTGGCATGTGTGGGTACGTGGCTAAAGAGAGTGTTTGATTTGACCATGTCAGGTATCCCTTCGTCCTGATCGGGTACTTTATCTGGTATAGCTAACCAAGTTCTTGGCCTCAGTTTCTGTGTTCCAAATAGAATTGATCATTGGTTCTTAGTGTACGTCCAAGGGGAGAGTCTATGTAGTGTGAAGCATTGCAATTTTTGTGAGTAGACAAGAAAAATAGGAAATGCAAAAGAAACCAAAACGAATCCGATATTCGTGTCCAACCGGTAAAAATGTGGACTGTTTATTTAATGCAATACAAGATTATACAAAGACGTAAGTCAATTAAAAGCACTGCGAATCGAATTAGATCTTTGAAATATGAATGAAAGCTAGGGATGGAAGAATGGAAAAGAAGCATGAACCTTCTTGATTCCAAAAAAAATGCAAATTATGTGCTGTGAGAAATATACGTGGTTGACGACTTTGTGGTGGGCTTAAGTTTTTTATTGAAGCAACTAACCTCAATTGGGAAAAAGGCATATTTTCTTTGGGAGAAAAGAAAAAAATGAAAAGTAGAAAACTCCATAAGTCAATGAATGGCTGCTGCCCACGTTTATGATTTTATCAATTAAACATGAAGTTCACAACCCACTTTTTATTCGCGTTTTACTATTATATATACTAACAATGCCAATGGTAATAGTAATAAAATGTAAAGTAAGGGTGCAACGTCACAAGCAGCAATAGCCAATGAGACAAGACGGTGATCCCCATCTAACTTCCACGAGAAGTAACAAACAAAACAGCCCATTGAACGCGTTTTTCCGCCTCTCTGGCGCTTTTGACTTTGCCAAAACGCAACAAATTGGAAGACCGCTGTTTTTATACAGTATAGTAGAACCAAATATCCAGCGCCATTTTTTCTTTCTTCGTACAGGTTCAAAGCATTAAAATTGGGTAATGGAGATATCATATGCATTAAAGTGAAGAACTTTTTATCCAAAAAATAGTGCAGTGGAAAGAGTTTTTTCATACCGACTACCAACAATTCTTTTTTCTTTGACATCCCATGATATCAAACTGACTAGGATTGTGGATTATATAAAAAGGAATTGATAATTTTTGCTTCAATAAATTAATTACACCTTACGATAAATCAGGATTCAAATTTAACTTTCTCTTGAGATAGCTACCATGTAAATATTAAGTTGTTTAAAAAATAAATTTAATTATTTATAGAAAATATCTTACGATTTATGTGCTCTAATAATGTATTTTATAAAATCACAATCAAGTAAAAATATTTTTAAAAACAAATTTTTAGCCATGCTTAAAGAAAAAAACTACTGCACGAAAGTTACGAATTCAAACTTGACAAAATCAAGTTTTGCATTACCAGTCATGGAGGAAAGATCATCGTCCCATAAAATTGCAACAAGATAGTTTCGTTCAAATTGGTGAATGGTAAATTTCGTACCACATATCATATTGTGAAACGATACAAGTTCGAAAGGCACAAAAGGTAATATTTCAATGAAGACTATGTTTATGTAAAACTTGATTGTACAGAACTAGAAGTTGAACATGAGAAGACAAAATTGTCACTATGTGTATACATATATATATTTCCTCCCAATAAAGATGAATCTAAAAGTGTTGCGAATAATCCATAACAGAGGAAAACAGAACCATATACACCAACTATACATTGATTCAAGTATTCTACTATCCCTATGCTAATATCTTGTCCCATAGAAAGAATATAAGAATATGACAAAACTGATGAAGAAATAAAAAAAGGTTTTAACATTTGATGAAGGAGGAACAAGTTATGCTACTGAAGGTAGTCATTAGTCAATGGCCGGCACCGGGGCTAGGAACAGATCGCAGAAGAATTTGTTCAGTGCTTATGAGGTGACGCGCAATGAGCTTCTCATCGACCACGGTGGAGTGTCCTTTTCTGCTGGGTGTGGAAGTTGGGACGGTGCCCTTGGGAAGAGAACTAAAAAACAAAGATGGGTCAACCTTGTTTTTGTTGTGTTTCTGTGCACCAAGATGAAGCTTTCTGGCTTCTAGACACGAACAAAGGGAAGCAAAGAGAACCAAGAATAGAACAAGGTGAGAGCCAAAGCGTGCCATGGAAAGTGGAAACTGAAACAAGGGAGAAAGAGTGAGGAGAAGAGAGGAAATGGAGTCTGTTGGGTGTCTGCGAGGGAATGAATAATGAATAATAATAGGTTATGATGGGATGAGCTAGCTAGTTTACGTGTTATATTTATAGGACCTATTTAGCATTAAATGGGTGGGAAGATAGAGAGAAGACTTTGACTTCAAGTTTTGTTGAAGCATGGTCCCTAGCAAAGTCAAGAGAAAAATGAGTAGTAGAATAAAAGGGACAAAATTGATTATAGACCGAAAAATACGTACAAGTTTTACGAGTATTTTTATTGATTAATTTGTAGGGTTTTAGTATGAGACAATGCTAGCTAAAATGACTTATAAAATACTACTAACACTTAGTAAAATTTAAATAATAAAATTGGTAGCTGCTTTTCAAATAGAGGAGTGGGAATGCGGGATAGGTGTGTATGTGTTTATAGAACAAAAGAGACAAGAGTCACATTAGTCAAAATGCTGAGTAATGCATATTTCCAAAATAGTCATCACTTGGAGCGTGCCGCGTGGGCTGCGTAAGTTAGTTAAGACGCCGTCCTCATCTTTTTGGTAATTTCCTTTAACTTTCTTTTTTTTTTTTTTTTTTGATTTTCTACGACGCCGTAAGGATCCACTCTAATTAATGCGTCATTGCCCAGCTTGCTTCCCCACCCATCTATCCCTGGTTTTCCATTTTGAGAATATTCAAAATAGTCGGTGTCTGCGGTTTAGTGTACCCCTCCTTCTTACTCTTAAGTCATAAGAAGTTTCTCAATTGGAAAAAAAATAAAATTAGATTCAGTATTATAGATATCTTAATTACTATTCATTATATAAATTCAGAATTTAAATTTTATATTTTGTAATTTATGTTGATCTCAAATGCTTTTTTTTTTTATAGTGTAGAATATTATAATAAAATTTCAGTTTTATTTAAATATTAGTACGGAGTTGATCCTACTGTTCATATGTTAAGTTATTAATTTTCTTAATTAGTAGTATCAGTTTTCCCGTAGGAAAAAAGAACCCCGATAAACACAATAAATTCTGGGAATGGTGCATCACATTTCACTTGACAACTTATTTTATTTGAGTATAAAATGGGAATATGTTTTGCGCGAGGAAAGAAAGTCAGCAAGGTCTATTAATTAAAATGAGACCTCATGAATCATGATATTAAAGGTAACAGAAACCATCATTTAAACATTACTGATCGCATTACATAAATATTATATACGGACAATTTCATTGAAATTGAGTTATGAATTACAAGTGAGAGACTCAAATAATTTGTAAAAGATTACCGATTTGAATTTAATTAACAAGTATTATACAGTTATATTTTTAAGTAATATTAAAAAATAAAAATTCATATACCTAATCTAAATAAACTAATAAAAACTATGCTACTTAATTTTAGTAGGAAAAATGATTTATTTTAAAAAAAATAAACAATCAATTTTGAGAATGTAAGTATCTGAGATGATAAAAATTTAATGTAAGGAATTTATAATAATTAATTTAAATAAATTAATATTTGAGAAAACCTAATTTTTAATATGATTTTCTTAAAAGTAATTAATATTTTGAGAGTTTTTTTAAAAAATATAAAAATAAGTAATATAAAATAGTGAAATTACATGCTAATTTTAAGAACAACGAGAGTATTACAAATACAATGTCTTAAGATGACTTATATTGAGAAAAGTTTAATGTTTATCTACTCAGAGTCTAAAATAGTTTTGTATTATTATCCAATGATAAATTATTATTTAAATTACTTTAAATTAAGATAATTATTTTAAAAGAAAATAAATTTAGTGTAAAAATTTTTATTCTATCAATGCATAATTTTTTTATAATAAATTTTTATGTTGTATAAAGAAAAATAAAGTGTCCAACATTCTTAAACACATAATTACCATATGGGTCATTGCTTATTACACCCCCATAATTTTTAATATTCTTAAGTTGCTCTTCCTTTTTATAAAACTTTCATCAATAACCTTTTTCCTTTGAGTCTAGAGCTATTAAAATGGGCTCAAACCCCAGGCCCAAAAAAAGAAAAAAAAAACTATAATTAATTATAGAGTTTAACCAGACTCACTTACGACCTAATCCACCCAGACTAAATTTGTGGTAGATCAGATTGACCTATCTAACCCACATAAAAATCTATTAATATTTTGTAATATTTTTTAAGACTTTAAATTGTTATATTCATTTAATTAGAAATAAAGTAAAATTGACCTAAAATACATTTTTATTGGAGAGATATGTGACCTTATTGAATTGCAAGATAACCACTTTATCATTTATATACCTTGGGATACCTATTGGAGCTAATCCTAGGTTGGAGGATACTTGGAAGTCAATTATGGATAAAGTTGGAAGAAGGTTGAACTCTTTGAAGCACAAATCTCTCTCTTTCATAGGGATTTTCTTAATAAACTTGTTAATGTCTTCTATCACTTTATTTTTTTTTTATGTCTTTCTTTAAAATTCCTAGGGGTGTGGTTAAGAGTATTGAGAGATTGCAAAAATTATTCCTTTGTGAATGAGAATGAGGGGAAATTTCGATAGATTAGATGGGGGAGAGTTTGTTGGCCAAAATCACATGGATGGCTAGGGATTAAGGATTTAAGAGCTTTTAATGAGTCTTTCTTGGGTAAATGGAGATAAAACCTTTTCCATCATGAGAATACTTTACGGGTTAAGATTCTTGAGTCTAAATATGGAGGGTGGAGGGGTCTTGTTGATGGAAATGTGTCAAATAAGTCTTCTAATTGGTGGAGAGATCTTTGCTCTATTTGTAGGGGCTAGGACTCTTCCACATGGTTTGAGTCGTGTTGCAAGTGGAGTATAGGTGACGAAGGAAAGGCATGGTTTTGGGTAGACAAGTGGGTAAGCGGAAGTAATCTATCATGTACATATCCTAGATTATTTTATTTATCCTCACAACAACAAGAAACTGTCAATAGGATTTGTAGTTGGGAAAATGATGAGTACGTATGGAATTTACAATGGAGGAGATCCGATTTTGTGTGCGAGGAAGTGTTGAAAGAAGAACCCCAACTTTTCTTGAGTACCATACAACTTAACAGTAATTTGCAAGATGAATGGAGATGGTTGTATGGTTAGTATGCATATTTTGTAAACTCATCTTACGTGTATATTTCTACTTTTTGGGAAGGTTGTAAAGAACAACCTTTGTTCTTATATTTGTGGTGCTTACAGGTACCTCCCAAGGTACAATACTTTATTTGGAGATTTTTGAATAATTGGATTGCCTTCTAAAGTTAATTTGAGCAGGAAGTGGGTTAAGTTGGCATCAAGTCTATCCTTGGTGTAACTCAGTTGAAAAATCAAGCGATCATGTCCCGTTTAACTGTGTTTATAGCTACCAAATTTGGAGCTTGTACCGTGGGTGGCTGAATGAGTATTTTGTCTTTCCAGACACAACAAAAATGCATTTCATGTAACAACATGGAGTTACGTTGACTAAGAGAGGAAACAAAGTCATAATGGTTTTGTGGGCCTCTGTTGGCTGGAATATATGGAAGTTACGTAATCAGTGTGTTTAGGGATAACCATTTTGATATGGAAAAAATAGTCCAAGATATCAACTTTTTTACTTGGTTCTAGCTAAAGAACCTGTTTGGTCTTGATATGAGTTTGTATCACAATGACAAGCCAACCCACAGATAAATTTCGAATTGATTCTCAAAGGGGAACAATTTTGAGACCAACTAACACATGGAATTATGCTAGGAATATGAGTTTGTGTGATTGACCTCAGGTTGACTGAGGAATTGGTTGGTGCATCTATAGAGCACAAGTGTGGGGTGGAGTAGGGTTTGTAATTGCAGATTGGTCTTCTTAATGGTGGGACTAACAGTGATATCAAACATTTAATATTGGCAACATATATATATATATATATATATATATATGCACTCTTTGGATTGGCACAAAGGATTGGAGCGGATTTTGGGGTAATTTATATGGTGGATGTATGCGTTTAATTTTGAGCCGAAAGCTTTAAAACTGCATTCCAATAGTTATAGTTGATTGGAGTTGGTTTTTTCTCATTGGTGTAAAGGAAAGTCATCATGAGAGGCCAATAACTGTCGTCTCTCTCGTGAACTGTCATGAAAGTCATCATGAGATAAATATATACTTTTTTTAAAAAAAAAATTAAGTGGATTGGTGAATAAATCCATTTAACTCAAAACTGGTGGTGGGTCAATCACACCATTTCTATAATTAATCTTAAGTGAACTAGTTGATCCATTTATAGGATAGGTTGATGTGAGCCGGATCCAACGAGTCAGATCTGTTTATTTTGATAGCTCTATTTGAGTTGAGCCACTCCTTTAACCCATTACAATTTACATAATACATTTTCTCTCCCTCTACATAAACATAAACGGGAGGAGGCTTTGAGTGATTTGGATACTTTTATCATGCATAAAATCCTCATTTCTATATTTATTTATTATGAGGAGGTTAGCTACTGTACAATTTGGGATTTAAAACAAACACACACATACATGCACACACATACATATAATCATAAAAACAATTCAATTAAGAAATTATAACTTTATTTAAGCTTATAAAAATATTTTTCCTCAGTTAAAGATAATCAATTTAAATAATTTTTTTTATAAAAATGAAAAAATTATTTCTTAAATCTGTATCAATGATATTAAGTTCAAAAGAATTTATAAATATTATAAATTTCTTAATATCATATTTTATTTTTATGGATAAAAAAATATAAGTTTGGATCACCAAAGATAAAAATAAAAACACGTCAATGTACATATTGTGGTATACATATTTTTTAAATTTTCAAGACTGTCGAACCCATTTTGGGCTAATAAAATTTTCAAACCAGGTTGAATTATATAAAAATAATTTATAACTTAAATTTCATTAACCTAATTTATATTGAATAAATCAGATCTGTCCATTAACCTAGCTCAACCTTTTTTAATAACTGGGTAAATATATATACAGACCTTTTTCCACACATATGATCACAACATGATTAGTTCATTCATTATTAAAAAAAATGGGTTGGGGTATATGTTTTATATCATTATTATTTTTAATTTAAGTACTGTAAAAAGTACCTGCACTTAAAATATAAGAGGAAAAAAGTTATTTAAATGAACGTTCTAAACCTATGATATTATCATTGCACTTCAGTCTTATATTTACTTAAGACCGTTGCTTTAATTTGTGTTTGCCAATTCTGATCGTTGCTTTCATGAAATTGTGTTTTTATGTTGCAATATTTGTTTTTTTTATAGGGAGTTTGGGTTTGCAATACTAGTCACTGAAAAGCCGGACAGATAACTTGATTAGCAACTAGGTGCTTCTTCTTCACCTTTTTGTGCTGACGGTTTGAATGTCAAGTTGGACAATATAGTTCTTGAATGAGGGTTTAATATTAGCCCAAAGTTATAGATAAGATAAAGATGTAACTTTATTCCCTTACCCCTCTTTTTGGTACAACAGAGGAAATTAAGGAAGAGAAGAGACGAGCAACAGGAGGAGTTTACGGATCTTCGCTCGTTTTTGAAAGGCTGGAAATAGAATGAAATTTTTAAAAGTCGTGTGGGATTCATGCAAAAAAAACTTTCCACGCTCGATTGCGAAAAATACAAAGAATTGATTATGATATATATACATAATCCATTATGAAAACATAATTGATGCCGGGAAGCTAAGTTCTTGAATCCTATTAGTGTAATTCTGATCAAATATAGCCAACGTACGGGATCACAGGTCTTAAACTTTTACAGCCTAGACTGTGCTCAGCAGGTACGATTAATTTCTACACAGACCCCTACATTTGAAACATTAACTGTCTGACATAGACAGGGACATACATATACATATTTTAATATTTAATATGATCAATGTCTAAAATATAAAATAGAAGAAATCATATATATACAAATAGAGATATTTCAATCAAATGAAAAATAAGTGTTATATAAAAAAATATTTAAATTGATAATATATTTATTTTTTAAATTTTTATGTATATTAATTATATAAAAATGACCGCTTAAATATTTAGAGCAACAAAAAATAATTTTTGAACACCTAGTAAGACATTTCGAACAAATATCAAATAAATACTAAGATGCGTTAATATAAAAAGTTTATCTGACATAACTACAATTCAAAACATAGTAAGCCAATACTTTATCCTAATCAACAAAAATGTAAAAGTTTTATAGCCCAATGAATGTATGTGTACTTTGTCAGCTACTCATGCTCCTAGCTCGTGTTTGCACAGCTACTAAATTGGACTTAATTACGTCTGATCTGACACTGAAGTGACTGAACACATTACCTTGATAATGGAAGACATGGTGCATTCAAATATAAAGGTCAGAGACATTTGCTTATGTATTTTTATAATTTTCAAGTGTACCACTATACGTGAGCTGCTTTCTATGAGATTAAGGCATTTGAGTTGTGGTTAGTGAATTAATAACATAATTGACCAAACCCTCCATTTCTAACTACATACTTGTTAACTCATTGACTTGTTGATAAGTGTATTAAATTTATCATAAATAATAATATATTTAGAAGTTTGAGTATTGAATCTATAAAAACTTTGTTTATATTTAGATTAATGTAAATCCAATTTAAAAATAAGAGATAAAATTTTTAAAATAATAAATAAATAAATATATTAGATAGGATAAAAATTTAAAGATAAAAATAAAAAATTTAAATTAAAATATGATAAAGATTAAAAAAATAAAATAAAAGAAGTAAAAAATAATAGAAATAAAAGATAAAAAAAGTGATACCATTAGGACCTGACTTATCTTATTTGTCTAGAATGTATAAGTTTATGATTTTTGTTTATCAATTTAGGTGATTCTATTTTATCCACACCTGTTCATTTACTTATTTATTTATCTATCTCTCAACTTCCTTTGAAAAGACTCTCGATAAATAAAATGTATGAAGTGTGAATTCTAGGTGTTTGCATGGATGCATGGAGATAAAACCATCATTTTATGTCTAGTATCGATGTTCTTATGTAATTTTTTCTTGTTGTTCTATTAGAAGTTATCATCTCCTGAATATCTAATCCAAAAATTGATTCATGCATATTTTTTAAAAATCTTATTCAGAAGATATCCTTTGGTAAGTGTAATAAAAAAAAGAAAAGATAATAGAAATTTATCCTTTTCATATGTTTAAACCATAAATAATAAAAATATCAATTTTTATTATTTAAGACAAAAATAACTACTAAATAAATATTTTTAAAAATATTTATAATATATTTTTATTATAAAAAAATAACTCATATTTAATAGGGAAATTGCTAAGAAATTTCGTAATCCCGAAATGATAATGGGTCCCAAACAAAGGCAAATTTCTGCACCATTCGGTGCTAGCAAGGAACCTTCTGATAACTATTTTTTCTTTTTTATACTTTTCCTTTCCTCTATTATAATAAATTGAATTCAAACACGCTTATTTTTTAATAAGCTCATCATCTTGACTTTAAATAATTCCTGATCGAAAGCTTTGCGTAACGTCTGTATTTCAGATCATTAAATTGACCTTGAATTATTCCTCGTCCCGTAACTTATATGCATATATATATATATATGCCACTGCCGGAACCTGGTCATCAATAATCCACTCCGAAAATTATTTTGAACACCCTTCATCGATCTAAATGGGTTTGGCAGGATTTCTCAGAAAACTCCAAGATATCTATTCTAAACATAAGCTCATATCCACTGTTTTCTTCTGTCTCTTGGTCTCACCTCCGTCCTTCTTCTATACCTTCTATGCCACAAGTCATTTATCCAGTGTTTTTCTCACCAGTGAAGGTGCCGACAACTCTGTAGGCGCAACCTTTCACTATATCATAGTTATTGCACAAGTTGAATGTTTTGCCGTTCTTGGCATATCCATGTTTTCCTTGCTAAAGCCACTGCTCCATATCTTAGCCTCAGAGCAGAAGATAGACCCAGAAGCGGAGTTGAGCATCAAAAACCTCATTTTATCATTGACCAAACCCGCGAGAAGCTTACTTTTTACCTGGTTCTTCGTAAGGCTATTCAAATTGGGTTATATATTCTTAGGAATATTGTTCGTGTTCCATCAGCGCGTGATGTTTGTTGTTAATTCAAGTTGTGACCAGCAAGCTGAACAAAGTTCCTTAGCCAGCAGCATCGACACGATAATATTCGTTGCAGCAGGTGTCTTAGTCTTCGCGTATTTGGCCACTTATGGGAATTTGGCAATTGAGATCTCGATTCGTGAAGAGATTAGTGGAACCGAGGCATTGAAGAAGGCTTCAGAGCTTTTAGAGGGAAAGAGGAAGCTAGTTGCAGGATTTGTGGTGAATGTAGTGCTCGGGGTTATATCTGTAGGGTTGTTTGTGAGTTGCGTGTACTTGAACACATGTTCCAAACTCTCGATGGACTCTAAGAAAAGCATCATGAGCCAGATAGGGAATTTTGGTATATTTCAGGTTGAGTTTTACACATGGGGATGCTTCTCAATCTTGTATTCAATATGCAAGAAGTCTCGCGGTGAAACAACAACATTTCATTTCCAACCCTATGGGAGCTTGCAACGCATGCTGCAAAAGGAGGAGGAGCCCTTGCTTCCCTTATAAAATTAAGAGTATCGATTGTAAACTTTCATTTAATTTGTAATTTAGGAATATATAAGTGAAAGTAAGTATTTCGTTTTTCACAATACTGTATGTTTTATTTGTTTTACGTGGCTTATAATTATTCATAAACTGAATCTCAAATATGAATGAGCCTTGCTTATATACGGTACGTGAATCTTTTCTCCAGCTCGATCGTTCCCATAGCTTAGATATTTAAACGATTAATAAAAGATAATTAATAAATAAAGTCTCGTATATGTTTTTATTATAATATTTATATATCTATCTTTTTACAGTTAACAGACACTGTATTTATGTATATATGTATGTACTACGCAATGATGACAAGTGACATCTACCGTGGTTAGTTAGCTAGGACTTGGGATTGCCATGACAAGAGTGTTAGACGACACAAATTGCTATACTCGCAGTTATCTCGTCTTATCCAAGAAACAGATTCAACTTTGCAACTTTAAAGACTCTCTGATTTAGGTTATATGGAAATTAATTGATATAAGAGGATTTAAGAGAAATAGAAGTAGAAAAATAAAAGGAAAGGAGGTTTTGATGAGGAAAAGCAAAGAGGGAAACAACCAAGGGGAGAGGAGAAAAAGGAGGTGGAAGAAACGAGAGATGTAAATGTAAATGTCATGTCAATATCTTGTGATCATTCCTGACACTGCTAACATTTTTTTTATATCAGGAACCAAAATGTAAATGCAAGTACTTATAGAGGAACTAATATAATATTTTTCAAGTTGAGAGACTAAAAAGTAAAATTTGTATAATTATAAAGATGAAGATGTAAAAATAATGCAAGTATAGTAGTAGGTACTAAAACATATATAACACACACCAAGGCAACACCACATCAGTGTCCATTTACGAAGTTAAATTTTTTTAAGGACAAAAACCAAAACATAATTGAAAGTGCTTCTACAAGAATTAAAAGGGATATTTAAGTTTATTAACTAAAAAATAAAATTTGTGCAACTATAAGATCAGACGAATAATTTAACTTAAGAGGATTATGAATTTTAGCTTCCCAACCTCATCCTGGTAGGCCAACAAGCATTGGTTGTTGTCTAAGTTGTCCCCCTTGTCGTGCATCATAGTTTTCCACCACTGATCAGTACTCCAATTATTAATGCACTCTGATGAAGCTGCACATGCTTGATGATGAGTTGAGCAGTGTTTGGCCCCACTCTCACCACCTTCTTCTCTAAGAACATTACTCCCTCTCAACCCGGAGGGTGAAGGTCTTGAGAAAGTTCGAGCCTTAGGCTTTATCACCACATGAGGCTTCACTGTTGTTTTCTCTTGCTTTTCATTGATCACCACCTTGTGAGATGATGATACCTTCCTTCGAATGTAGGTGTTCCAGTAGTTTTTCACATCATTTGGAGTTCTTCCTGGAAGTCTCCCAACAATCAAGGACCATCTACATACACAAAAGATCCAGTTTCAGTTAACTTTTAACTTCCGAGAACTTATACAAGTTTTGTTATAACTTTTAACTTTTACTATGTTTTTGATATTTTAAGTTCGTACTTTTTTAAAAAAAAAATTGGATCTGTAAAAGAGTTTGTTCATTTTTAATTATTCTAAGTTTACCTTTTTTTCAATTTTGATTCTTGTAAGATATTAAATTTGCTTCGTTTTAGTTCTCGTTGATTTATGTTTTTCTAATTTTAATATTTATAAGTTTGATCTTATGATGACTATAAATATTCATGTCTAATTTTTCGCTGGCATTAAGATACCGTACATAGATAATGGCTGTTCGTGTTAGATATTTTAGTTCTATGATGCGTCGATGTTTCCTTGATACTGAAGGAGTGAAAAGGACCACTTATGTATATGGGACCACTGCAATTTGTTTGTTGAATACAGATGTTATAAGTCAGTCAATTGTCAAGAGTCCACATCTATCTTTAATTATTTTTCCCGCATATTATATTATTACATCAATCCTCATTTATGTACTAACAAGATGAATGAAAATCTATGTATGTATGTATATTTTTTTTTGACAATATGTATATATGTATGTATATATATTTGCATCCACAAATATTTAAGTCAGGATCTCAAAGGGTTAAACAGAAGAATAATCAAAATAATTAACTGGTTCTTATCTATGACTGGTTTCATAACGTCAGTGGTGCTGAGTATTTTGTCCTCAATTATGCCATAACAAGTGAAAATAAAGCTCACATATATCACAAGTTTATTCTGTTATCAGGTTCAATGGATTACTGTTAATAGAATAGTAGGATGCGCATGAGCTTCTCTTATGGTCAGTGATCTATGGTTGCTTGTCTGACTTTTGATATGCAATGTGGGTCCAAATCCAGGCATCAGTACAAGTTAAATTTTGACAAAAATATACATATGATCAATTCCATCATTAGATAAATATTAAGATCTGAGTTCAGAAGTACTTGAGCTTCCTTTGGGTCCTAGTCCCTAATGTAAGAATGAAAGATTTTTCTATTCTCTTTATGTCGACAAATGAGCGTGTGCGTGGCATTTATTTGGTGAGTAGAAAATGCCATTTGACACTGTCAGCCCAATACATACCACCTTATACTGTTAAGTCTACAAATAACTGCATGTGGACATATATAGCTATTGCTTTAAATAATTTTACAAGAACAAGGAAAAATGTTTTGGAGATGCTGAGGATAGGAAATACATGTGCCCTAGTTAAATTTCGTGGAAGCACCATTATTTTATTTATTTCAGACAGGAAAAAGAAAATCAATATTGACGCAATGGAGAAGAAGAAAAGATAGAGAGAAACTGAGAGAACACATACACCTTTGGATCTTCTTTCTCGGCAAGCTTATTATTTTCTTTTGGAAAGTGTTTGATAAACATTCAATATGTTATCCAATACCTAGAGAGAGAGTAAAAAAAGAGAAAAAATGTAGATATATATAATAAAGTTTATGATATAATAAAAAGACAAGGATAAAACAAAATAAGAAATATTAATGAGATATTTAAAATAAAAATTAATTTATGTATCATTATTCTTTTTCTCCTTCTTAAGATTGTTATTTTGATCGTTTAAGTAGACTCTTGGTCAGTTATTAAAGTTTTCATCCATATATATCATACGAATACGATGTCAATTTCGATAATGAACCTGTTTTATCAAAATAAACAGAACCTATCCTAATTCTCAACCATTAGCATAAGTTTTGGACCGCTCTAATATCTTTCTGACAAGCTGAACATGGCCAAAAGAGGTACACTTACTGGTTTTGTGATATTGTATTTACTGGGGAAAGGGACAGAGAAACACTCTTTTTTTTCGGGCAGAGAAACACCAATTAAGGAGTAATATATATTATCCTTATAATAAATGTTAACATCACTTTTTATAATTATTTTTTCTTTATCTTTACTTTTATAACATTACTTATTTTGTCTTTTTACATCAATTTTCTCTTTCTGTCTCATGAATGTTAAAATTTATAGAAATATAACTTTTGGACACCCATTAAATTAAGTGTCTAAATTTTGAGAGAGATAAGAAGTGAGGAAAGATAAATAATTGATATAATGTCAAGAAGAAAACCAAAACAAAAATCTCATCTGTTGTTAAACATTGAGAGAATATTAATATCTGCCAAATAAAGAACACGATGTATGATCCTTCTGCCTTTTGTAGGTAGTTTACTTACTATTCTAACTTACAAAAAATAGCAATGTAGCAAACAAAAATTACTAGCCTAAATTTCACTTTTGATTAATCTAATCACATGATATCAATGCATAAGAGTCTTCTTGTGGCTGATTTCCACCGACAAGCCATTTCCTGTGAAGGACATAGTCTTGGAAAATCTCTGCTATTTTTCAATTCCATGTCACGTAATTAAAATTGAATTTTTTTCACTGTCCATTTTCCTCACATCTGAAGAAAACTAGAAAAGGCATTAGTTTTAGAAGAATTATCCGCGTATAATTCGATTGTTAAGGAGGGAATTAAATGGGCTTATTACTGTCGCAATAATCTAAAACATGTCTCTAGCAGAAAATGTAAAAAAAGAAGAAGAAACTGCTAATTTAATTAAGCATTGATCATAAACTGTTAGAATTTGGCAGGACAATTCTCCTTTGGCAAACCAGAAGAATGCATGTGCATGTTCTATCTGCCAAAGGAGAATTGCTCTGTCATTCCTCAACAGCTAGCACGTCTTTCACACTTACGGCACTAATTCTGTCTAAGGCTATCATGTTATAATATAGAAGTCCTATATATAGCAAGTAATAATCGCACCAAATTTTGGATATGCCATAGAAAAGAGTAGGAGGAGCATATGCCAGCACAATTCCACTGGAAGTTTCATGTTCCCGGTTTATAATCCTGATTCTCTCCTTATCAATTATTTTCAAAGTCCAAGGATATGTCTTTATCATAATTTCTCTTCGCATATAAATCAGATGCTCGTTTTTCACTGTAATTTATCACAAACTATGAAATTATATATACTACATACATCGATGTATGTATGTATCTGCAATTTTTCTGTGCATGAAGTAGGCCTCTTGTTTATATGATGTTATATGATTCATGCACACTACTCCCAAAAAAAAAAGGAATCAAGAAAACCTTCATACTAGAATTTAAGGTGAAAGGGATCTAGCTGTCACCAACTCTTAGATTACAAAATTCGGGATGCATGGGATACAGCATGTGGCCGAGGAGAAATTCTTGGGAAAGCTTTCATCGTGCCTACGCCTCTTTAGGCATATCAAATTTTAATTTTATTGTTACAAGTTTCACATTTTCTTAACACAGATACATGTAGACAAATGATTTTTCTAAGTGTTCAAAATATGGTATACATTTTTAATTTCCAACACAAAAATATATTCATAAAATTATCAAAATGATCGCAGCTTATAGGAATATTTAGGTCTTACAATAAAATCATGATTTGAGATAGGAGTATCTAGTATTTTAATTTTGAATTATGCTAGCAATTAATACACTCTCTAATATTTTTTTTGCAACTGATTAAAATTTATAAAAAATTACAAAATTATAAACTCATAAAATAAACAAGTCTCATTGAATAAGAAGTCATTCAGAACATAGAATTTTATAATTTTTAATAAATTTAAGTCAATAATAAATAAAATATTAAAAAAGTGTGTTAAAATTGTGCTATTACATGTTAGCTTTTACTCTTTACTTTTTGCACCTTTTGTATAATATATGCTATGTCTGAGTATTATCATCACCTATATATACAGATGTTGAGCTTGAAATTGTTCAGTGTGACAAAACTTGCAACAAGTCAAGTGCGGGTGCATTGCCGGGTTAGTTGGGCACTCAACCATGTCCATTCAGGTCACGAAGGCAGCCAGGGAAACTGCCAAAGGAGATTTGCCCAACAATTCATACTCCTGCACACGCTAAACCACTTTAGCATAGGAAGAAGAAAGGTACAATGCCATGCTCCAATATTAATTTATTGATCACATCTCTCTTTGAATTTGTTGTCCTTCCCTTTTTCTGGGTTGAACATTTTATCTGCTTCATCGAACAACGACTGCACAATCAAAACAATTAAGTCTGCAAAATGCAAGAAAAGTCGTCACTAGCTTAACTTAATAATTATGAAGTTGCTTCAAAGACATTGGTCAGGCTATACCCACGCTATATTATTATTGATGTGGACCACAACAGTGTTTGAAATAATGTTAAAATTATCTATAAGACTATAACCAATGTTGATAGTTATGTCTTTTTTTAATGATACAAACGGTTGGATATAAGATATAAAATAGGCAAACATCCATTCGAAAGATTATCATCAGAGCAGTTTCTCAAAGTTATTTACCTCATTACCCGTAACTCTTACCCTTTTGGGAATAATTACAAGGAAGTAGTAACTAATTAGAGGTAAAAATGTAGTTTGTTGGAAGATTTTTCAATAAGTTTATAAATCTATCTAAATAAACTAGCTAGTATACGTATGCTTATACTTATTAAACTTATATTCGTGAAGTTTAAATATTCCCATCCGAAAAGTTTTGGCAGTGGTCTTAGTAATCTCGCATAAAGTAATACATCAAATCAAATTAATCTCCTACATTATAATCATTTTCATTTTTTTAATGTATAGTGACTTGTCAATTTAGTCCATAGAAAATGAAAAAAAAATGTCCTTAAAATTTAAAATAAGTAATTTTACACCAATCTATTTTTTAGTCTATAAATAATATTGCCCCGTGTATTTAATTTAGTCTTTACATTTATCAGTTTATCTCGGTGATTCTGTCAAAAAAAAATTATATCGGTGAATAGAAAATCAAATCGATTGTCAGCAATTAAATGATACTAGTATATAGTAATTATTAAAGTTAGAAATCTATTTAATAAGTCTTAATGCCCAAAACTCAAATGGGAAAAAATTGTCAATTTTAAAAACTAAATTTTCTTTTTCATATTTTCAAGAAATAAATTAACAGGTTATGATTCAGGCATTAATTTATAATTATTCAATATCCTAAATTAAGTCATAAGATAACGTAACACAAAAATTTGTAGCCGAGCTTTCCAGAACCAGCTGCATCCCCAGTCTTCTTACAACAACCTTCCTTCCCTGGCTTACACAATCTGACTCCAATTATGTTCCTTCTTTTGCAACATGGTTTTCTAGACAAAAGGCTCTGTTTGTCAATTACTACAACGTACTAGTACTAGCGTAAAAGAAATAATTTATAATGAATAAGTTTTAGTAGTATTAATTAAAGTTAGAAGTGTTTGGCAAATGGTAACGATGAATGTCTTACTGTTCTTGTAGCATTTATTTCGTTAGCTTGCCACGTTTTTTCAGACATTATTTAAAGTAGTGTTTGACTTCACAATATATTTGTTTATTATTTTTTCTCTCTCTCACTTTTATCTTTGTTATTTTAGACTATATTTAAAAAAGTTAGTTGAAGCTAGGTTGAAAAAGTATTCCAAAATAAAAGATTAACTAACACTGTATTTGATAGATGCAAAAGAGAATAAAAAATAAATAAAATAAACGTTGAAATTTCATGAGATTCATATTTTAATTCTTTATTTTAATTTAAAATTTGTATCTCTTTTTTTTTCTTCATTCTGTTAAACATACACTAGTAACTAAAAATTAGTAGCAGAAAGCAGTTGTTTTATTTAGGTACACTAAATTATAATTGGAATGAGTAATTAGTTCATAAGTTTCAAACTCAATAAATCTAATTAAATCAAATATATATATATATATATATATATATATATATAATGAATTGATTCATTAACTATTATTTATTTGTTTGGTAACATACTTATTCTATCCTTACAAAATAGTCTTTTTTGATTTTTTTTTCTTATTTTTGAAATTTTTACAATATATTTTTAATTATTCAACTCAATCCAACTCAATTAATATTAAATTGGATTGCTAAAAAAAGTAAAGTCAACCCAACTTAATTATGTTTAATTGGATTAGGATGTACAAAAGATTAAATTCAATCGAACACAGACTACTTACAAGATTCATATCCCTCCTGCCTCTCAACAAAAAAAAAAAAAAACTGAAAACAAAAGCACAAAAAATAAAATAAAAATAAAAAACAAATGAAAGAGAAATTAGGAGAAAGTAGAGGGGGTGGGGGAGAATTTGAGCCAGAGAGGATTTAGGTTTCTATTTACACCCATACTATTTCTCGCGTGTTTGTATGATTGTTTCTTGAGGTAAAACCCTCCACTTTTTTATTTCCTCATTGTTTCTCACTTTCCTCCACTTTATGTCCATGCTCTCTTCTCCATTTCTATCTTATTTTTTCTACACCAAACAGAACACTAGATGCACTTTGTTTAAGAAAATCGGCACTGTTTGCAATGGCATGGCAAAGATTAAAAAAAAAAACAAAATCAACGGTACTGTCTCGTGAAGTCATCACGAGAGAAATTTTCAAATAAATATACAATAAATATATAATATATACACAAACATTTATTATTAACAAACATACATATATTTATTATTCAAAGTATAAATTTAGATTAAAGAACTAAAATTTACCTTGTAATTTTAAAAAAATAAATTAAAATCAAGTTAAGAATTTAGGTCCCCAAACCTAAATTCATAATAATTTTTTAAAAAAATTAAAAAATTAAGATGGAAATTCGAATCCTTTCAACTAGAATTTACACGTAAACAATAAACATATATATTTTTGTTAATAATAAACGTACATGTATATTTATGTAAATATTATATATTTGTTGTATGCTTGTGTGAAAATTTCCATCACGAGACGCACATGTGGAATTAGGCTTATCAGTAATTCCCCTCCTCGCTGAATGATTGAATCCGCCACAACCAACAATGTACGTTTATTATCATAATATTCCCAAAATGATTTTCTGCTTGACTTCACCCAACCACGAGATTGTGGAACGTATATAGTATGTGGCAGAAGCCGTAGAGACCACTCCGTCGTTACTTTATACCAGAACGTATTACATTCACAAAAATCATTTCTTCCCAAATTATCTTTTAAATATTTGGAAAATATGTGTGTTAGTCTTTAAAAAATTTATCTTTATGTTTGGACGAGGAAAAACTTAATTTCACAAATTAAACTCAATTTTAGTGCTTGTGTACTTGTGACAAATCATAAACTTGAGTAACATATAGAAAAGAAGGTAAAAGAAGTGTTACTGTTGTTATTATTTTGTTCACAGATGATGTAACTAAAAGCATAATATATACAATTAGGTAGCAGCAACAGTGCAACACACATGGTGTAACTAAAAGTGATAATATGATTTGGTAGAAGCATGTTGGATTATTATAACTCTGTGCTTTCGCTAATCACGTGAAGTTTAATTTAA
Source organism: Glycine max (assembly GCF_000004515.6). Taxonomy (NCBI): domain Eukaryota; kingdom Viridiplantae; phylum Streptophyta; class Magnoliopsida; order Fabales; family Fabaceae; genus Glycine; species Glycine max. The sequence goes on from NC_038249.2 coordinate 33,354,036, forward strand.
CATCAATTCATAACTACATGAAGTGAATCCCAATCTGATTCTTTAATTAATTTAATTAAGACTTGTGTAATTTAACAACAAATTTTAATTGCACAGAGACGCATATGAAATATCAGAAACAGATTTAAATATCAAAGGAAAATGATGTTTATGGAGTAAATAATTTGCCAAAACCATTTATATAAAAAAGGGTACATGATACCTTTCGTTAAAAAGTTTTGTATATGTAAGTCTAAAATCTCTAGCACAGTCAGAAAATTAGCATGAAAATTGCATCTAATGCCGACCACAGGGATAAAAAAAGGCTTTCAATTTTGTGTAGTTTGGAAGCAACTATCAATTATTGCTATTGTGACTGCTAGGCGCAATTAGTTTACACATGAAAGCTTTGATGCAATCACCAAACCAGCAAGAAAGAGATGTGACAAAAGAATCTCAACATCTGAGAGAACAGAAAAAGATTGGCAACAGTGTGGTTGATATCAACCATTGGCCAACCTCATATCTGGCTTTATCTAGTAGCATTCGTAATTCTCTATTATTTTGCCATAAAAAACCTTTGTTTTTGCCTCTTGTTAAAGCCAACCCCACTCCAAAACACTTTCATTTTTGTCCAAAACCAAGGTTTACCACTTAAAAAATACAAATAATAAACAACAAAATGATACATTAATAAGGGAAATGTCTCAAATCCAAAACGTGTAAATGATTGGTTGAATTCTTCTCGTAATTTCAGAGTTCATGAAGGGTATAATATAACATATCTTATATTAATTCTTATCTACCATGTCTTGACAATTTACGTCTGCTAGTACAATTCAGAAACCTCAGCTGAGTTTCCAAAGCCACCATCTATTCATCATGGATGCAGAAGAAGTCTTGAAGCTCTTTGATTCATGCTGGTTCGGGCATCAAAATTTGAAGGAACACACAAGTTCATCAACAATACCAACAAGTCTTCATGAGAATTCTTCAGATCATAATCAAATAAAAGAACCATCAGAACCAACACTTTTACGCATCCAAAGCGGTCATAGCAGATCCATGAGCGACCAGTTGAGTTCCATGACATGTTTCAAGGACGATTCTCTCTCACCAGACTCAGTTTTCTCACCAAAGCTTCAAACCATTCTCTCAGGAAAAGATGTCACAGACGCAGAAGCAGCACATGTGCAGCTTCAACTACTAGTGTTGCCTAAGAAGAGGGAAAGGAGGAAGAAAAGACCGAGCAAGAGTTTATCAGACCTTGAATTTGAGGAGCTGAAAGGGTTCATGGATCTGGGGTTTGTTTTCTCAGAGGAAGATAAGGACTCAAGTTTGGCTTCAATCATTCCTGGCTTGCAAAGGCTAGGGAAAAGTGATGAGGAAGAAGAGGATTCTGAATTAGGGTCCTCAGTCCAAAGACCTTACCTCTCTGAAGCATGGAAGGCTCAAGAAAGGAGAAAGAAAGAGAACCCTCTCGTGAATTGGAAGATTCCTGCTCTGAACAATGAAATTGACATAAAAGATAGTCTCAGGTGGTGGGCTCAAACTGTTGCTTCCACTGTTAGATGATGAAGTTTTGTTATTCAAGTTTTTTCTTGTATTATTACATATACTTCGCTTATTATATCTTTGAAATTTTGTTTCACTTTTTGCCATAGCCGCAGCTTTTTAACCGTTTTTTCCTTCTGGATTTTCTGGAATTCCACATTGTAATTTCAGACTAGAGGAGGGGAATGCATCTCAGCTTTTAAGATCATTGTAGGTCATAAACAATTTCTGTTGCGGTAGGTCCATGTCAAGTTTGAATATTTCTATATCAAATTTAAGGCCACAAAGCTTACACCGAATTAAAATATCAGACTCCCCAACCTGAAAAAGCTTAAACATAATTGAATACCAACTCATTCGGCTTTTTCTGATCACTTTTGCTTCCTTCACTGGAATGTATGAAAAATGAGAATATAAGTAATATCATTTCTTATACATAGAGCAAAAAGAAAATTTGATAGTTATAAAGAAAACTAGACATTTTAACCATTTTTCATGTAATTGTATACATATATTCACTTTATTCAGTGACTGTTATTGTATAGAACTTAAATTTAAAGAAGCAGAAATCTATCAAACGTATAATATTGTTAAGATCATGAACAGTATATGCATTATTACAAGCTGTTTGGCAAAACAATACTGGGAAAAGAGCATTGCCGATACTTAAATGTTAGAATCCAGATTCCAGAAGTATCTAAATGTTCCTTGATCAGTAATTTCCGAGTAACCAAGCACAAGAACAATCGTTATGCAATCATTTGATTGATAGTTTTTCAGCCAGTCAATGGCACTGCACAAGCGATTGACTTTTCCTCTCCTCAATTATCATGATTCTCCCCTATATCCTTTTTACCACCTTACAAATTTTTTTCTTCTTTATATGGACAAATGAAAATCTCATGCAATTGACACATCAGCAATTATGTGATTGTACTTTTTCTTTTTGTTGCATTAACCACAGAACGTCAAAACCAACCTTCCAAGTTCCAATTAGACTGATCCCAAGTCCCTCCCGGCCAGACACTTGGGCCAGAAATCGGTAGTACTTGAAGTTGAAGATCCAAATTTTTGGAACTTAACCGAATAGATATCAATGAAGGTGGGCCTGGTAGAGTTGCATAAACGCTGACAGATTTACTGACCCACTCAGAGCATGCTTGGCTAACCGGTTGTGAGGTCAAAACGTAATTTTGTCAACAGATCAAGACCTTCCTTTCGCGTTGGATTATTGGATTTATCTCGTAATTCTTGTAAGACAACAATTTGAATGAAGAACCAAAGTGCATGTTTGGATACCAAGCAAAATCAATTCTAGCACCAAAAATCATGGTGAATAATTGAAAATGGAAAAGCAACAAAGAGTTGCATTGGTGTGACTGAAAAAATAAGCAAGGTGCAGTGACCGCACCGCCTACTCGAACACACACTCAGTCATTATTAATTTATAGAAGAAAGTTGTCTTTTACCAAATAGAATGTTAGTTGCAGTTTGTTGCCAAGTATTTCACTGCTATATTCTTCTTATAAGTTATAACTTGTTTTCATTAATTTTTATAACACTTTATAAAATACATTAAATAAAACATAAATACGTTCAATGTCTTAAAAACATATAAAACATTTAATACTTTTCTTTCAGTAAGAGGATATTAAATAATATTGTAAAAAAAATATAGTTATTCTTTTACCTTTATCCTGTATAAATTTTTTTAGCATGCTCATGCAGCTTTAAATCTACTAAAATTTCCAGACTCATCCATGTTTCTAATTGCTAATTTGAATAAACAAACCTTTGAAATAACCATTCATAGTATGGAGCATCGATGTTAGTATCCCAGTTGTCAATTTTATAAAGCTTACATGTGACCGAGAAAGTAAAGAGATCCTTATCAAGCATTTTGGCATATGTATGCCCATTGACAGTAGAAACTTCTTTTAAAAAAAAAAAACTGACAGTAAGAACTTAGTCCTATACCTTATCACAAATTATTTGTTAAGGCAATCTCTTGTTATACCATAGATCAAACATAGAAGTGAAAAGAATAAAACGAAAATTTAGGCACGGGAATTACCAATCAACTCATAGGTTCATTGAATAAAAGTACAACAAAAAAATCTGATGTAAACCAGTTTGTCATGTGATGTGGTAGTTACCACTTGTCTGCTTCAATGTAAAACAGCAAATTGACAAAGACTTCAAGAAGGATCAGCCGAATGTTTCATTCAAACTAGTACATGCCATTATACACACAACCAACAGCAATATACAAAATAAATAGTTTTTTTTTTTTTTTTTGAGATGGAGCGGGGGTACAAAAAAGAAGTTCACACAAAAACTAGAATCTAAACATGATCAGTAGCTCAGAGATTGTGTTGCCATAACAACCTTGGACGAAAGGGGTCCTTGGCCAATTGTAACTCAATCAAGTAATCATGTAAATTGCCTAGCAGATGTTGTAGGCTCTCTTCTCTTGGCACTTTTCTTCATCATGTCAGCCCAACTAGCCAAGACATTAGACACTTCAAACTTACCAACAAAATTCATCTTTCGAGCTAACTCCTCAAGAATGACAGCATTCCCAGTCTTAGAAATATCAGAAGCAAACTTGTTATAATCAAGCTTCGGAGCTTTCATTCCCTTCTCTAACATTTCCTCTAAATATTTGCATGCCTCACCAGACCTGTCCTGTCTTATAAGCCCACCAATGTATACAATGTAGGAATTATCATCAGGACAGCACCCCTTCTGATGCATCTCATCCCAAATCTCATGACCCATTTCATAATTTTTTGTCACAAAATAGGATTTCATTATCATGTTGTAAGTGTGAATTGTTGGTTTGATGCCACTTTGAATCATCTTCTTGTATATTCTCACTGCATCATCTGGCATATGTTGGCTAGTCATCAGTTTTATCAAAGCGTTGTAGGTCCTTCCATCAGGTGGACAACCTCTTTCCCTCATTTCCTTCAGTAGACTGTATACCATATCCATTTTCTTCTGCCTCCCAAACCCAGTGATCAAACACGTGTAAAGTGCAGCATCAGGTTGACACCCACGATCTACCATTACATCAAAATATTCTATAGCTTCTCCCATCAACTTTTGTTTGCAGAAGTCCTGTATCATAATTGTATAACTCCGAACATTGGGTGAAGGACCTTTGGCCTTCATGATTTCAAACAACTTGATGGCATCAGACTTCTTCTTACACTTCAACAATCCTTCAAGCATAACATTATGTGCAACAACATCAGGGTTAAATCCCCTATCAATCATCTCATTCCACACCCTCCCTGCTTCCAGCAAGTTTTTTAACCTGCACCAACCACTAAGAAGTATGGTGTAAGTTTGCAAACTAGGTGTAAATCTATCTTTCAGCTTCTCGAAAACAGCTTGTGCTTCTTTACCAAGCTTTGCGGTGCTGAGACTATCAAGCAAGAAATTAATCACATCAACACCCACCTTAAACCCATATTTCTTCATCAGATCAAAGATCCCAACTGCCTTTTTCCTTTGCTTTGCTTCAGCAAAGGCTTTGATAGCAATGGAGAAAGTCTCCATTGTCAAAAGGCCCTTCTCACCCATTTCCTCAAGCATTGCCACCATGGTCTCAAACTGTCTAGTCCTCCCAAGAACACACATCATGAAGTTATAAGTCCTAGAATCATGAGCAAACCCAGGCCTCTTCCCAGCCCAACAAAAGAACCGAAAGGCCGGCTTCCTAGCATGCTTGAACCTTTGCAGCACATCCACAACCAAATCATGGGACAACCGAACCCCACATTCATCAAGAACAACCTCCATGTTCCTATCCAACGCAAACAATTCATCAATCACCTTGCATACCCTCTCAACCTCAACAGGATCTGCACATGATTCACCACTAACACCTCTACCATCATAACCCTTATCACCATCACCACCATCATCATCATCATCATCATTCTCAACCCCAGAATCAGCATTACTAGCAAATGTCCTAGGACTATTCAAAAACGGAAACTTTTCATGAAAAGGGGAAGAGGGTAAGGCGGAAAAAGTGGCGAGATGGGGAATCAGCAGTTTTTTTTGTAGAGTAAGGAGTGGAGAGGGGTGTGGCAAAAGAAATGGAATTTGACAACGAGAATGATGGAAAGTGCAATTAAGAGAAGAACGAAGCAAACGAGACAAGGGCAGAGAGCTACCACAAGGTAAGCGCACTTGCTCTCCTCGTCTTTGCGGTGGTCGTCTCTGATGGAGAGAGCGAAGCTTGGTGGTGGAGAAGACGCAGCAGGGGCCATAAGGTAATTGTGAATCTGTGTGGTGGCGTAGGAACAAAGTTAAAGGTCGAACGTTGGAGGAGGTTATGGTTCTGTGTCGGAGAGATAGAGTCATTGAAGTGCCATTTACATTATAGACAGTGAAATAAGTAAGGACGAAAAGAAGAGAATTGCAGTGAGTGGCGTTAGGTGTTTGTGTGGCAATGAAGGAATGGGTGAGGATCACGGGTTAAACCCTGATGGGCCCTTGGGCCACTGAAAATGGAAGTTTGTAAATATGAAAAGAAAAGGAGCGGGGTGTGGGGGGCATCTCAATAATCTTTTCAATAGCAGTAGCAGAAAAGATGGAGTAAATTATCAAGTTATTGATTTTTTAAAATCTTAATTAATATTTCAACTTACCATAAATATTCATTATAGAAAAAAAAATTATCCACTGGATAAGTTTAGATTTAAGTATAAATATTTACTCATAAAATTTATAAGAATATAATTATCCACCAATTTACTATTATCCTGCTTCGTAATCATATCTTCATGTTTAATTTAATATGTTGAATTTAAAATTTAAAATAAAATAAATATTGAATCGATCGTTTCATAAGTTTGTTAATTATTTATCTAATATCAAAACATTATTTATAATTTGTAATTAGTCTTCTAAAGTGCCCGGATATAATATGAATGTTGAGGTTAATTGTAAATTTTTTGAAGTATATTTTTAAGCTCCTCAAAGGGATTTACTAGTTTGTTATTCTGAGGATGAAGTGATATATATTTCATAACTTTTTGGAGTGTATTACCCCCTAGCTCCAGTTATTACAGGCAAGATGTTTATACATATACATATACATATATATATATATATATATATATATATATATATATATATATATATATATATATATATTCTTACTTCATATTTCTTTTTTATGTATATACACACGGAAACAATCTTATGTCTTATCCCATAAAAGAAAAGAGACACACCAAATCACCAATGCAGGAAAGGAACAAGAAAGAAAAAGAAATGGATCAAATAAAGACACTAAGTACAACTGTAGTAACGCCTAATTGTTTGTTTTTTGGTGAACCGAAAGATTTGGCCTAGTCTACATTTGCATCCTCGATCTTAAAGATGATAACGTTGGAGCCAAGGATTATTTGGAGCTATTCAAATGTCCTTATTTGCTTTTTTTTTTTTTTTTAATTGCCATATAGCTGTGCAGTTTAGGTCCTTAATTGGAGATAATTTTTTAATGTAGCCATACAATCAAAACAGGACAACTTTGCATATGATTATCAGATTGTCACCATTCATGACTGCGAATGGATGATTATATTTAACATACGGATTTAAATTATCTATGCCATTCTCGACTTCTTTAATTTTAAATATAATGGTTTTTTTAACAACTTTTTTCTCCTAAACTGTAAATTTTTCTACTGCAATATTATTTATGTTGAGGGATGGAAAAGAAGATCAGAAAATAGAACCAAAGTCTAATTAATCATTTGGCTCCTATATGAAATTATGAATTTGTCTCTACTTTGCACCATCTTTTTGCTTAAGTTTCTGCACTTCAAATTTTTACACTTTGGTCTTTATACCAGCAATTTTTTTTACATTTTAGTGTCTATTGTTAATTTTGTAGCAGTGTAGAATCGCAACAAAATAGAAATATAAGAACTAAAATATACAAAAATTGTTTATAGAGACTAAAACTTTAAATACAAAGACTAAAATGATAATAAAAAGTTGGCTCATAAAAACAAAATGATTAACTCATCAACCTATAAAAGATTATCTGGTTTCTTTGGCATAATTAATAGTTCAACATAAACTCTACAATTTACAATGAATATTATAAAAAGGTTGTGTCCTTTTGTAAAACTTTGTGTCGATATCAACAACACGGCCTGCAATGGTGACATTCTAATATACTCATTAAATTATGTCACATGTGTCCGTGCTAGTTTTAACATGTTCTTATCTGTCCCTTTTCAAGAGATGAAGATGCTAGAGCCTTATAATTAAAGCTTATAAACCCCATCTAATTCCCTTGAAACTCATCAAAAGGTTAGGTACGTAAGTCATGTTGTGGCAGGGTTTGAGATGTCAAAGAAGCAAAATATGGGAGCAATGAGTGATAATGGAATAAGCCGCAGCAGAAAGAAGTCATCATCAAGAGGGCACCACAGGTTTGTAGGGGTTCGACAAAGGCCATCAGGGAGATGGGTGGCTGAGATCAAAGACTCTCTACAAAAAGTTAGGCTTTGGCTTGGAACATATGACACTGCTGAGGATGCAGCTCGAGCATATGATAATGCTGCACGAGCCTTGAGAGGTTCCAATGCTAGAACCAACTTTGAGTTGCCTGAGTCAGCTTCTTCTGGTGGTGCTAATAAGCGTGGTGGTTCCAAGTTTGTGCCTGAATGCACTGAACCCTTTTCTTTTGAGGATGTGAATGAGCCAGGTTCAGATGCAGAAGGCCTTCTTGGTGCACTTAAGGCAAAACTGCTTGATGGAAAGAAAGGGAAGTTTGATCAGTTTCAATTTCTTGGAAATTCTGCTGCTCAAGTTGTTCAATCTGGCATGGTTTCAAGATCAAGTCAGAATTGTTCTGGGAAGAAAGAGTTATTATTACCAATACCATCATCTTCAGCTAATGATACTGTTCTCACAAGGATGAATTATGGAACTGGAACCAGCCCTGTGCATGGTGTGATGAGTACTTTAGCTTCATCAAACACTTGTGCTAATAAGAGTGTGGTTATCCCAAATCATGATTATCATGAAGGAGCTGTAGCAAGCACAAGCAGTGGTAGAGTCAACTCTCATCAACTTTGTCAAACCCCACCTGTGGCAACATGGCCCAGTGAAGTGGCATATGATTTGCCTTGGCCTACACAATATATGAGCCAAGTTCTTCCTGATAATGGCCTTCTTGCATCTTCCAGCACTGCTGCAGCCACCTTGACTAATATATGGCCACTTTCTGGGGTAATTGAGTCTACTGTTGATATGACATGCATGGATCAGGGACCATCAAGTAGCAACAAAAGTGGCCAAATGATGAATATGGTGAGCATGCAGTTGCCTCTAGTTGGTGGTGCAAATGAAGGTCTTTGGACATTGGAGCAGCAACAGTTTGTGCAATGTGACCAGAACAACAGCTGGTTTAGTTTTAATGGATCTTGGGATCCTCTCCTCTATGTTCCCTCTGAGCTAGCCTGATTAGTTAGTGTTAATATTGTCTGTGAAAGAAATCTCAATTTGTCAATTCTTAATATATCTTGATCTCTACTAATCATTCTTTAATTTTAACTTGATACTATAGAAGACCATCTTTGTATGCTCAAAGGTTTACCAATTTTCTTCTGTGAGGGAAGTAGAATGTTTTGTTTGTTCCTGACTTTAAAACATATAAACATTTTTTTTTTGTCATTTTAATTTGTAAGGCATTATTTTATTTATCTGTGATAAATTCCTTCCCTAAATATATAAGAGGAGAACACTAGCTCATTGAAGCAAATGCCAGCAAAACACTCATTTTTTTGTTTGGTAATTCATATGAAATATACACAATTTTAATTAATAAACATCAAGATCTAACTTATCATTTTTAATGAAATTTTTCTTTTTCATCACATATTTTCAATCACAAATCACATAAGACATTCTTTTAAATGCTCTACCTTATTAATTAAAATTTATTTAAAATCATAAAAATTTATAAGTCTTATTTTTTATTTAAGAAGTTCTCTTCATAATTTCTAATTTTTAATAAATTATGATTAATAACAAGAGAGTGTGTTATTAAAAGTATTAGCAATACTCCTTTACTCATTTGTAAATCTTCGATGAAAGTTTTATTCTGTTCTCTTTTTTAATGAATGATTCATTGACACCAAGCACCAGCTAATAAATTATTTTTTCTTTTTTATTGAATGATTCATCGACACCAGCACCAGCTAATAAATTAATCAAACGTTTAACCTTTCTTTTGGGCTAAACTTAAACAGTTAATATTCTTTTCGTGACTATGTCGTGCTTCTTCTGCAAACATTTGGCAAGAACAAAAATAATTAAGCAAGTCTCACTCCACTCAAATATGATTATTTTTTATGGAAGATGATTGTAATTACCAAAAATAACAATAATAACACAATTAACTACTCAAGTGGTTATCATTTCATTCTATTATACAATTTCACTCGCGGACCTCAATATTAATTTTCTAATTTTGACTCCAAATGGAAAAATATGTCCCTAGAAGTATGGTACAATTATCATGCTGACAAGAGATAAGAATTCATGTGTCTAAATTAAGTGGTTCAGATCAAATCACGAGAAAAATAAATTATCTTTTAAAAAATAAATTAAACTAAATGCTCACTTTATATAATCTAAATTGAAGGGATGTCAGATTTATTGTCTAATAATTCATTGATTCCATCAGCTCGATCCTCCTTTGTAAATTCTCTTATTTGAAATTAAAAAAATACTCGAAATGATTTAAGAGGTCAAGCTTTATTCTTTTGAATTCCGAATGTGTCATCATTTGGTTGGCTATATATATATATATATCAGGAGGTTAATAGGGAATATTGTAGTGGTGGAATTTGTATGACACGGACAAGAGCCTTGACAAAGTCTACAAGAGGCACAATCTATGGCGAATGAGCGAGGCTTTATATGCATGCTAGCATTCTTTCTTCACTTTTTCCAATTTTTAATCTTTTTTAGGATGAAAATCCAAGTTGCACCCTGCCCTGGAAGGAAAGCAAGTGCTAATGCTTAGATTAGATCTTGTGTAAATTGAACGGTCCTCCTTATTCTACCAAGCTCTTAATATATATATTAATTCAAAAGGAAAACAAGGAATCATGCATGGAAAGTGTTGCATATTAGTTGCAGAAAAAGCTTGAGGGAGGAACCTCACCCAGGAAAGCCAAGGAATAGTTGACATCTTAATTAACTTACCCATGTTATCATATGCTTGATTAAGCTCTAAAATACAAAATGCTATAGAATTTGCGCCATGTCCACCAAGCCATGTAGGCCATGGCCCATGACCATATTAGCAGGTTCCGGCATCAAGATAATATTGTTTAATTAATTTGCACTTTTGCATAGTCATGGAATATATCATCTATTATCATGAACCATCTTAATTTTCTGCTGCAAATTTCCTTTGAAAACATGAACTGCATGGTCTTTTTTCTCTTTAATAAATAAATTATTTATTGTGTATCAACTATCAAGTATTAGATAATAAAATTGCACCAACAATGATAAACACAAGTAGGAACAAACAACTTATATCTTTTAATTAAATAATTCAAAATTCAAAATTCTGATTAACTTTTCAACATAAAATAAATTGTGTTTGAGAGAAAAATATTTATCTTTTGTGCATTCATAATTCTCAACTAATATTAATCATTTCTTCTAACAGGACTATTTCATACCAATAATATGTTGAGAAAAAAAATATAATAACTTATTATGTTATCCAACTCTTATATCTTTTTATTAGAATTTAAGTGTGAAGATAAAATTTTACATTAAATAAAAATAAACAAATTAAGTAATGTATAATTGATAAAGACTCACTCATCAATAACCTAATATCTAAAAATTTTAGATGGCAGTTTAATATCACCTACTTATATTTTATTGTATCATTCTCACTAGAGCAGACCTGAATACTTCAAATTCCTCCTTTCTTTCACAAAAATTAATGCAAAAACTACTTCTTAACCTTTCATATATATATATATATATGTGTGTGTGTGTGTGTGAGCTTTTATCCACATTAAAGAATCTAATTCGTTAGCCATGCCACCTGAAGATTTTGAGCTTTAATTCATTGGACCGTTAATTCTTCATGCTTTAAACGTTTTCCTACTGTGCTCATCACTATATTCTCTTGCCTTTTGAAGTGATTAATTTGAACCAAGATTTGATAAATTTTTTCTGGCTTTCCATATTTTTGAGCTGTGGCTGCTGCTTACCCTATTTCAAAAGATGAATAGTATTAGATGCCACGTAAATGAGGGCGGGAGAAGCACCATTTTTTCTACAGTTCCACCCAAAAGATGCCTCTCACCAATTACAGAAGCTTCAATTGCCCACTGGGTGAAAAGAACAGGGACAGCATGAAACATAGCCAACTTCCTTCCTAGACGAATTAGCAAATGCACAAACACGTGGCTATATAATAGGCTAATAATGTCAGGGTCATAGATTATGAATCAACCTATAAATATTTATACAAGCCCTTAACATGATTCTGGAATAACTCCTTATATTGAACAGAATCAGTCAAAAGAAAACAAAAGGAAGTGCATAATTATTAAACTATTGTCAAAGCTGGTTGCTTAAAATGTTGGATGTGACTGCAGAATTTGATCTTGCTTTCTTACCACTTATTCTGGAATATTTTTTTTTATATAAATCCACAGGTAGCTCTCTGTGGCATTGCAACTATCACTTTCTCATCCAAATAAAATTATAAGGAAGGAAAAGCTTCACCCTGCCCCATCAAGAGCTGTGGAATAGAATTGCATAGCTGAAAATGAGGAGTACTTGTGATGAATGGAAACCTTTTATAGTAATGATAGCAATTGATTTTTCTTTTGCGGCAGTGAATATTCTTCTCAAGAAAGTCCTTGAAGAGGGAATGAACCATTTGGTTTTTATCACATACCGGCTGTCAATTGCTACCATTTTCATAGCCCCAATCTGCTACTTTAGGGAAAGGTTGGTACCCTAAACTTCTTAATTTTAGTAGTTAGGGGGGGGGGGGGGGGGGTGAATTCTTTGATATTGTTAACATGCAGATAGATCAAATTGCGATAATGAATGATTCTGAACTCACCCACCTAAGCCACAATTTGTTTGTATTGGCATCAAGAATGTTAAGCTAGTAATTTATCCATGTATACTTGAAGGGATATTAGATATCTTGCAATTATGAGCATATATTTAATTTTATTGCAGAAACGACAGACCAAGGCTCACATTTCGAATTTTATGTTACCTATTCTGCAGTGCCATTGTTGGGTTAGTCACAAAAAATACAAGTCCTTGGTTGTCTTTCCTTTTCTCACTAGCACTTTTTTTCTTGTCATGTAATTGCGAATTATCTGTTATGTGATTAACATGACTGTAGGGCATCAGTGACTCAATACTTTTTCCTTATGGGGATCCAATATACTTCTGCTACCTTTTCTTGTGCTTTCATCAACATGGTGCCTGTGGTCACATTCATGATGGCATTACCATTTGGGTATGAATCAAAATTCAAAATTCAAAATTCAAACCTATGTTATTCTTATATTCTTTGTAGTAAGCTACCATCACATGATGCAGGGTAACCGTGTCATTTGTTTCTTTTCTCTCACAGGTTAGAGACCGTGAAAATCAAATGCAAAAGTGGGAGAGCTAAGATTCTTGGTTCATTGGTGTGCATAGGCGGCGCATTGATGTTGACACTTTACAAAGGCAAGCCACTGTTTAATTTTTCTCACTATGAATCTGTATCTCCTGTGGCCAACAGTTCTGCAGTGAATCTAGCTTCTACAAGGACAAAGGGAAAATGGACTATTGGTGTAATAGCGTTGGTTTTGGGAACCATCTTTTGGTCTTCTTGGTTTATTTTACAGTCAAAAATAAGCAAGAGATATCCATGCCAGTATTCTAGCACAGCCATCATGTCCTTCTTTGGGGCCATTCAATCAGCTGTTATTTGCTTCTTCACTGACCACAACTTGTCCATTTGGGTTCTCAAGGGAAAGATACAAATCATTGCTATTCTATATGCTGTAAGTTCACTTTTCCAAGCCATGATGAGTTAGAGTTCCCGTGTGGCATTACCATTCGATATAGAATTGCGTTAAAATTAAGATAAGAGAGAAATTACTTTTACAAAGGCAAGTGAGAATTTTTCAGGTAGTAGGTCCTCTAAAGTGTGTTACTCACTTTTAGAATGAAAAGGAAATAATCTGAAGTTATAGATGAATAATTAACAGTAAATAATAGTACATGCAAATGCATAACAAATCGTGAATATCTTAAAATACCATGTTGATCTTGTCATCAACACCTAAGTTATTTCTTTTACCTTTACTCAATTTAGAAGAATCAAATCCTTTGTTTTTTGTGGTATGGAAAAAGGGTGGCAAATTCTTAAGCTATAGACAGCTTTGCGTGATGCTGTTTCATGATTGGAGTTTTTGTGTTAAAAAAAGAGAGAAAAGATGAAAGCATCTAATACTAATAATGACCAGTGACAATGAAGGAGGAAAGCGTAATTTAGAATTGTAAACAGTTTCATGACTTAAGGTTAACAAAGTGTAAACAATTTGTTTACAGGGGATGATTGGTTCGGGTTTGTGTTTTGTGGGCATGTCATGGTGTGTGAAGAAGAGAGGTCCTGTCTTTACTGCAGCATTCAGTCCTCTTGTTCAGATAATGGCAGCAATGATTGATATCCCTGTCTTGCATGAGCAGCTCCATCTTGGAAGGTAAATTCTTCTACCTTTATGCACAGTTGCACCCTCTTATTATAATATATACTCCCTCACAATAGTGCATCAGTGCCCCACATTATAGTGGCTCCTTGGTTCTCAATTCTTCCACAGTAACTAAAGTTAGATATAACAATCAGTCGCCTCTCTCTAAAGCCTGATTTTCAATATATTAAGTTTAATTTTAATGTATAAATATTTTATAATTTTTTTTCAACTATAAGACCTTTGGTTTTCGGGTGGAACCCGAGATATCCTCACAAATTAAGGATTGACTATTAGATTAATTATTGATCTGAGACTTAATCATATTTAAAGCTTTTTGTCTCTTCCAATAATATATTTTATGAAAATTAAACTCACTCAACTTAAGTCTTTTTTCATAAACTCTTTTTTCATAAACTCGGAGTATGTTGTGAATTGAGTTATATCTATTATGTATGATTTTTAAAATAAATATTATAAAATTTAACAATCATTTCATTTATAGTAATTGATGATTGAATGAAAGTATAAAAAATATTTACATTCTTAGTGCAATTTAATTAAATTTAGTTAAGGAAATGAAAAACTGCTCTTTACCTGATTTAAGTTTCGTCGACTTGCTGTTTAGTGTGATGGGGTCTATCTTGGTGATTATTGGATTGTACATTCTTCTATGGGGTAAGAGCATGGAAATGCAGAATCGTGTGGTCAAGTTAGTCCAAGAAGCTGAAGAAACCAAGGAGCAAGAACCGCAACCGCAAATACAACAGTTGACAGTGTATGTTCACGCAGAATCGTGTGATTCGCAGTGCCACTAATTGTTTTATATGTATGTTCACGTTTGTCAAGCAACTTTCTACATAGTTTTAAGTAGGTTTTTACTTAAACAATACATCAGACAATGTATAAGGGGCTATGGTTTGATCCGTCTGGGAATAAGGTAATGTAATGTACGTTAAATGAAAAGGAAAACAAAAAAGAGGGTAAAATTGTAGTGAAATGAGAAAGTCAAGATGTTACGATCGTAAGACTCAGCGAATAAGATTTTATTTACTTGTAATCAAGATTTATCTCCGATAAGACCAATTTATGCTAAGTGGCCAAGCATTTTAATTTATTTACAAAACAATTGTTTTTTTTTTAATAAATATTTTCTCAAAAATAATTTTTTCCATGCATGATCTTAGTTTAACGACTTGGTGTGTGCTAGCTTTATTTTTTAGAATTTGCATTAAAATGAGGGATTACAATGGGTCGAGACAAGTTTGCCTCTCCCCACCTCTTTATATAAATTTAATAGGTTTATACCTTTTATATAAAAAGATATTTTTAGTAATAAAATTTATTTTAAAAAAATAAGGAAGAGTATGTTTATAATTGGGAGGAGTGTAACGACTTTTTTACAAAAATAAGTAGAAATAAAAAATTATTTACGTAAAAGTTATAATATGAATGATTTTATTTTTTTATATTAGTTATAGTTATAATTGATGTAAAATATGTAAATTTTTTACATTTATTATAAGTATAATTGATTTTTAAAAAAAAAATCAAAATCACTCGTGTCATATCAATAATTTCCATACTACGTTTTTTTATGTAAATAATTTGTTTTATCTAATTTCGTCAAAAAGTAAAAGTCGAAGTGTAACTATCAATTGCCCAAGTGATGCTTACCTTTAAAATCGTAAATAACTTATTGGGCTATTGGTTTCGATATAGGAAAGGGTGTTGAATCCTACACCTCCATACATGTATCTTATACCTCCAATTACATTTGAAATTATCAATTTACCCTTAAAGAATTAACACTCCCTCTCCTACAGCACAACTCCTTCCCCTAGACGGCATAGCTCCCTCCCCAGTGCCGCTCCTCCTCCCCCAATGCGGCACACGTCCCCCCCTTTCGGTTTCTTGTTTGTTTTGTTTCTTTGTAGTGGGTGTCGGGTTGGTTTCTTGTTTGGTTGGGGTGGGGTGGGTTCCAAAATAGGCTTCTAGAATGCCTATTTCGGAATGGGTATTTCATAATGTCTATTCCAAAATGGTTATTTTGAAACAAATTTTTTAGAACAGACATTTTAAAATGACTTTTTCATAAGAAGAAAATACTTTTAGAATGGTACTTCCATAAGTAGAAAATGCTTTTCAAAATAGTTGTTCCGGAAGTATTTTTGTTTATGTAATAACTTTTTCGGAAGTGCATTTTGTATCTTTCAAAATGATTGTTCCGGAAGCAAAGTCATATTTTACTATTATGAAATATTTATTCTGAAATGAAAAATTATTTTTTATTATTATGAAATATTTATTCTAAAGGCTATTTTTTTTACTGCTACAAAACTCCAATTCTAAAAACTATTTTTTATTATTATGGATCACATATTTCAGAAGGTAAAGTTATTTTTTACCATTTTAGAACACCTATTACGAAAAAAAAAATTCACTTTATAGAATAACTATTTTGGAATGGTATAATATGAAAAGGGTAATTTGGGATTTTAGAAAAATTAGGAGGTGCAGGATTCAGATCCCTATAGGAAAGTATCCGAAGGCCCATCCGAACAGAAGAGGGGTAAAATCGTAAAAAACTCATTGGTTGCTACCGGTCGGAAACAGCGCGTTTTTGTTGTAGGGAAGACCAAAGATGAACTGGAAAATTGACTAGTGCGGCGCGCTCCTATTATCACCGTAGACGGCGGAGGTGGCGGCAGAAACACGCCGAGACGGCGATCTCATGATGTAGGTCTCTTTCTTCACACTCTTACTTCGTCAGTTAGGTTATTCTTTTCGTAGTCATCACTATGGCGTTATTTTCATCCTTTTCGTTGTTTCTAGCAACATCTCATCGTATCGTAGTTACTTTTCAATATTTCCATTTAGATTCAATAGATTTTTACCAACCCAATCGCATTTTTGTTTGATAGATAAATGTTGGTTGAAAGAGGAAGAAGAAAAAGAAGAAGAAAAGCCGTATTGTAGAATGAGCCAACCAACGGTGATACTTGCCACTGCGAGCTATGATCACACCATTCGTTTTTGGGAGGCCAAGAGTGGCCGTTGCTACCGCACCATCCAATATCCTGATTCGGTTTGCCTTCCTTCCCCTTATTCGTTTTTTTTTTCTTTTCATTTTGTTGGTGGTACTGGTACTTCAAAATGTATATGACTTTTAGGTTTCTCAAATCAAAGCTATAACAAGTATTTTTCTGAACACTAGATGATGAGACTTTATTTCTGAACGTTTCCATGAAATTGGAGAACAAAGTTGAACTTGCATAAACTTCTTTAAGTGAATAGCTCTTCTGTTGAATGTACCATGCCTTATGTTTTAGTGTTAAAATTATGGTATGCTTAAAAGTTTTCTGTTTCAGTGTTTTTGTGTGTGTCTATTGTTAGATGGTGGTTGTTACTTGCAACTAATTTATCAAGAATGCTTTTTTTTTTTTTTTTAATTCTTGGTGTGTTTAAGGTCCATAGCTCAGGAACTTATTTTGCCTCATCTTCTTTGTACAGCAAGTAAACCGGCTGGAGATAACCCCGGACAAACACTTCCTGGCTGCAGCTGGCAATCCTCACATACGATTGTTTGATGTTAACTCAAATAGTCCTCAACCGGTTTGTCTTTTCAACTGATACACTTACTTCAAAGGAAATAATTTTTTTTATGGTTCCAAACAATTTGTGTTCCTGATTTTGTGGCAGGTAATGAGCTATGATTCACATACCAATAATGTAATGGCAGTTGGGTTTCAATGTGATGGTAATTGGATGTATTCTGGTTCAGAGGATGGCACAGTTAAGATCTGGGATTTGAGGTGAAGTAGATTAACAATGTATAATGAAATAAGTTTGTAGTATGACTTATGTCCTTAAATTCTTTCTTGATAATCATTGCATATATGATAACAAGAATGCAGGGCACCGGGTTGTCAAAGGGAATATGAAAGTCGTGCAGCTGTAAACACTGTTGTGCTACACCCAAATCAGGTTATGTTTCACCATTTTTGGTGGTTATACAATTTATTCCTGGCTTATGAGTACATTAGTCATTAACACGTTATAACAAGTTAGAAGATGTAACAATTAATAACAATAATTAATGCATGAATCAAATTAGTAGCTTGGACTGAATTGGTCCAACAGCACACTGGTTTTAGCTTTTCATATTTTATTTTACTTCATTTAACTAATTGCCACTTTGCATGAATCAGATTAGTAGCTTGGACTGAATTGGTCCAACAGCACACTGGTTTTAGCTTTTCATATTTTATTTTACTTCATTTAACTAATTGCCACTTCTATGGGTTGATATAACTGTTGGTTTATTGATTGATTTTTAGATCTGGAATATGACATACTTTCAATAATAAAAGCTTATTTTTGTTTCATTGCATTTCAGTTGAAGAATGGGTTATTGATGCTCTTTCTTCATTCACTATGGTTCCTTAATTTTTGCTATATCCAGAATAATCAGATTGCAGTTCTCATAGGTTTTTGCTTTGTGGTTTTCATTGATTTTTATTTTTCTGGTGATCCTACAGACTGAACTAATATCTGGTGACCAAAATGGCAACATTCGTGTGTGGGATTTGACAGCAAATTCATGCAGTTGCGAATTGGTATTAGTTATGACTTTTTTTTATTGAATATGGATATCACTGTAGAATCACGATTCAAAATATTTTTTATTCAAGAAATAAATCCAAAATAATATTTACTAAGAATGAACTGTCTAAATTAGTAGCCAGTTCTAACTCTCTAGGCATACACCTTGCAAAAGCACATGATGCTTTCTCTTTGACCTTCCACATGTACTCTAATATACATTCAATCACCATGCTTCACCAAAGGGTTCTTTCTGCACTAATTAAATGGCTTATAGGTTTTTTTATACTTTTGCCTTTTGGAGAAATCCTTGTTCTTAGGTTGATAGTCTTATTTCCTAAGAATCAGTGCACCTCATTCTGTCCTCTCTTTTTCTCTCACCTTTTGATAAAAAAATTATGGATGAAACATTATTTGCAATATGTGGAAGAATGTAGGTTCCAGAGGTGGATACAGCTGTACGCTCTTTAACAGTAATGTGGGATGGGAGCTTGGTAGTTGCAGCAAATAATCATGGGACATGTTATGTGTGGCGCTTGTTGCGAGGGACTCAGGTTGTGCCTTCATAAAAATATTAGAATGAGATTACCCGCATATCAAACTTTTCTTATTTGTCCCGGTGGATTATGTCTTTGTGCAGACAATGACAAACTTTGAGCCTCTTCACAAGCTGCAAGCACACAAGGGATACATTCTCAAATGTCTTTTATCACCCGAGTTCTGTGAACCCCACAGGTTATAAAGATTATGCTCATATTTTGCATTTTTTTTATTCCTCATCATCTTATTAAACCCAGACATCGCAAACGTCATGTTCAAGTGAACAGGGCAGTGGTTCAGCTATTGGAATTGTAAAACAATTGCAAATAAGGGTCATAGACTAAGGGTCTTATTTAGAAAAAACTGAAATATTGGCACTGAAATTTTTTTGTGATGAAAATGATGTGCTGAATTGAACATGAGCTCCTTCAACATAAATGTGTGAACATGCTCACGGCCTCACACACACATGCTATGTTGATGAGTATAACTGTATAAACTCTGGGAGACTATGACCCCTTTAACTGAAAATCTTCTCCTTTGTGCTTTTGTTCTACCATCAAGCAAATGCAGTGAAGCTCACATTTTGTTCCAAGTCATATCCATGGTCCATTGGCATGAAGCTGGACTTCACTGCACTGCTTATTCAATATGAGCTCCTTCAACATAAATGTGTGAACATGCTCACAGCCTCACACACACATGCTATGTTGATGAGTATAACTGTATAAACTCTGGGAGACTATGACCCCTTTAACTGAAAATCTTCTCCTTTGTGCTTTTGTTCTACAATCAAGCAAATGCAGTGAAGCTCACATTTTGTTCCAAGTCATATCCATGGTCCATTGGCATGAAGCTGGACTTCACTGCACTGCTTATTCAATATGGTTTTTTTGTATTTAAATCCCTATACTTGTTTGAGCTGGCAACCTCAGTTTAAATTGGAAGCATCAAACATGTAATAGCACACCTGTCTGGTTCTCTAAAATTTATCCAAAACTGTTTGACTGGATGAGTGTCTCTAGGTATAAGCATTTTAATATATCTCTGTCCCCTTGAGTGGATAAGGGACCAATTCAGTGTTCCAGTCCCCAGTCATGATAATTTCACTGTCAATAAGTATTGATATGCCTCATTGCTTCTGTAAGATGTCAATATTTCTTTGTTGGTGTTATTCTTTTAGGTACTTGGCAACTGCATCTTCTGATCATACTGTCAAAATATGGAATGTTGATGGTTTTACCCTAGAAAAAACTCTCATAGGTAATTCATGAAGTCTTGTGATAATCAACTGCTTTCTCACTTCCTTCCTCATTTCCCAAAATTTCATTTTCCCTAAGTGAGTTGGCTGTGCTTCACAGGTCACCAACGCTGGGTGTGGGACTGTGTCTTCTCTGTGGATGGTGCCTACCTTATTACAGGTACTAACTTAGTAATTTTTCAATATTCATCCACTTAGTTATTGGCATTCAGCTACCAGATATATAAAAAATTTACATTATCACTCCTCAATATTCTTGACAGCAAACAGATCTGATCTTTAGAATTTATTAAATCATTGTTCCATCTATTTAAGCTGCATATTGTTATTGCAGCTTCCTCTGATACAACTGCAAGGCTCTGGTCTATGTCAACTGGTGAAGATATTAAAGTTTACCAAGGGCATCATAAAGCTACAATTTGCTGTGCCCTACACGATGGGGCTGAACCCGCAGCTTCCTGAGATAGTGGTCATAAAGTTTTTTGTTTTTTCCATCAGATACATCTTGTTTTGAAAATAATAATCTGCCTCTCTCGGTCTTTGAAGTTTTCTATAGTTCTTTGACTGTCTGCACGTTTAGTCAATAAGTCTTTAATAGAACTGGAAATCCTAGTCGGGGATGAAAGATGGCTTTTGTCCTGTTATCAGGACCTCACAAAGGTGTTCATACCAACTTTAAAGACCTTTGCCTTGCAAAGGAGGGTATTCAAAGTCCAATCTACAAAGGATTCTATTCGAAGGAAGAAACCAAAAAAGCTCTTGAGCTAAACAAAGACATAAATAAAATAAAAAAGGCCCTCAAACCACAAAACACTACCATATTTATAAATACCGACCAAACCAAGGTCAACCACAAAACCAACAAAGATATAGTAAGTCCAACTATCCCCAAACCAATAAATGGCCTAAACCTAGAGAATTTCAAGAAGACACAGAGCCTATTGTTTAAGGTGCACAACAGCCAAATACATTCTGGGTCTCTACATAGGCGTGCATGTCTACTCTAACCAAAGATTTGTATGCACCAACAAAACTTCTTATTGGCAAGACAAAACCAACTGTCCATGCAAGATAAAATTTCTCTTTAGAAAAGTCAGATTAGACTTGGACCGACCAGTTTATGTCCTTTGGATATGAGGACCTAGCAATTTCTACAAAAAGCCTATTAGATCATGGATGTTTGGAATCAATCTTGATTCCTCCATCTGATAGATGGATTCAACCCCTCAATCAATGAGACTATAAACCTGATTCAGGCAGAAATGATGGACTACATTACCATCAAAATAACAACTTGCCCGAGCAGCTTTACTGTTCAGAATTACCCATGTCATGTTATGAGACTCTTACCTGAGGATCATAGAAACTATCTCTGTCTAGACTATCTCTATTATGAATACGAAATTTGAGATGTACATGGTAATACACAGTACCAATACAACCTCATGAGGGCATAAATACAAGGGTACCAATGGTTCTTGTAAGGATAAGACAAACGAGAGTTTGACTTAATAAGAGAAACTCACAATACAAAGCTTTTCCAGCCATCTTACAATGGGAAGTTCTTTATTCCTTTCCCGATTGATCACAACAATAAATTGGTTCAATTCTTCCAAAAAAGAAGAGAAAGACAAAGAAGTTTAAGAAGTCGTCATGGACAACAAACCCATCATTTTCCATCCACCGACCTCTCAATTGAAGATTCATCAAACATCTTCTATTCCAGAAATATCCTAGACGAAGAAGATGTTACTATCATAAAATCAACCAAGAATTGAAGACAGAAGCATTCTGCCAAAACAGCCAAAATTCAAGACGAGAATCTTTATTGTTGCATAGAATATGACATTGGGTCTATCCACAAAACTTTAGTTGTAAAAGTTGATAAAGTAAATGAAGTAACTTTACTGTTTTTGACCTAAGGGGCTTTTTGTCTTTTTCTATCAATTTTCTTTATATAAAGGGTTTTTGGGTTCAGGATCTTTGGGTTCAAATGTGGACACGCTGAAAAATACTAACCCATTAGTGAGAATTTGAGAGGAGAAAGTTTGTAACAGTAGTCTGTGTAATAATACCAAGTTTCTTTTTGGATCCTCCTCCTCTTCCTTTGTTGATTCCTCTAATAAATAAACTGTAAGTATGAGTTCTACTACGTCTGGCTAATCTTTTCGAAGACACTCTCAAGGGGCCTTAGTTATCTTTATTTAGAAAATGCGAATATGATCTAGAATTCAATTATTTTATTATAAACCGTTTTTCTTTATTTCTTTCTGCTTTGTTTTTCGAAAACCTGGGATTGGTAAGCCTGCAAAGGTGTGCCCTTGATAGCTGTTTTTGAAAAACGATGAAAGTCCTTTGTGGTTAAGTTTGTGCTTGAAGGAAAATAAGATCAACTTAAGACCCAAAGAAGCTTGGGCTGGTAAGGATCTTCTACTCGGCTTAAAAAAAATATACAAGATCCTTATCAGATTGGGTCTGCGTATTAAAGGACTTAAATGAAATTAATTAAGAAGAAAAATTAGGGTTGAAAAGGGGATTTTAGTTGCCTATTGGTTCTAGTACTGCTTGAATTTGCTAATTGGGGCTCTGCTCTCTCTGTACTCTGAAACTTGGTATTCCTTATCTTTGAAGAGTTGAGAGAAGACAGGGAAGGGTTAATGGGTTTATATATTGGTTGGTTGGTTAAGGATTTTGAGGAAATGGAACATGACAACGAGTCTTGTGGGTGACGGAGATTCAGGGTGAATCCCACACCTAGCCCCATCACTCTCTCTCTTTATCATTGCATACGGACATGAACATTAATTATTACTGTTATTTTTTATTGTATCTATTAATGGCAGTATATTTTATTATGGAAGTCAGCAAAAAAAAGTATTTTATAACGATAACTATCTCCAATATGATTGATTCACAACCCACAAACAAAAAACACACAAAATATATAATTCAAAAACATATCAGAAAAACAAGGTTATTCAAACATACATGGACCAGTAGTTTAATATTGACACAAGATGTTTATTCCGCGGCACTCTTTTATGCAGGTACCATTTTCTATTAAAAGCCAAATTGATGATCACTTTTGGAACCTTCTTTCTCTTTCTTTCCCTTCTTCCCTAGCTTCTCAACCTTGTGTTTTTGGCTCTGAGGAGGTTGGTCATCAGTGAAATCAGAGATATCCAAATGCACACCAGGGTCATTGGCTTGGTAACTTCCACCAAACATGATGGAGTTGTTGATGGCCTGAAAGTTGCTGTTAACAAAGGTGCTCAATTCTTCAGACTCACCATGAGAAGTTTTGCCCGATTTTTCATCCAATTCGCTTCGCAGTGTTGCTCCATCATTGGTTCCTGTGAGGGTAATGATCCTCGTGTCATCTTCATGCTCTTTCTCCAAATGGTGGGTGGAGCCAGCTTTGTGAAAATCAGTTACACGGTGAGTGATGGCAGATACCATCTCCCTAATTTCCCTGTCCAAATGCTTGTGCTTGTCGCCTTCAGCAGGGGGAGATTGACTAGACTTGGCTGATGATTCAAAAGGCATGTTTGTGAGGTGTTTCAATGAAATTTTCCACTAAATAAAAAAGTGTGTGTTGGTATTTGGTTGTGACTTGGGTTCAAAATATGAATGTGGGGTGTATTTTATTTATACCACTACAAGAGGTGAAGGAGTTATAGTTAAGTTCCTGTGCGAATAAATTAAAGTGGGTGGAATTACTTGAATGACAATAAGAGGATCAGAAGAAAAAGCTAAAGAAGGATTCGGGATTGCTTGACAATGGGTTAACTTGTTATGCTTATGCGATGGTTCTTATGTTTCTTTCTATCCTTACCATTTCCAAGGGAAAGAATCGGTGCATGTGCTTGGAGACTTAGTTATTAGAGTTAACCGAATTTTTGTTACCCAAATATCTTAGTTACTAGAGCATGAACACAGGAACAGAGAGGCCCAAATGTGATCTCTAACAGTATTAACGGTAGTTACTCCTATCAATCAAGGGGCAATTCAAAGACTCTTACTATTCTGCTAAAATGTAATACTACTATAAAAAATCTTGAACCACTTTTCATTGGATTAAGCCTAGCCTAAAATTGATTCAGCAGAAAGTTTCAATGGATTTTTATTTTACTTGCTTCATGATCTACAACTTCAAGAAAGAAACAACATTGCTGTTATCCTTTGGGGAATTTTGAGAAGCAGAAATCAGAATGTCTAGGACAACATAGAATCCACTCCAGATATGGTAGTTTCCCTTGCATTCCATTTCTTCTATGAATGGCTCTTTGTTCGTGCCAGCAGCTCTTCAACGAGCCAAGTCCCCAACGAGCATTCAACCACCTGGTCTCCACCTCCTCATGGCTCCATCAAGTCCAACATGGATGCTGCAATTTTCAAGGATAAAAACTCTTTCGGTATTGGACTTTACTTGCACGATGAGTTTGGCTCTTTCATTAAGGCTCGAACACAGCTTATTCCAGGTATCCCACAACCGCAAGAAGCTGAGATTTCTTGCTCTTCATCAACAACTACAGCTCTCAAGTGTTGTTTTTGAGACAGATTGCAAGTTAATGAAGGACTCCTTTGAATCTGCCAGATTTGGACAGAATGTTTTATTGTCTAGGTGTAGATCATTTATTGCTAGTATTTCAAACTCTTATGTGAGTTTTATTAAGAGGCAAGTTAATTATGTTGTCCATAATTTAGCTAGGGCATCACAATTACATGCTAGCTCTCATGATTTCATTTGCATTCCAACATATGATTTTGTTCTTGTTAAAAAAAAAGCCTAACCAAAAATAAAAGTCAATCTCATGGCCATACAACAAAAACAAGGAGAACCCCAAAGAATCTTATAGCATGTTTCTTTCAAGAGGCCTTGTGTTTACAATGATAAAAAATTGGTTGATAAGAAAATTAATATTTTGTAGGCTAAAATAGAATTTTTGTCTTTCTTATTTTTCTAAGTACATGATTTTAGTTTTCTTATTTTTTAATTGAGGTATTTTTCCTTACTTTTAAAAAATTCATGATTTTAATCTCTTTATTTTTTAATTTAGACATTTTGTCTCCCGCTTTTACAAAATATATGATTTTAGTCCCCTTGGTTAATTTTAAGCTTATTGGCTGTGTAGTCCTTTAATTTTTTTTTAATAAATTAAGCTTGTTAGAATTAAATAATTTTAAAAAACATTTATCATGTTATGTAAATAATAACAAACACGTGTCAATTAAAGTTTATAATATATAGATGAACATTTGAAATTGATCATAATGATTAAAATTATGATTTTTTTTAAAAAGTGAGAGATAAAATATCTCAATTAAAAAATGAACTAAAATCATAAACTTTTTAGAAATGAAAAATAAAATGTTTTAATTAAAAAATAAAGGGAGTAAAAATATGATTTAAAAAAAAAGAAAAAAATTATATTTTAACCTATTTTATATTGTAATAATCAATATCTTAATTTAGATCAGTCAAATGGTAAATCAATTTTCCAATAGACTTAAATAGTGATTTAAAAGTTACTTATTAATAAAGTTAATAAATATTTCAGATAAGTTATATGGTGACTAAAAGAATGAAGGTGAAAGTTGGATAAAATATATCTCTAATATAAATAAATGTATCATCTCATATTTCATTTTGTATCAGTAAAACATCAATTAAAAAATCATATGTAAAATCTAATATGACGTGTGCAATCACATATGGTTTTATGTACTAGCTTTTTTAAAAAAAAAAAAAAAAAAGAAGCAAACCTATGGAAGTAAAGTCTTTTTCAACTTAATTTTTATCCCGGGTAAACCATTATTTCCACTCTTAAAAGTGTAAAAAAAATATTTGTTAATCCTTGAAACAAAGAAAATTCAAAATAAATCTCTCACAATGTCAAATAAGCCCCTAAACAAAGAAAATTCAAAATAAATCACTTAAATCACATGATTTTTTGAATTTTAATCTAAAGGAATTAACAAATTATACTTTTAAAGACTTTTTAATTTTTTTTACTAATATAAACGTTTTACACCTTCAAGGACCCAAATAATAGTTTACCCTTCTACCCATAATGATCAATTTGCAGATTGCTCCATACAATTGAAAACAAAAATAATGTTCGCATGAGTTTGACACATCAATATATATCATGGTGCATGAAGCTCAGCTCCCAAGGAAAGAATTGATATCAAATATATAACTTTTGAATTGTGATCCACGTGTTACTTTTTGTCAATCATATTCAAACTTGGCCTAAACTGTATACAAAAGGATTACTTCCCTTTTATGATAACTGAATGAAAGTGACATCTTGGAGAGGAGAAAACTCACCATGAGTGTACAAGAAATACTAAGTATTAGAAAAATACTGAAAAACGAGAATCACGTTTTAAGATTTGAGGTGTATTCATGCATACAACTTAATACCAGGCACAACTGAAGACTTTGAGAGGGTAACGCCATTTCTTTTTTTCTTTTTTTCAGACGGGAAGACTGTGAGAAATGAGAATCATTTCAATCCTTATCGATAATGCAAAAAAAAAACAATTAAAAGATGAGTTGCATTAAAGACATAATATGAAATAATAAAAATTATCAAGTAGTATATGTATTAATAATTTAATGTATGTAAAGTGTCCTGCCTTCAAAACCACGTTCGTAGAATGATAATAAGCCTCGTGAAAATATATCAAGAGACATTATTTATAATTTTTTTTAAAAAAAATACTAAAATAAGAAAATGAGGTTTTTTTTAAAAATCATAAAATAACAAAACCATAAATAGTTTTTTAAACTATCTTTCTAAGTTTTTCCCTATGAATTTTTTTTAATATTTATATTATATGCTAAGTTAACTTTTTTTAATAGTATTAAGGGGATGCACTGGATTATGATTTCAAAAGATTATTTTTGCATAAAAAAATCTTAAAGATTTAAAAGATTTTGTAAAAATATAATGACTTTTAAGATTTTTTTTAA
Organism: Glycine max; assembly: GCF_000004515.6. NCBI lineage: Eukaryota > Viridiplantae > Streptophyta > Magnoliopsida > Fabales > Fabaceae > Glycine > Glycine max. The sequence goes on from NC_038249.2 coordinate 33,381,745, forward strand.
AATACTTTTATAATTAGGATTTTGTATTTAAGATTTAAATGAATTTATAAAATATGAATTCATAAGATTTGAAAAGATATTATGAGTTTTTAAAATTTTAAAGGAATTTATGAATTTTTAAAAAAATATTTAAAATTATTGATAAAAACCCATGAATTTTATTCATTTAACACTTAAAATAAACTCATCTTATACAAAGAACTATAAACTTGTTAGATAAAAAATCAATTTCCCATATTATATTTATAAGCACAATAAGTTGATTCTTTCTGCACCAGTATAAATCATGTTAATTGTATAAAAAAAATGTCTGCCAACACTATGAATACTTGTAGTCATTCTCACGATAACAATCCCATCAAATAAAAAACATGTACAACAATTGTTTCAAATTTCATTTATTTATTTATCCGCTTATATATGAGTCAATTTCTCATATTTATTAAAACTATATATTTCTCATGTAAATATATCATATATATTCACATTTATTAAAATTATATAGACACGTACTCAAGATGTCCCTCAAACTCAAAGAATTGGAAAAAATATCTCTTATCACCCGATTCAAGTTATGTTGATCGTTAGTCAAAAGAGTAAAAAAAATTATGAATGTTTATCGCTTTTAACAAAGAGGCAAATGATTATGTCTAATGAAAAAAGAAAAGCATGTCAATTTGTAGGAAAAGAAAAAAAAAAGTTTCATGAAATTTCAAAGATTTTGGTGTGATTGTTTAATGTGTATTTTCTTATAAAATGTCTCATGAAATTCATTAAAATTCATCTTAAGAAAAAATTTATTAAAATTTATATACTTTTGAATATGATAAGACTTTTTTAAGTTGTAAAAAATCTTAATTGAACACCAGCAGACTTTATTAAATTTCTTAAAAAATCCTAATAATCTTGATTAAATACCTCAATATTTTTTTAAAAATATTTTAAAATTCTTTAAAATCTTAATTAAATACACCATTTACTAAATGTCAATCCACATGAAAGGCTTGGCTCGAGTGTCAGAGTTATATAGAAATCTTGGCTCAAGTGTGTTATATAGAGACATTGAATCTAGTTTCCAAGTTGACAAAAAAAAATGTTAAATTGGATATTCTATGGTACTTATTAATTAGTGTTTTGAATATGATACTTCAAATAGAAAAGGTATTTGTATTCGATAGATATAAATTAAATGACACAAATATTCTAAATAAAACCAAATTGTATAACAAATAAGGATCATTTTATTTTCTAGTTCTTTTTCTTTCTTTTCACTTTTATTTCTTTGTCCAAAGCAAATGATGTGTTAAGGTTTAAAGTTTAGAGGAAAGAGAACAATAGGGAACCCATTTGTTTCTTTGTTTTCTCTTTTAATTAAACACTTTGTAAATTAAATTTATTTATAAAATGTATGTATTAAAAAGTATGTTTCATTTAAGATCGTTGATGTATATTATATTTTTTAACTTCTGTAAAAAAAAATTGACTGAGGAATATGTTTATACTTTACACATTTTATATCAATCTAAAAATAAAAATTATTTTTATGCTTTTACAATTTAAAAATATAGTTTCTAGATCAATATCAAAAAAAAATTAAAAAAAAAAATTGAAACAAATACTTGCTTAATTTAAAGTATGTTATAATTTTAATAATAAATACTGTCGTTCAATTTTAGAGATAAAAAATATTATTATATTGAATGGTGTTTTTATAATAATCTATAATCAATTAATGATTGACTGATTTTTAGGCAGTAACGTGGCAGAACAGAGGGCGACATGGTATCACTGTCAGTTTTTTGAATGAAGACGCAGAAGCAATATAAAAAGTTAAAGAGGAGAGGATAAGACTGGCACACTGAAATCCTAAACTGGAAACCGGTAACCATTACAACTTTGGCGGAGTGGCTGCGCCGCTGTTATTACCACATTCCAATACTACCTGCTACCCGGGTCAGCTCCCCTTCTTTTCACTTCCCGTATATATAAGCTTATATAAACCCCGTTGATTCTAATCCAAACTCAACCCGACCCGAATTCTTTGTTTAAAAAGAGAGAGAGAAATGATACTGGTGGCGATCGTGGCGGAGGTGCTGGAGGAGTATACGGCGTTGCTGGCCAGAGTGGTGGAGCAGGTGTTCCGTTCCGCCCCTGTCCCTCGACGGGTTCGTTTTCTGATCCTCCGAACGCTTCCCTTTGTTTCTTCTCGTCCTAGGACCATTCTGCCCCCTCCTACCCCTTCCTATTAGGATTTCTCCATCTTTTGTATATTTCTTTTTTATGTTCTCATTAACAGTGGATACATAGATCATCTGTTTCGTTTAACCTCTCACTCTTGCCTCTTTGCCTTCCCTGCATCACTCTAGAAACTTCTTTCACCTCTTTATTATATTATTATGTTAAGCTCTAAATGAAATGAGACCTACTATATTTTTTTATTCTCGTCGCGCTATAAATAATAACTGCTATCAAAAAATTGTGTTTAAATATATATAATTACTCTAATGAAATTATAATTATTCTTTTCGGTTATTAATATTATGAATAATACATATAATTCAATAACAATGAATACGCTGGGGATTCACATTGTGCGGGTCCAAAATCTTCTATTTCTATAGTTTATTGTTTGTTGGGGTACATTCTTTGGGCCAATCCTCGAAACTCGAAAGTACTAGATTGATAATGATTATTTGTAGGCTTGTTAGCTAAACCAAATATCTTAAGTTACTAGGATTGATAAAATAATTTAATTTTCCTTGTCGCGTTATTATTGGAAAATAATTATAAACAATATACAGTATATTAGGACTGGATTTTTTATTTTATTTTTTTAAGAGCTGTAGGATTGGATAATAGTAAGAATAGCTATAGTCATGGGCGGTTTCAAGGCCCGGCTACCCTGGGCAATTGCCCGGCCCAAAGACATAGACAGGAATTTTATTATTTTTATACAAAATGATATTTTTTACAATAAAAAATATAAAAAAGGGGGACATACTTAGTAAGTTGAGAAGTGAATTGTAAAAGTGAAAAATTATTTGAGTTGTAAGTTGTAACAACATATTTTGAGCTATTATTCTGAAGACCGAGGATTGAACTTGTGGTATACGGGCTCTTAATGGGCTGTATTAACGTAACTGCAATACTAGCACATACAAGTCGTTCTTCACGTTTTTCAGAGCTAAGATGCTCAAAAAGATAAGCTCAAATAGTTCCAATGCCTTCTTATTTTATTTCTTATTCTTTTTTTTATTTTCCTTGCTCATGGAAATGTTGTCTCAAATCATTTTTTTTAATCCACTAAGATAAGTCTAGTAGTGAAGGGTTGAAATAGATGCATAGGAATTTAAGTTTGTTCTTCATTGCTATTATGCATTGTTTTTTATAGTTGTATTCATGAAAGGATAATTGTAAAGATTTACTTACTTTTTATATCAAAAAAATCGATTCCATCTTGTTTCCTTTCTATTTTTTTTTCTTTTTTCCTCATCATCTCACTTATTAGTTATTATATTTTCTTGAAATTGTTTAAAATTTTGTGAAATGAAATAACCTGACTAATTGTTTAGTAATTTGCTTCCTATTTTATTTTCTCAAATAATGGAATAAAAACTTAAAATTTTTCTCCACTTTTATCAAAGAATATTCTAATAATAATTATAATTTTATCTATTGCATGACATTCTATTTGGCAGGTCACTGGATATCCTAATGTGGCCTCAGTCATCAAATTATGGCATTACAGTGTACAGATAAATGGCAACTCTTGGTTCAAACTTCAAACAGTATTGTGTGATAATATTATTTGTTATCCAAACAAAAGTTATGTTACTACAAAACTCCCGTTTCCGTAAATTCACGTTGATTCAAAATTAATTTTACAAATATATATATATATATATATATATATATATATATATATATATATATATATATATATCCAAACGCACACTAATAAGATGCTTGTGTTCAATATGACATTATCCTCACATGGATTTAGTAAAATGTAGAAATATACTCTGCCAATTGGGTCTCTGCTCTGGTTACTTTTTGGCTTGTCTGTCTCTCTGTTTCAAACAGGGATATTGCGGACTTAGGTCACGCACGCCTTATGTTCTTTTGACTGGAAATGATTCCTAATTTCCTTGGCACTTTTGACATGTTAACAGAAATTGCGTGCCTTCACCACTTATCCATATTTTATGAATTTGCTATCTTTAAATTTTTGTCCAGACTTTATAATTTTTCTGGCTCCGCCACTGGCTATAGTATTATGATCATGCCATTGTCATCCATATCCATGAAAAAAGCTTCATTTTAAAGCCATGCTCAATATTTATCTGTAGGAGCTCCATCCATTTTTCTGATAACATTATTAATATCGCATATCCCGTAAAAGAGAAAACAAAATCAAAAGTCGACGTCATAACAGTGCAGTGGTGATGTGTTGTGGACGCTTTGGTTGGATACTGGATTTGCAGTTTTGCACTTCATTTAAAGGAAAAAATGAGGTCACAATTATTGATTTTTAAAAATTAATAACTAGTGTTTTTATAATTTTTTTATATATGTGATTATAATTTATTATAAGTAGGGGGAAACAGGCCATTCCTGTCTAACTGATTTTTCATATTTCTTTAAAATTAAAAGAAAGATAATAAAAAATATTAAGTGATTTGTGAAGGTAATTGTAAAAATAATCATTGAGCTAAAATATTTTATTTCCTTTATATAATTATAGATTTTAACTTTAATTATTGAAGTTGTTTGTTATTCATTTATTTAGTTTTTATCATAATTTTAAGTATTTTTTATGGTTTGAAATCTATTTTATTAGTATACTTAACACATTATTTACTCCTTATACTTAACATACTTTTTAGGCTTCTACTTTATTGGATCTAATATTTTAAAAACAAGAAAAAGAATAAAGGATTTCTCTCAAGTCAATCAAGTCAAACACTCCTGTACCTTGGCGTCATCTTTACCCACAAGAAACACCTCATGAGTAGGTATGGTAAAAGAAATTTGAAAGGATTGGCCGTATTGCCATCCGTATAACCATATTCACAGTTCATCTAACATCTGTACCCAAAAATCAACATCCCTCCATATTTTTTTTAATTACTCATTTTATTTTTATAATTGGAAGATTTTTATATATTTAGTTCCTATAATTTTGAAAGTGAAATTTTTATTCTTTTAGTTTATATTTTAATTCTCTTTTAATTCTTATAATTTAAAAGTATTTTTTTAGTCCTTATAATTTGTATTTTAATTCTCTTTTAGTCTTTATAGTTTAAAAATAATATTTTTAGTCCCTACAATTTATATTTTGATTACCTTTTAATCCTTATTACAAAAAATATATAAAAATAATTTGCTACAAATTAGTTATAAATTATCAACTATTTTTTTATTACAAATTATTTACTATTATTTTTGTAGTTAATTATAATTGATAATATTATTCATATTTTGATGGTAATAATTAAAAGAAAATTAAAATATAGAATATAAAAACTAAATAAATTATTTTCAAATTATAAGAACTAAAAAGATATTAAAATACAAATAATAAAGATTAAACAAATTACTTTCAAACTATATGTACTAAAAGAATCACTCATATATATACACTTCTTCAACATATATATTATTCCCCTTCAACCACCATTACATTATCTAAGATCATCTTTAATAATTGATCTTATTTTGAAATCTTGAAATATTTTTTAATCAATTCTATAATATCACATATGCATCAAGATTTTTCTTTTGCTTTTTTAATATTAAATTTTAATTTAAAATCTCAAGACATTTTTTTAGATTTGATCATGTATTTCACTTAAATACATTTTATAAATTATTTTTAAATTAAATTTAAGTAATTAATTACAAACATTATAATTATGAAATAACTAAAATTAAAAATAAAAAAATTATTGATAATTAAAATTTTATTTAACTTAAAGTTAAATCCAAAAAAAAAATGCATAATAATTTATAAGCAACAAAATATAAAACATTCACATCCAACAAGAAAAATTAAATTTTATCATTGTTTTAATCAAGATGTGTCCAAATATATTACTGTTTGAAATTGTTGATAAATTCTTCTTATATAGATTTATACCAAACATTCAAATACCTGGTTAACGTTTTAAAAAGAATTACAGTTGTGAAAATTAATAAGTAATGGTAAGAGAAAAAAAATCACACCACACATCCTCCCAAACCCAAAGCCCAGAAAACTCCTTTTGTCTCCCTTCTTCCCCTTCACGAGAACCTTGGCTCCACTGCTCCAGTTTCCTTCTTTCTCTTCCCCCTCCCCCCTTCCACGAGAAAACCCTCTTCTTCTTTCTCTCTTGTTCTTCCTATTTCTTTCCCTTCTTCCACCATTTCGGTTAGCTTCCCTCCCAAAGTTGATAGGAAGAAAGACATTAAAAAACCATTTTTTAAACCAGTGCAGATCTTCAAAGTTCTTCCACAAGAACTCATCCTCCACACTGAAAATCCATGTCTCTAGTGATTGATCTTTCCAAAATCAAATATTGAGCTCAAAATTTCTCCTCAAGACTCCCTATGTCCTAAGAGATAAGCAACCTTATCTAGGATTGTTCATCACATTTTCTATCCCACTAATTTATTCGGGTCTAAAGTGTCTTTAACTGGTTTAAGATTAAGAAATTAAACTTAATTAGTATATATATATATTAGATTGTTTCAGTGGTATTTTTAAAAATATAATTAATACAACTTCTTAATTTAATAAATAATATTTAGTCTTAACTTGATATTATATTAATATTGTTTATCTTAAAATATGTATTATAAAATATAGCTTAAATTGAAATTATATACTATTTTAATTTTACAATTTATGCCCGGCCCATATATATAGTTGCATAAAGTTTGAGTTAAAAAAATTACCCTATAAAATTTTTGGAATGGATATATGGAGACAAATAAACTTGTCCCAACTAGAAGTGTAATTGGTCTAAGTTGGATTGATTTAGATTGATTCCTAGATTGATCATGAGTCATGATCTACTTATACTCCTAGTCTAAACCCGCACCCTAACAACCATAATTATCCAGCATGAGAATTCACTCTAATTACGCTGTTCTTACAAGAATCATATCAATCCATTGTCTCCTTCTTCACGTGCCAGAGCTAGCTAGCACCATGAATCAAGTTGAACGTCCCATCCTCCTCGCAACTCCATCACTCAACCTTTATCCCAAACATTTCTCACACACTGCCCATTCGCATCTTATCTCTCATAAAAAGTATAATTAATTAATATTAAGCCCATATAGCTGCTTCACCTGAAACCTGTCACCACAGCCACCATCAGAACAACCACCACCAAACCATAATTTTCTATTCAAAAATAATTTTAAGAGGTACGTCCACATGCAACGTAAAATCATTTCAAAGATCAAAATTTTCTATTCAAAAATTAATTTTCTTTAAAGTTATAACCAATCAACTCATAATCATTTTTTAAATAACTATGTCACTTTGATTTCTCTTGTCACACTAGAGAATATGTAAGAGCAGAATCAATATACATTCTATCGGGATAAATATTTTCATATTATTATTTATCACTTTTTATAGGGGTCAATTAATTTTTATTTTTTTTGAGTTATCTTAATTTTGCAGAAACAATTCAAGGTATTAATTTACCGTTTTATAATGAATAGTTCTCTATCTGTGATTCATTATCAAACTTTAAATCTCTTTTCAAACGCCAATTATTTAAACAAAGAGATTGTTCCCCCATTTTTATTCCTCAATAATTGAACTTTGGCGACTATACTTTAGTTTTACCTATTTTAATTAGTTATTAAATTTTGGTTAGTCGTTCAGTTATAGTTTCAGTTGCGAACATAATTATTTGAGCTCTCAAGTCTCACACAACTTTGTAATTGAGTTATTCACTTTACAAGTACAATCAACCTCTTAAAATATATAAATATATCTGTATGAACCATAAGTATTATATTTAAACCAAACAGTAAAAGTAAAAGTAAAGAAGAAAAATAATTTTAAAAAATACTTACCTTTGGTCATTACTATTAATCTTCTTTAAGTCTTTATAGTTTTAATTTTTCAAATCACACTTGCTCAAATTCGATGGTGTGTTTTATCTAAAGATAGGAATAAGTTTGCTGATCAAAATTGAAAGCACTTGATTCTATTTATATAACTCTGTCCATCACAAAGTTCAACTTTATTGTATCATAATGTATATTGTTATTAACGTTGTAAACGATAAAGATTAAATGTGAGAAGAAAATAGATCATATATAAAAACTCACTTCCCATAAAAGTCACAGTAGAAAAACAATAGGAGAAAATAGGAAGTAAAAACTCCAACACAAACATCATATTCCCCATATTACTAATGTTAGAAACCATGACATACTTAGAAATATGATGATAAAATTTTGGTAAGATGTACCTAACTTGCAGAGAGCTGGAATATACGTACACTAGCTAGCCCTACATTTACAACTTTTCTTTCAGTGTTCAGACGGTCTAATTTTCTCGAAGTACTTTCGAATATTTGAAGTATTGAATTTGTCTTTTTTTATGAATTTAATTAGAATAGATTGATAGTGTAAAAATCATTTATAATATCATTTATTTATAAATTGTCACATATAACAAGTTTGTCGTTGATTTTTATAATATTTAATTTAAAATAATTTCTAATCAGTTGGAAACATAAATTTTTTATTCTAATAGTACATGATTAAACATATTTTTTCAAGATTCTCAGCAACAAAAAAAGTGGCAACATTGAGCTAGCTAATAGAGGAACTAGAGGGGTAGATATTTTGTTGGCAATAGAAAAAGAAGGTCACTGGAATAGGCATTGTGTACTCGGGTGGTTGCTACTCTTTCACTGCCGCGTATACTCTTTAACTCTTCCTTCGGACACCATTGCTTAGGATTTAGGAAAACACAATTAAACATCTAGTGTAGCAATTGAGTTGACTAAGGTGAAGATGACAAGATGCGGGCATTATATTCTGCAGACACCTTTCATTGTATTCCAGAAAATTCATTCTGAAATTCAATTTTACAGAAATAAATTTTCTGAAATATAATGGGAGGTGCAGGATGCAATAATAAGGTGCAGAATGCAATCGTCCAAGTTGTAAGATCTTTGGTCCATCAAGGGCCCAATATTACCTCTTATTTATTTTAGGAAGCCCAACTTCACCTATTATAGGAATAGGTGCTAGGGATGCTTATTATGTAAAGCATAAAATCTAGAAATTAAGTAAATGGCGAAACTATCAAATCGACCGAGTGTGAGATTTGGGGGAAAATCCCAATCTCTTGCAAATAACCCAGAATAAAAGTTTCATTTTTAATCTATCTCGTGTAACATGCATGTAGGTATCTCCCCTTAATTTTAACATCTATTTTAATATTTATTAATGTTGACAGAAAGTATTTGTTCATTTTGTAAATTATTAAAATAACTCAAACTACGTCAGTCTCGATAAATTTTTAGGGAAGTCATGCGTTCATTTTCTGTGAATCATGAAAATATGCAAAACGACGTTAGTCTTTGGGAAAGAAAAAATATCAAAAGTTTAAGGTATTTTGCAATAAGTGCGACAAGAACTTTAGTCTCGATAATAATAAGAGAAAATTGATTAATCGGTAGTTTTCATAAGAATCGTGAATAAGTACATAAAATGAAAAAATAAAGATATATTTACAATTGATTTATAATATACCTTAATTATTTTATGATTTCAATAAAAAAATATTAGAACTTTAAAGTAGTGTGGAAAAAAAATTATTACGACTTTAAAGTCGTGTTAAAAAAAAGTAAAAAATTATAATGATAAATAAAATTTATAACTTAATGAAAAAAATTGTAAAACAATTTATAATTTTCAAAGACGTCATACATTATTTTACTATTAATTTCTTTTGAAATATTAATTTAAATTTTACTCCTTTTGGTAAATTTGTCCCCACTGGGATGAATAAGTTCACGAAACTCGTGTGACAATGAGAGTGAAGTTGATGTCTGTCAGCACCAGCCAACATCTTCCGGAATCCTTGGAACACAGCAACCTGATAGGATGAAACTCCTTCAATCACCCCAAAATCTTCAATAGTGACACCACTCCACTGCTGCTCAAAGGGCACTAGTGATTTTAATGTTAATGGAGAGGAAAAGTTCAAGAAGTTAGCAGCTGGTGTTATATCATTGATCAATAGAACTAGTCAATCTTACAAAAACAGAGAAGCTTCCCACTTTCCACACAACCACTTGAAAAGTTGTTTTTTATTTGCTCATAATGTAAAATATTCTTAATTCTTATTAACTAGCAGATTACTAGAACAGCCAGCAGTTTATATGAATGTCATAATCGTAGACAATAAGGAACTTCAAATACTTGCCTTCATTGCTCTACATTCCTTCAGAAAAGAAGGTTGTACTTTGTCATTCGGGTAGTCAATCTTCTAAGAGAAGTAGAACTCAGATGCTCCTGGTTCAATTGAAACATTTTGCAAAACGTAACCCACTCTTTTGCATTGCAGCCCCATCATCTGACACATACCAGGATATTTTATCTACAGGTTAGTCCACAGCAAGAACAGAATGCACTGTATTATCTACAGGATCAGTGATCAGTGATCAGTGTCAGTTCTTTCACAGGATCAACTGTGTCTGTACTTTGACAAAGAACTCCACAGAAACAAGCTTTTAGGGTTCACCAGGTCTTTCAAACCCGGCGTGGCAATGGCGCAATAAAAAAAGTGAACTTTCAAGCATCCAAAATACTAACTAGTACTACAGAGTACAGACTGAATATCCGTTCTCGCATTCAACTTAGATATTATTTCACTATACATTATCCATTGATTTCATCTTTATATATCACCTTTCACAAATTCTAAACAGAGAAAGAAATAAAATACTGAAACATACCTAAATCCACTGAAATATGATTTTTTAGCTCAAAGCTTCAAGTACAAGGAACAGGGTTTCCAAATGTTTTACAACTTCTACAGTTTCTCTTGCATTTAACCTAGTTAAGGTCTGAAATATTTTTAATTTTAAAAAAGAATGTTATTTCAATACCTATTTTTTATTGGTCCCTCAGCAAAAATGTTGCATACCTCATTGAACTTAATTGCATTCCTTCCATTTGCTGTTCTGGTGGAATTGGAGTCTCATTTTCAGCCTTAGGTGCAACCTTTTTCTTCCTTTTCTTATTATCATTTTCCTTCCAGCTCTCTACTCTATGTTTCCATATTGGATTCCCAGACTCATCATTCAATTGTACGAGAAAAAGCAGGTCATGATTATCAGTGTGCACTCCTAAAGAAATTGTACTAAAAGCGTAGAAGGTGTAGGCTGAAAACTGAAACTTCCCTTTATCACTATCCACTGTGGACACAGTTTTCATATGCCTAGCATGGAGCCTAACATCCTACATAGTTGGAGGACGGATTATTACTTTATAAGTGCAAATGTGAACTTGACAATCCTACAGAAAAAAAAATGCGAGAGATTGTAAAGCTAAATACTATTTTTGCACCACCAATAATCAATTACCTAGGAAACACTGAACTGGGAAGCCAATGTGGATCGATTTCCGTAAATCTCAGTAGAATCATTACCTTTTACTTATCAAAATAGCGTGACAGGATTAATTTTGTCTTTTAAACATGTAATCAAGATTTAATTTTAAATCCATATTACGAAAAAATATTCATTTAGAGAGGTCGGCTCTTACATTTTAATATCTCGAAAGATTAAGTTTTAAGATCAGAAATGCCTAGGATTAAAAAAATATATATTATCTTTTACTTTATCTATGAAATATATGAAAGGATAAAAATCATCTTAGGATATTTAACACAAAAGAACATCTAATGAACGAGTATACATACCATTTTTTATTTATTTTATATATATATAAATCTTCATTTAAGTAAAGTGACTGAGGAGATGATTCAGAAGAGAAGAGAAAGCCTCAAAGCGATGAATTTATAAATAAATAAAAATGAGAAGATTCCTCCTTTTAAACAATTAAAAACTAATAGTCTATTACTTTGTTGAATGATTCTTGAACCGTCAAAGTTTAATAACTTTCCAAGATTGTCGGTCTAAAATAACCTTGGCATGAAAAGTGAAAGGAGTATAAAATGAGCTACAAAATACAAATCCACATACTAAATTGGATTAATAAATGTAGAGCGAACAAACAAATAGACATTTTAATACCAAAAAAAAAAAAACATTTGGAGGTTACCAGCATAGGGAGTGACACATCTTAAGCTGACTATAAGAAATTTGAGGATAAATGTAACTAATTCGATAGATTACCAAAAGCAAATTTTATGTTTTTTTTTCTCCCGGAAAAACAGATTTCATGTTAAGAATATGAAAAACAAACTAAATCCAATACCAGTCGGATCAATTAGTTGTAGCTAAAAAATGTAAATTTAAAACATATAATCGTTGTCAAGATTTTAAATTAGTTTAACATCACATAACTCATTTACCTTTTTATTAATTTTAACTATTTAAATGAGATTTAATAATTTATATTCATTATCCTCATTTGTTATGGTAGGAACAACTCAGAATGAGAGGTAGGGAGTAATGCATCTGACTTTATTCGAGGAGTGGGCCTAACTGATAATGATACTTGACCTTTTACTAACATTCAGCATTTATAACAGTCGGTTTCTATTCTGCACTTGTTCCGACAGATCATGCTCTCAATCATAGCCAAGCTCAAAGTACAACCGTTTACATAGCATTCATTATATATATGCCATTTATCTTGCCAAGCATAGATACTCATACTAGTCACACTTTGCTATTTACCTAGTGGCCCCAACTTGTGCAAATTTCTTTCACAAATTTTCAACATTAGAAAATATATTCCATCTGGGCACGTGTTTGTTAATACACGGTAGAATAACGTGAGCTTTTGCAGTGTTCACGTAGCAATGCTAATAACATCTTCACAAAAGTATATAACCGTAACAGACAAATAGAGTGAGTACAAAGTTCAGGAGAGAATAAGTGAAGATGACATGAATCATTTCATGTGATTGAACTTGTAGGCCATCACTAAACAGCTAATATATATATAGGTCACGCAAAGCAATAAGTTACTATCTATTTGCATACTTCAGAAGATCAAGCAAAAGAAGTTAACAACCCTAATTATACTATGCAGACAGAATATTTAGACAGATTATGAGTATTTGAATGTATTTAGTTAGACTTGCATAAGCATATCTCTACTAAATTTAAAACAAACTACTAAAAGATTAAGAGGCATGGTATTAGTAAAAACTCGTGATATTAGTCTAAATCCATTGCATTCGCATGAATCACTTGCATTTGTACAACTAGAAACTCATTCCAGAATTAGCTTATAATAAGTATGTATGATATTTACAATGTCTGATTACAGCATCCAGTTGAGTCTCTTGCAAATTTACAAAGCACCGTCAGCTCAACAATTCCTGAAAATAGAAATACATAATTGATACACTACCCAAGTTAGTGTGCAAATTATGAGTGATTTTTTAGTAGTATGAAGAGCTGCATGCAATATACGTTTAAGGATAGAAATATGATGAATGTTATCAACACACTTTTTTAAATACATTCTCTACTATTAAGAGTCTAATTATTTATAATGTGCGACCTACACGAAGTTTACCTAACAATTGAGTGTTGAAAAGAGTGCAATAAAGGGTGTTTTGCAAGAATTCCTCAAGATATATATACACATGAGTCCATATTAAGCATTATGATAAGCTATTGTAGCAAAGAGAAGGCTGCTATAAGATTTTAGGGCAGAGGGAAATACCGCAACAGTTGTGCAATTTACATCCAGCCCAGCTTCCATAAGGCAATGATAAGTTTTATATTTCCTATAACATCGTTCTGCTTCAGAATCAAGCCATAAGTTCAAAAACAGTGACGCCTCTGGGTGCATGTGTTTATCAAAATGCAGAGTTTTCCCCAGACTCCTCCTAATAACCTGAAGCTTCAATAATTTAAACACTTTTTTCAGATTTTGAAAAACATAAAACCTAATTGGATTCTAGTTATCATCACAGATATCTGGGTACCTGAGCTATTTCATTGCCTTTGTCCTGGTGTTCACTGCTAGATGCTAAAAATCTCTGTCCACTCTGCCCAAACATATTAAAAACTCTGTTTTTTCCCATATAATCATTTTGTTGATAAAGCTGGTTTGGATCATTAAGGGTCTCTATACTTGTCATTTCAAGTCCCTTGAATGTAAACATGTACACGTCAGTCTCAATAATAATAAATATTGAGCAGAAAATAAAAAAACAAAATGGCACAATTGGCAATTAGGCTGCTTTTATGCAAAAATTGCTAAGAAATAGATTCATACATACCTTGGAACCCTCCAATGACCTATCAGGACCAAATGGATTATCTGTGGGAGTTGAATCAAGGGTTGGAATCCTTAGGCCACATCTTTTTGTGCTGAAATCATTTAGGTTATTGATTATTTGCTGGATCATAATCTCATCATGACCATGTTCACTATTTGAGTCTACTCCATCCATGGATGTTTGCACAAGCAATTCTGAAAGAACATGAATTGCACTGACAATTGTCCCAACATCAGGTTTTGGAGATTTAATTAAGGTCTTTGAAAGACCTTCAAATGTTTTCAGAGGATCAGGAACAGCATTAACCCCAGATGACAATGCTGCCTGAGTTGGAAATGGAAAATGACCCTTTGCAGGGAAAGCATTACAAACCCTGGAATCTTTAGTTCCCTTTACAAAGTTATCAACATCCACAACAGTTTCAAGTTTTCCATTGGATATTGAGCAGTCTTCTTTAGAGGAAGATTGTGTCACCATACAATGCAAATTTAGCACAGGATCCACAGAGCTATTTTTTGGATTATTAAACATATTAAATGCCTTTTCTCTTCCACAGGTGTTACTAGAAGACTGAAGCTCAATCCCCTTCCTCGGCTCTACTGGGGATTCAGCCATAACAGTTTTAATGAGCATGTCCTCTCCTGACAACAAATTAGTAGCTACAGGCGTACAAGAGATGGAAGACCCAAAATCATCCTTAACATATCCAATACCCGGAAAGAACTGAGGAGCCAAAGGGTTTAAACTATTATGTTTTTCTGTTGCTTTCTCAACATTACTAATTTGTATTGATCCTGAATTTTCTATTGGAGTTAGACAAAAAGCCATGGTTCCCTTCCAACAAGGAGAATCCACATCAGAGTCACTTTCACCCAAATTCTTGGAAGACTGATTTTGAGAAGTGTTTTTAGCGGAGGGCAATTCGGTTATTGGTAATTTGAGTGGGGAAACCTTGAAATTAGAAAGAGGAACAGAGATAGATTCGTTAGCTGAATGCATTAAGCCTTTAGAATTCGATGGAAGGTCTTCAGCCACAATTGTACTAGTACCAGCAGACTCTGGGCAGGGACTCACTCCATCAACAGCATGCTTACCTGTACATATCATGCCATAATTTTCTTAACAGGTTGAAACTTACAAAAAAAAACATCTATAATCAAAATTCAAGAACTGAACATTAAAAGTCAATCCTAGATGGAAGCAAGCTTTTGATACCCCTGGCTGTTCTATTGGTTCACTGTAACACCAATAATTCAAGATATTGGGAGTGTAACTAGAACAACAGTTTCAAGGACAGAACCATGTATGAACAAATTTTAACCCTGGTGGGATTGCTAAAAAGTCGAAGGAGTAGCTGATAATCACATTTTCATCCATACCAGGAAAAAGCAAAATTCAATTAAGGAAAAATATCAACTATGCTGTTGCAAACAGTAAACTTTCTCTTTAATTATTCTTTCTATTTTGAGGACAGAGACAAGGAAAACAAAGAATATTAAGTAATAATATAGAACAGAAATTTCAGATGTACTTTATCTTAAAACACCCAATTGATGACTCTCAACAAAAGCTTGATGTTTTTGGCAACATTATAAGATATTCTAATTATCAAAATGGCTAGAGAAGAAATTACAATATGAAGTGATGAAGAGTTACTTCAGCAAATGTGCAAAAAAAAAAAAATCAACAGCAATAAAGATTTCACGATTTTCTTAGCAATTTCATTTTTCTTTAAAGAACCACATGCTCCTCAGTGGATAAACTTCATACAACTAAGTGCATGTCAGCAGCCTTATAGCACAAAGCTCAGAGTCTTACAATGGTCACTGAGTATGAAAAATAGAAAGAAACTAAAGCCTGAAAAACAAATCCGAAATTCCCTGCTTGTAATCCTCATTTAAGCCGTAAAAATCTTAATATGCTCAAAAAACTGTATGTCAGCAAAATCAATTATTAAGGTAACATAAAAATAAAATGCATCTAAAATGATATACATTGGCCTCAAAAGTCAAAACTAAGGGCTTCAGAATCACCAAGACAATAAAAGCACAATCAATATCATTATATCAATATCTACATGATGATACACATAGAAGTAAAAACAAAAAAGGACAAGAGTGAAACGGAAGCATCCCAGTCATTCAATCAAACCAAGACAACAGAAGAAAAATTGCAAACCATAAAAAAAGGAGAAAACTAAACTACCCTTGTGAAACAAACTCTCATGAGAATCCCCTTCTCCTTGCTTCCCATGGCACAAGGGTGAGTAACTAGGCAACGAAAAATCCTCCCCAAACCCATCAAAGTCATATTCTTTTGGCGATTCAAGAAAAGGGTACCCTGAAAAAGGGGAACTTGAGCAGGGTTGGAGGGTAGAACGGTTGAGCGTGAAGGGTTTCGCCAATGGTGACAAACGTGTCGTGGTCAACGAGTTAACTTGCTTGCTCTGATTCTTCTTCATCATCCTTTGCAATTTGGAAGTCTGAAAGTGAACAGCAAATCCAAGAGTATCAGAGCTCACTCCAAAGGATGCAAAATCAAAGCGTTTGTGAGGGTTACTATTGACAAGAGAAAGTATATAGTAGCTTCGTCGCCAAGTAGTGTGATTATTGTGCTTACCTTCTCTCTTCTTTCTGAGTTGTTGGATTTTTTTGTTAACCTTATTGGGAATGTGTACTTCTACTTCCCAATCCCAACAACTGAAGGAGGAGCCCACAAACCATTTATGCAACTTTTTTTTTTTTTTAACCCAATAGAACTGGGAGAATTCTTATCGAGTTTTCAATTTTCATAGTGGCAACTTGCAATTGCAACAATGAAGAGTTGTTTTGTGTGAAAAAATACCAAAATTTCTGTTCGTATCATTTTTTAATTGTATTTTGATAATTATTATTGATTTTAATTATTAACATGAAAATAAATATTCACAAATGACATGACTAATGACACAACTTTAAAAATATACAGCTCAGTCCTCTTTATTGGCCCAAGAATACAGACGTTATTAATATATATATTCAAATTTTGATGATAATGTTATTATATATTTGCCTCTTTATTGGCCCAAGAGTACAGATGTTATTAATATATATTTGAATTTTAATAATAATGTTATTATATATTTGAATTATCTAGAGTTGGTTGGGTTGATAAGCTATTAATGTATATTTGAATCTTGATGATAATGTTATTGTCCCTTATCAGATTGTAGGATCAGTGAATGAGTTGATACACTAATGTAACAACCCAACGATCTAGGATTTTGTCCAACGTTATAAATATCATGTTGTATCTTGACTTTCCATCTCATTATCAATAAGCTTATTCACATACTTATTTAAGTCTTTAAGAGGTATCCCTCTAATTCCTCTGATAGAAGACACATGTATATCCAAATTAGGAAATCGTGAAGCTCACTCTAATAACAAGTCACCTTGACCTCAGTCAACTTCAAATTTTAGTAAATATAAAATAAAATATCAATTTTGTTTGGAAAATATAATAATTAATGATATATTTAAGGTTTTTTTTATAATATAAAATATTCTATTTATAAAGGAATAAAGTATCAGGTTCGTCTTAATTAATTCAGAAAAAAAAGGTTTATCTTAATTAAAGTAAGTAATGAAGTGTATCTATACCCCATGTTTTATTTACAATTATTGCTTCTACACAAAATGAATTTCAATTCATTTCACATGCTCTAATTTTCGTTAAGGGTAAAAAAAAAAAGATACAATATATCCACGGTATGAAATCATATTTGTTGGGAACCCTTAAATAGATTTTCATATCTTAAAAAAATAGTCTCTAATATCTAAGTGCAAAGATATTTTTCAAGTCTTTATGAAGGCCGCTTATTATTGGCATGCATGATAAGTGTTTGTGACCTATTCCCGTCCCTCGCAAGTGTCTTTTGAACCTATCAACCATGACGCAATGATGTGTGCATATTCGAATTAATTTGCTCTACATTTAAGAAAAATATCATAAAATAATAAAAAATAAAACTTGTAAATTGTAATAAAAACAATT
Source organism: Glycine max (assembly GCF_000004515.6). Taxonomy (NCBI): domain Eukaryota; kingdom Viridiplantae; phylum Streptophyta; class Magnoliopsida; order Fabales; family Fabaceae; genus Glycine; species Glycine max. Next base: position 33,400,232 of record NC_038249.2, read on the forward strand.
TTTTCTCCTTAACAATCAAATCCAATAACGGACGACGCATAAGATACTTCCACCTCCATTTTTCAATATCTAACAACTTATCAGGCTTGACAATAAAAAAAATAAAAATAGAAATACTTTAATTTAAAACAAGAGAAGAAAACTGTCCTAACGTGTCCAGCCACGTCCCATTTCGCATTTTTAATATTTAATTTTTGTCGAGTTATTTAAAAACGGGACAGAGCGTTTTATTTTACCCATCTTGACCGTTGTTTCTTAAAAACACTGAAAAGACAGGTGCAATTCTGTAAATATCCCAAAATCAAAGGCATCAAAAGCAAAACGGCTAAATATCCATGTGACACGGTGAGAAATTAACTTCCTCAATGATAAAATAATTAAATCTAGCATTTGAATGAAAAAATGTGATTAATTAATTTTGCAGATAATTTAATAATAAATTAGTTTTTAAATTGTATATCTTGATATAATTTTTTTTAAAATATAATTTATTGTTGAATTAATTATTAAATATTATATTTTAATCACAAAATAATGTCACACTTCTTAAATATTTAATAATTAAATTTAATTTTAAAAATTAATTTATAAAAATAAATATTTATCCAAACAAAACACACTCCCAAGACAACTATGCACTGTAACAAGAAAAAACTCTTAGATACAATCTCAACACATTATTCTTAAATATAACAAATAAAATAAAATAAATCAAAATTTCAAGTAAAATTAAATTTGATAATCTTTTTGTTTTATTTTATAATCTTCTTCCTAATATTTTGCTAAATTACATTGAAATTGAAATATATAAAAAATTATAATTTGAATTTAGAAAATATGATTTAAGTTTTAAAATAATATATTTTGGTGGTGTAAAATTGTAGAATATTTTATTTTAAATAATAACTTTATTAATACAATTTTTTTTCTTAATTTTATGTTTTATTTTAAAATTATTAATTATAACTATAGTTTAATTTTATTATGAAAAAATATCAAATTTAATTTTACTAATATTTTAATTATAACTAAAAATAATATGTTAAATTTAGTTTTCCTATAAGAATATACCAGTCCTCCTCATCCCATCTAATAGTATTAGTATAAGCTACCACCATTTTCTCTCCTTTTTCATTTCTCACAGCCAAGGTTGTTGTACTAGTTGTATTGTTGTATCTGAAACACTCTCAATGTGTTCCTGAAGGGAGCCATGAGATCTTTAGCATTTCTTCTGATTTTCCATCTCCTTGTATCTCCCACCATTGTCAAATCTCTCTCTCTCCCCCACCCTCCATCCAATGGTACTTTGGACCCAAAACAAGCAATGGCCCTAGAATCCCTCAACATCCCCACCTCAAAGGACCCCTGCGCCCAACCCTCCTTCCACAATGCCACCCTCTGCGACGCCGCCAAGCCCTTCCGCCACCTCATCTCCCTCCGCCTGGCCAACTGCTCCTCCTACCTCTCCCTCTCCTTCACCGCCCTCAAGTCCCTCTCCACCCTCCAATCCCTCTCCCTCCTCAACTGCCCCGTCGCCCCCATCCGCCTCCCCGTCGACCTCGCCCTCTCCCTCACCTCCTTCACCTGCGTCAACAGCCTCCGCAAACTCTCCGGCGTCTGGCTCTCCAACCTCCTGAACCTCACCGACCTCGCCGTCTCCGACGTCAACGTCAAGGCCTCCGGCCCCTTCGTCATCCTCGCCCGCATGACCAAGCTCAAAACCCTCACCATCTCCAACGCCAACCTCACCGGATCCCTCCCCGGCCACCTCCACTCCAACCTCACTCACATCGATTTCTCCAACAACCGCCTCAAAGGCAGCATTCCCCCTTCCATAACAATGCTCGACAGCCTCCAGGTCCTCAATCTCTCCTCTAACTCCCTCGCCGGAGAAATGCCTCCTTCCATCGGTGACCTAATTTCACTCAAAAACCTTTCCTTAGCCTCCAACTCATTCTCCGGTTCCATTCCTGATTCTATATCTGCTTTACCAAGTTTGATTCACTTGGATCTGAGCTCGAACCAGCTCAATGGAACCATTCCCAAATTCATTTCACACATGAAGTCTCTTAAGCACTTGAATCTCGCCAACAACAACCTCCACGGGGTTGTTCCTTTTAACCTAAGTTTTATTAAGCGTTTGGAGGTATTCAAGGTTGGTGGAAATAGTAACCTTTGCTATAACCACTCCGTGGTGTCTTCGAAGTTGAAGCTTGGGATCTCTCCTTGTGATAAGTTCGGAATGCCGGTGACTCCGCCTTCAAAGGATTCTTCTGCCGATGATAGCAGCGACGATGATTACGACGAGGGTGATGGGGAGGGGAGTAGGCACAAGAAGGAGCATCATCATGGGCCTAACAAGTTTGTTCTCGGCGTCGCCATTGCGCTGTCTTCCATTGTCTTTCTCATTGTTTTCTTGATCCTCTGCTCCAAATGTTGTCGTTAATTAGATTTAGAGGAAATTTTTGGTTTCGGGGATTTACAGATTTTTAGATTAGGAATATTCATAAATTCAGTTGAGTGCAGCTTGTTTGATATATTTATTTATCATTATTAATTAATTATACTACACTAGTGATTACATTACAGAGTAGGTTCAAGGAAAGGAAACGTAATGAAAATGTAACTGCCGAAAAAAAAGGAAATTGTTATTTATATTTTGGTGGGGATGTGTGGAAAAAATGAGGAAGGAGAGACATTAAATCAATAGCACGTGCAGTGCAATGAGTTTATCATGGGATGATAGATGATAAATGCTAGGTTTTAATTTTGACACCGTTTTATTCGTTGTTTGGAGTAAAAAGGTGGAGGTGGTGCATGTGAATGTGGTATCTTTGAAGTTTTATGTTGCTTGTGCTATAAGCTTTTGTTATTCATAACGTGCTCTCTGCTGACTTTCATAATTGCCCTTTTCATTTTATTTGTGGCACTGTTGCATTAATGTCTGCCTTTTTACTTAGTTAGTTGGGAAAATTTTGTGTTTATATGCTTTCTAGCTAGATTCTTGGTTCATACATAGGATTCACCGTTGGGGTTGGGGGTCAAAATTTGGTGAACACTTAGCTGAATAGCTGGATAGCTGGATGGTATGACACTTATTTCAGGTTATTGCGCATGAGGCTAAAATAGTGATGCTCTATTATTAATTTGTGGAGGAGAAAATTTTGTTTAGCTTGACTAGGACTCTCTAGGAGAAAGGGACAGGAGCTCAAATATTTAACGGTTGGTGATATGATTTGCAAACTGGAAAATAATATTGTATGATTGTGGATATCTGGCTATATGGTCCAATATTTTTGGTCTGTGTTACTGTTAAATGGTTGGATATGAGCTGTCTGTCCTACTTGATTTCCACACAATTTCCTTTTCCTAGGTTGGACGCTAAATAGTGTACTGAAACGACTGCTAATCCATTATTCATCACACGCCATTTGTATTTTTTTCAACATAGGCTGTGTGATCCATTATCCATTACCTTTTTGTATGTTTCATTAGTGATTATTTGTTTTTATAATTATAATCTTCAACAGAATTGTTGTGTGAGATAATTAAAGTCAGAAACTTGTGAGAGACTGACCTGCAGGATTTAATTAGTTGTAAATATATTTGTTTGGTGAAGCTTTTGGTATAAAGGATGGGGCAATCCTTTTCTTTTTTCTTTGGCGGGGGGCATTTATGGTGCGAGCATATCATGTGGCTTGTTGAAGCTTAGAAAAGTGACTAAAGTGCTAAACTAAGCTCGCAAGGATTAATGTGCACTTTTGCATTCAAATCCTCAATTACATTTACATTAGGTCCCTATCATATGTTTAATGGTTGGTCAAGTTAAATTGTCAATTGCCACCAGAGTTATTTCTGTTGCACCGACTGAAGTTGCTGGATTTGAGCCGCAACGATTTTATTGGGGCTAATCAAAACTTCAACATTTGATTTGACTATTAGTCGTAATAATTTTACTGGTTTTATCTCGCATCTATATCCAACTTGTCAATGTTAGAGTACCAATAGTCTATAGATTGCTCGATCCAACAATGGACCATTCAACCTGTCTTCACTTAAACAAAATAAATCTCATAACGGCTTATCAGGTACCATCAGCTCACGCTTACCACATGGTTGAGACTTGAGATTGTTTTTGTTAATTTTACTTTCCCATTTTAAAAATATTGACCATATGAGGTTTTTATATGAGGATTAGAAAAAGAATAATAGCTTCTTGATTATCTAAAATGACAAAAAACAATTAGTTGGTGTTAGTTGAGTTAGTTCTTTAATAGCATACAAGTTAGTATAGCTACTATGAAATTACTTTTCTCCATTTAATATAATTTTGAATATTTTCGTTATTGTTTTTTCTGGAGTGTCTCTCATCTTTGGTATGCTTTTCAGCTTGAGATGCATTTGGATAAATAATTTAATTAGATTTTTATTTAATAAACTTATATTAAATGAGATATTACTCATAAGTTTGATTGAGAAATTTATAATGCCATAGATGTTAAACTAAAAAAAAGGGATAAAATTTAATAATTAATTAAAATTAAAATTAAATTTTAAGATGTCTATTTAAAAATTAAAATAAATTAAATTTAGGAGAGCTGGAAGATATAGAACCATTTGGCATTAAATTATCTTTATGGTAAGATGCCAACTGTTTAGCATCAATACAAAGATTTGGAAGATTTAGAACTCTTCAATATAAAGTTTCGACAAAGGACGTTTGTACTTTACCAGGTGGCATCGGGCACTTAACCATGCTTCAATATTTATATTTTGTTGGCAACAATTTGGAAGTTATGATATTTTCACCAACACCTTAATAGCATATTTATTGTTTGTCTAAATTTACACATAGCTTAATGATGAAATATGTACTTAATTGTCTTAAATATATAATAAATAATGTATTTATTTGGCATAAAAAGGAAGACTGGAATAATTTCCCCTTCAAACAAGCTACATGCAATTGTTACCTCCGGAAAAATCCACAATACTGTGTTGCGTGCTACCTTCGATTGTAAGTCATCATATGTGAACACTTTATTCAACTATAAAATATATGATTTTGGACGTGATGAACTAGCTAGGAAATAATTATTGTGAGATCTTTTAAAAAAGCTGTATATTTATCTAAATTAACATTCTGTTTAGCTAAGGAAAAAAAAAAAACAGGAGAGAATGGAAGTACATAAGTGAGAAAAGAAAAAAAAAAGGTAAAAAAATACAGGTTTTCAATTTATTGTAAATTAATTATTTTTATTTTATTTGTAAAAACATGTTTTGATGTGATAGGTTGACCTAGTAAATTGTCTTTCACATCTATACTTCTAAAGGCACTCGGTCTTATTTAAGGTTTTACTCCAAGGGATAGATACGAACAAACATCATTCCTATTTCTTAAATACAGTAAGGAATCACTGTTGTGGATGAGCTAAGATGTATAAAGACCACATTGTTTTTATCATCTCAGGCTTCTTCTTCTTTTGTCAAGGGTATTATTTATGTTATTTAATATGCACATTCTATTTATTTTTTTCACTTTCTATAATCAAATCAAATATAAGAAAAGATTCAACAATGTATGTGTGAGTTATTTTAATTCTGTAATTTAGTTCAGTTTGATTATGACAAATAAAATAAAGGAAAAATATTTTTTTATTTCTTTCATTTTATTTTCTCTCCTAATAAACACTTTAAAATAGGTTAAATTATAATTTTGTTCTTTCTAATTTTTTAAATTCATGATTTTGGTCCCTTTAATTTTTAGTTATAACATTTGATTTTTCTAGTTTTATAAATTTATGATTTTGATCCTTTGGTAGATTATTAACTAATAATTGTAATTATCACATATATTAAATTAATTATAAATTAAATAAAATTATTAAATTTTTTTATAAAAGACTATTAATCCTAACGTGATATGACGGTCAACGTCGCATGCAATAATGAAAGTAGAAGAGGTGTTTGCATAGAAGAGAAAAAACAAAATGTTATGAAAAATTAGGATTAATAATTTTTTATTCAATTTTTAATAATTAATAGTTTTAGTTAATTTATAATTAACTTAATAACTCAATTAATCAGAATTTTATTTGTTAATAATCTATAAAAAAACCAAAATCCTCAATTTATGAAACTAAAGGATCAAATGTTACAATTAAAATTCATGAAATTAAAATGATGAATTTAAAAAACTAGTAACACCAAAATTACAATTTAACCTTTAAAATATTATCTTGCTATTATCTTCTTTTCCCTTTCTTTCTTTCCACTTTCTTTCGTAAACCAAGACATATCACAGTTATTCTCGTTATAAGAACCATTTTTTTTTACGACATTTAGATTTGGTTCTCACCGACGGAAATGACCCCAAAAACTTTCAAATGCATTTGTTTTGGTCTTGTAAAAACAAATAGCAAAAGGTAGAAAATCGAATTTGCATGTCTGCTACGCATATTAATTCATACACGTTGCTTTCTAAATTCTTTCCCCCAATGACATGCGCTTCAGGTTGGATACATTGGCCATTCGTTCAAAAAATTTCAATATTATCATACCTGTCTGTATCTTGCACAAAATTCTCTATTGGATATGGTATATGGCCTTCCTAATCTGCTAGAATTACACTTGAATGCAAACAAACTAGTTGAAAACATTGGTATATCGATCCAATACTTTGTATAATATTCAATGAAAAGAAATTGAGTTTTTCATATTAATAAGAATGTTTTAAGCCTTTTTTTTCATGATCTTTCATTGGTGGATGTTTAACAAATCATTCATTACAGAGAGATAAACACAAGATTTGTACGTAACAAGATCGTGTGAAAATTCATCTTGAGAAAAATCCCCTTTCTATTGATCAGTGATCACAAAGAGTTTAAATTCTTAAACAGGAGATATAAACATAAATTCACGTTTATAACTCAAATAATTTATGTACTTTATAAGAAAAAGAGGGTGAGTAGATTAACTCCTTTCCAACAATTTACTCATTTATGTTATATGTTAGAATATTTGACAACCGGTAGTGTTGACATGCAGAGTATGGATCAAAGGGGATTGTTTATGCCAATTGCCAAAGGTGATGTCTGACTCTGGTTCAGTTTTATGGTCCGTGCTACTGTTAGATGGTTGGTTATGAGTTGTCAGAGAGAGCTACCATGATTTAAGTAAATAAATAAACTTCCACACAGATTCATTTTCCACGTTACATTAGATACTAAATACTGAAATGGACTATTAAATCCATTATTCATCATATATCAGATTAGTATTTTTTTTTCACCACATGCCTTGTGACCCATCTTACAATGTCTTTGATTGTGTCTGTGATAGCCGATTATTAGTTCACAATTTCCCATTGTTTTTAGAATTCTAATCTTCAACAAAATTGGGTAACTATATAAGCATATCCACGCCTCCGCCAGTTTAAAGGTAAGGTGAGAAACTTGTTTCTCTTATCATCTGGACTTTGTTGTGAATACAATTACTTGGTGCTGCTAGCTAGCATTGAAAATATAATTGTTTCATTTAACTTTTTGGCTGCACTCAAGTAGTTTCATTATTTATTATATTTCCCCCCCTTAAAAACAAATCGTTACATGTGTGATGGACGTGGTTGTCAATATCCAACAGCATTAGCAACTCTGTCCTAACTTTTCTAATCATTATGTATGAAGACAAAAACAAGTCCCCACTTGAGGACAGGACTTCCCCATCTTTTATACAGTTAAAAGCATCACCCATTTCTCTCATTCATGATTCATTCCTCTGCCCCATGCTTTTATTTACATGAACCTTAGGTTGTATGGACAGATGTTTTTAGATCTCAGTTTCATGGGTGTATTTTTAGTTTATACAACCTTAGTCATTAGTATTAGTTTATCATGAATGCCTGATGACAATTAATCATTGCAGCAAAGCCTCAATGGGAAACATATGTGCAGTCCAAGAACTTTTGAGGGAAAGGAAGAAGATAGAACATGACATGTTCAAAAAGGCTATGCTTAAGTTACCTTGTGAATGAATATGTTAGTATATCTAGACCATAGTTAACCAAAATCAGTAAATCAAAAGTTACAGAAATTTAACAATGAACTAGCATTCTAGCAATATTCTTGATTTCACTGATAATGCATAAATGACTTAAAAGCCAAACAACTTATCCTTTTGAGCACCTAATGAGAATCATGAAATTTAACTACAGAGAAGATTTTGCATCCAAATAGCATTTAACTACAGAGAAAATCCTTAGCATTAAAATAGCATTTCAATGGCCCGTCTCTGTTTGATTCCTTTCTCAAGAGATAATAAAAATTAACATTGGTAGAAATCACAAATGAAGATTGGATTCTCAAGGCAAACTGAGAGCTTCCCCTCTCTGTCTTCCCCAATTGCAATATTCCGATAATCTATTTTCCATATAAGCATACTGCTTCTCAACTCCAATCAGAGATCCCCTGAGTAAAAAAATTTCTAAAATCAAATCCACATAAACAAATGTAGATGGGTTATCTGTGATTGACAAAATCTGGTATTGTCATACAGGAGTCGAACATGTAAGTTTCCTCTGACACGACTGTTAAACCAAGAGTCTATACCTCTGATACAGCACAAGTGTGACTCTCCTTGATCCATCTTATGCTTGGCATCGACTCCCAATCCTTATTAATAAATGCGTCGTACCTCAGTCAAAAACTGATTGGCATAAGATTTATTCATGAAAGGGATAAATTGATATGGTATCACTATGACTTCCCCTCAATTGAATTTCTCCAATGATTTATTTACCAGAAATCTCTGCAAGAACAGAAACCATCCTTGAAATGGTGAAACCGATTTGAACCTCTCACGATAATTTCCCTTCTGGTTGTCTTGGACATGAACTTTGCCATCTCGTGACAATCATCACATACTCGTAGATTCTTGGTGACACTAATAGTCCTCCCAGACGGAAAATTTAATATACCAAAAGCCATAGCTAACTTCTAACTGTGCCCACACAAAGCTACTTCATTCTCTGAGTCATCTGCATTAATTAAGGCATATCTCATCTTAGAAGAATAACCTTCATTCTTCATTTTTATTCTCAAATTATTCAGTAATGAGACTATACTTTTGGCTTGAGGGTGTGCAGTATCTGCAGAAACAAAGGTGGTAAATTTTCCTTGGACCTCTATACAACTACAACCTGGACTCTTTTTTAGTCCCCGCTTACCAATCCTCTCTCGTAACTTCTTTACTTCTTCCCACTTTTCTTCCACTACTTATATGTTGGCAAGAAGTACATAATATCCTGTGTTGTCTGGCTCTAGCTCAAAAACATGCTCTGCCACTTTTTCTGCTAGCTCCACATCATGATGGATCCTGCACCCACAAAATAAGGCACCCCAAATTGTAGCATCTGGTTTAATTGGCATTGTCTCAATGAAGCTGTGGGCCTTCAAAAGATTTCCAGTGCGGGCAAGGAGATCTACCATGCAAGCATAATGCTCTCACTTGGGCTCCATGTTGCATTCACTGATCAGGGAATTAAAAAATTCCCACCCCTTATTGAGTAATCCAGAATGACTGCAAGCATAAAGATGGAAGGGAAGGTAATTGCATCAGGCTTAATACCTGCAATTCTCATCATTTGGAAAGTGGCGATTGCTTCATTTCCAAACCCATGCATTCCATACCCAGCAATCATAACAGTCCAAGTGATCAAATCCTTCTCAGGAATCATATCAAAGAGCAATCGTGCATGAACTAGTGACCCGCACTTTACATACATATCGATAAGTGCATTGGCTACATGCAACTCTGATGAGTACCCATTTCTCAATATGCGCCCATGTATCCCTCTGCCTATCTCTAGAGCAGCTAGGCTTCCACAAGCTGGAAGAACGCAAGCCATTGTAGTGCCATCAGGTCTTGATTCTTTTTGCATCTCAGCAAAAACTTTTAGGAGCTTCATTAGGAGGAGAGTTTTTTGAATAACCTCCAATCATGGTATTCCATGAGACAATGTCCTTAACTGGAATTTGAGAGAAGACTAAATAAGCTTTTTCCATGCTTCCACATTTTGCATACATATCCATGAGACCATTAGACACAGGAAAGCGCAAGGTCATGTTGTCCTTTCTAATGTAATTGTGTACATCTCTGCCTTTATCCAATGAGTTGCTACAAGCACAAGCATGAAGGACACTATTCATGGAATAAACATCTGGACTAACCCCTTTGCTTTCCATTTCATAGAATAACTTTATTGCATCATCATATAGACCTTCTCTTACATAAGCAGCAATCTTTGGTTCCTTAATTACCCTTTCATGTATATTTTCCCTTTATACTAAGTCCACCTAAAAACTTTGGAGTTGCACACTAGTTAAAAAATGGAATCATGGATATGGTGGTTCCTTATGTGCTGGCATTTGCTGATCCTTTACTTTTCACCCTCTCATTCCTTATGCCACCCCCATGACAGCTTTGCCTTGCTTCAGTTCAAGAACTCCTTCACTATTAAGACTAGTTATCACAATTATTATTGTCATCCTGGTTATTCAAAGACCACAACATGGGAAAATGGGACAGATTGTTGCTCTTGGCCTGGAGTCACCTGCCACCATATCTCCGGTCACGTGACTGAGCTCGACCTCACCTGCAGTGGGCTTACCGGCAAAATCCATCCAAACAGTAGGCTTTTCCATCTTTCTCATCTTCAATCACTCAACCTTGCTTTCAATGATTTCAATCAACCTCAACTGTCATCTCTCTTTGGTGGGTTTCTGAGCCTCACACATCTCAACTTGTCTGGTTCTAACTTTGAAGGTGAAATTCCTTCCCAAATCTCTCACCTTTCCAAATTAGCCTCACTTGATTTCTCTAGTACTAATAGTATTTATCCATTAAAGTGGGAAGAAGACACTTGGAAAAGGCTGCTCCAAAATGCAACAGTTCTAAGGGAGCTTGATTTGGCTGAAACAGATATGTCTTCAATTTCAATCAGGACACTTAATATGAGAACTGGCCAAGAGGAAACTTGACAGATGACATTCTTTGTTTACCAAATCTTCAACACCTATATCTTTCAGAAAATTGGGACCTTCAAGGCCAGCTTCCAGAAGTGAGTTGCAGCACTCATTCTCTTAGTGTCTTATATATTTCATCTTGTGACTTCCCAAGGGTCAATCCCTCCCTAGACCTCTCACACATCTCACTTCCCTAGACCTCTCATCTAACTTCCTCAATGGTTCAATCCCATCCTCACTCTTAACCCTTCCACGACTAACTTTTCTGAATCTGGAAGTTGGCCAACTCAGTGGTCAAATCCCAAATGTCTTTCCTGATTCAAACAGATTTGAAGAATTGGATTAGAGGGTGACCTGCCGTCTACACTTTCAAATCTTCAACATCTCATTCACTTGGATCTTTCACATAATAAATTGAGTGGTCAAATCCCAGATGTGTTTGTCAGGCTAACCCAGTTGACAACCCTCTCTGTTTTGAATAACAATTTAGGAGGACAAATCCCATCTTCATTGTTTGGCTTAACTCAACTTTCTGACTTGGATTGTTCCAATAATAAATTAGAGGGCCCTCTGCCCAACAATATAACAGGGTTTCCAATCCTAACAAGGTTAAGTTTACTTGGCAACTTACTGAATGGGACAATTTCTTCTTGGTGTTTATCTTTGCCATCTTTGGTGGATTTAGTTCTATCAAAAAACCAGTTCAGAGGGCTGCCAGAGCATATAAGTGCAAACTCATCTCATTCCTTGCAGAGTCTACATTTGTCCTACAACAAGTTGCAGGGCAACATACCAGAATCAATTTTCAGCTTTTTAAACCTTACTCTGTTAGATCTATCATCAAACAATTTAAGTGGATCTGTCAACTTTCCACTTTTCTCTAGGCTTCAAAATTTGGATAGCCTTTACCTTTCACAGAATGATCAGTTATCACTAAATTTCAAATCCAGTGTCAAACATTGTTTCCCCAGTTTAAGGAGTTTAGACTTATCTTCTGCGGGTTTAACTGAGTTTCCGAAATTATCAGGAAAAGTCCCAATTTTGAAATTTCTCGATTTGTGCAATAACAAACTTAAAGGTAGTGTCAAATTGGTTACATGAAACAAACCTGTTAAATGAATTGAACCTCTCTCAAAACCTATTGACGCAATCATTGGACAATTCTTTCAGAACCAAGAACTCAGTTACCTTGATCTCAGTTTTAACTCAATCACTGGTGGCATCTCTTCCTCAATTTACAATGCAAGTTCAATTAATGTTCTCAACTTGTCTCACAACAAGTTGACTGGAATCATTCCACGATGCCTTGCTAACTCATCATCCCTTGAAGTTTTGGATCTACAACTGAACAAGCTTCATGGCACTTTGCCAAGTACCTTTGCAAAATACTGTCGGCTCAGTACTCTGGATCTCAATGGCAACCAATTAGAAGGTTTTTTGCCAGAATCTTTGTCCAATTGCACTAGTCTGGAGGTTTTAGATCTTGGAAACAATCAAATAAAGGATGTCTTTCCCCATTGGCTTCAAACTCTACAAGAACTGAAAGTATTGGTTTTGCGAGCCAACAAGTTGTACGGTCCCATTGCCAGTTTAAAGACCAAGCATGGATTTCCCAGTTTAGTCATTTTTATGTCTCTTCCAACAACTTCAGCGGCCCAATACCAAAAGCCTACATAAAAAAATTTGAAGCCATAAAGAACGTTATTCAAGATACCCATTGGCAATACATGGAAGCTTGTTTGAATACTACAAACATGTACACTGATTCTGTGACTATAACAACAAAAGCAATCACTATGACAATGGCCAAAATTCCAAAAGACTTTGTAAGCATTGATTTATCGCAAAAACATGTTTGAAGGAGAGATTCCAAATGTCATTTGGAAACTTCTTTCTCTCAGAGGGCTCAACCTTTCCCATAACAGACTCAGTGGTCGTATTCCCAAATCCATTGAAAATTTGACAAAGTTAGAATCGTTGGATCTATCCTCAAATATGCTCACTGGTGGGATTCCTACAGAATTATCCAATTTGAACTTTCTTGAAGTCCTGAATCTTTCCAATAACCATATCGGTGGTAAACTCGAGAGTCTATCGAGTTTACTTAAAGTTTATAGAGTTTACTCAACTCGCAGAGTACAAGTGAACTCGTAAACTCGTAAGAGTTGGTGAGTTAACTCGAGAGTTTGATAACCATACACCTTCCTGTCGAATTTCAATTCTGTTTTCTTGGCAAACAAAACTCGAAAGTGTAATATGATGTGTTGTACTTTTTTTTTCTTCCTTGCACCAGAAACTCGGCTCTGCGTCATCCATAAGTTTGATATGTACTTCATTTGCCTTGAGCATGCTATTTTGTTTTCTTTAATACATATAATCGTAGTATTGATTATAAAATAATAGCTCTTGTTGTATACTTTTAAAAATGGTATGTATTAGTCACTACTAGAATACTATGTATTGGTTATAAGTTTCACGCATAAGATAAGAGCACAAACAACGCAAATTTGATAGAGTATAGGAGAATTAGTCCATTAAAAAAAAGAGTAAGAAAAACCTTTTGAGTTTTGTATGCAACCAAGTCCACAACTTTAGTTTAATGGTGTACAAAAGATCCTCCACATCCAGAATTGCAACCCTGAAGATAATTTCATTTCACAAGTTCCATAAGCACCAAACAATAGGAACCCAAGTAATTTGCCAAGCCAGACCTTTCTCTTCCCTAAGAGGCACATGGAGTGTTGCCAAAAATTCTGTTCCACATCATGGTGCATCACAACTTGGACTCCAAGCCATCTGTAACATAGTTTCCAGTGCTTATCAGAAACCCAGCAAGTAAAGAAAAAGATGCTGGGCTGATTCGTCCACCAGTCCACATAGTGGGCAACAATAATCATTAGGGCCATCAAGGCACATCCTTAGATTCATGTGTGCATTCAAATTGTACTTGCATTAGGTCCATCAAAAGATCTACACTCAGATTCGTTGTACAATTGTATTTGTCATCGTTAAAGACTCAAGCACAGGTTGCATTTAGAATCACTAAGGCACAATGCATTTCGTCCCAGTTTAAAAATATGACAGACCTTCAAGGCACATGCGTAGATTCATGTTTCCATTCACATTGTAATATATTTTGGCATAATCAAGGCTTGAGCCAACCATCCTCATTCAACACAATGAATCAAAAACTGCATTTAGGATCATAAAGGGCCGAACATCCCATCAGGATTATAAAACTGCAATTGAATTCAGGGTCATCAAGGCTTCATCCTGCTTTAAAATTATTGCCATTAAGTTGTCATCGAGGGTCATTCCTGCTTTAAAATTATGAATAAAAAAAATCATATTGTAGTTGCCATCAGGCTAGGGTCACCGAGGATCGGTCTGAATCCATAACGAATTTAAGATTACGCAATAAAGAATTCATCTTGAATTTGTTAAAATTCAATAGAATAAATAAGCTAGTTATTGATTGATATAGATATTGCCACGTGTAATAAGTACTCTCCTATATGCTGAACCATATTGAGTATTAGCTATGTGCTAACAGAAATAATTTTGGTTGTAACTGTTTTCCCCTTTCTCTCTCTTGTTCTTGGAAAAGTGTATGTGCGTGTATGTGCATGATTTTTTTTTGATGAATTCATACTCCAACAAATGGTATCCAGAGCAGGTTGTTGAAGTGTGATCATCGATTGAAAGTGAGGTGAGTGAAACCTAAACACGAGAGACGGTAAGCGAGTGAAAACACGAGAGGCGGTGAGGAACCTTATCAATGGCAACGACGAACGGAAACTTTCCGGCGAACTTTTCGGTTCTTGATGGGAGAAATTACGATCAGTGGAGTATGAAGATGAAGGCGATCCTCGGTTATCAAGATGTGTGGGATCTGGTGGTGAACGGACTTGATCTGTTGCCGGTGAATCCAACCGCTGCGCAACAAGCGATATATAGAGATGCGAAGAAGAAGGATTGCAAAGGTTTGTGCATTCTGCATCAGTGTGTGAATCAAGCAATTTTTAAGAAAATTGCGAGATCGGAGACGAGCAAAGCGGCGTGGGATGTTCTCGCGAGCTCCTACGCCGGTGATCAGAAATTGAAGAAAGTACGGCTTCAAACTCTAAGGCGACAATATGAATTGCTAGGCATGGAAGAGAGTGAGACAATTGTTACCTATTTCACTCGTGTTCAAACCATGACAAATCAAATGCAATCGTGTGGTGAAACTCTGTCTGATGAGAAGATTGTTGAGAAGATATTACGATCGGTGCATTCGCGATTTGATCATGTCACGGTAGCGATTGAAGAATCGAAGGATCTATCAACACTAAAATTGGAGGAGCTTCAAGGATCACTTGAAGCACATGAACAACGAATGAATGAGAGGAAGTCTGTGAAGCCTAGCACTGAACAAGCACTCATGGCAGAAAGTGGAAACAGAAGTCGTGACAGTCAAGGAGGACATGGCAGAAGTAGAAACAATTACAGAGGAGGAAAAGGCAGAGGTAACAATTGTAACTCAAACTCTGGTAGAGGAAACTATAGTAATAATTACAATAGTGAACAAAAGAACAATAACAGTGAAAATTATAGAAGAAGAGGTGGAAGAGGAGGAAGAAAAACTGATAAGAGTCACATTCAATGCTATAATTGTGAGAAATACGATCATTTTGCCGATGAATGCTATAGTAATCCAAGCCACACTGATGCAAGATTGGCTCAAGAAGAAGATGAGAAGGAGGAAATTCTGTTAATGGCAGTAGAGGAGGAAATTGGTGATGATGGAGTGGAAGAAGTGATAAAGGAGAAAGTAGATATAGAAGAAGTGTTATATATGGTGACTGTGAAGGATGAGAGTGATCATGGTGATAACTGGTTCCTTGACACTGGGTGTTCAACACACATGTCAGGAAAGAAGGAATGGTTTGTTGAGATAGATTTCACTGTCAAAAGCAGGGTGAGGTTTGCTGATGACAGGACTATGAAGGTTGAAGGTGTAGGAAAGGTGATGATCAGGAAGAGAGATGGATCTAAATGCTTTATTTTTGGAGTGTTGTATGTTCCAGGAATGAAGAGCAATCTTCTGAGCATTGGACAACTACTGGAGAAAGGGTACAAGATGGTGTTGGAGGATTGTACCATGAAGGTGTATGACAATGAGAGGAGATTGTTGATTAAAGCAAATTTGTCAAAGAATAGAACATTTAAAGCTGAGCTAGATGTTCTAGTGCAACAGTGTTTAGCATCAACAATTGACAAGGAAGAATGGTTATGGCATTTTCGTAATGGTCACTTAAACTTCACTGATTTGAATAGGTTACAGAGTAAGGGAATAGTGAAAGGAATTCCTCATATCAAGGTGCCAAATGATGTATGTGGAGAATGTATAAAAAGCAAGATGTCCAGAAACTCATTCAATCAAAATGTATCCACAAGATCCAAGAGGAAGCTGCAAGTTTTTTTTTCTGATGTATGTGGACCAATTCAACATATGACTCCTGGAGGTAACAAATACTTTGTTACATTTATAGATGAGTTTAGTAGAAAACTTTGGATTTACTTGATTAAGAGGAAGAGTGATGTGATTGAAGTATTCAAGAAATTCAAAGTTTCAGTGGAGAAATATTGTGGAAAGAATTTAGAGATATTAAGAACGGATGGTGGGGGTGAATATGTATCTGCTGAGTTTGCTGAATTTTGTGAGAAAGAAGGCATCACACATGAAGTAACACCTCCATACACTCCTCAACATAATGGAGTAGCTGAGAGGAAGAATAGAACTTTGTTGAACATGGTGAGGAGCATGTTAAAGAGCAAGAAACTACCAAAATATTTGTGGGGAGAACTGTGAACACTGCTGCATACATCTTGAACAGAAGCCCAACTAGGAAATTGGAAAATATAACACCTGAGGAAGCTTGGACAGGAGTGAAACCAAGTGTGTCTCACCTCAGAGTGTTTGGATCTATTTGTTATAGACATGTACCTGACCAACTGAGAACTAAACTTGATGATAAAGGAGAAATGATGATATTGATTGGATATCACTCAACTGGAGGTTATAAATTGTTGAATCCAATGAACAAGATAATGATAAGCAGGGATGTAGTGGTGGATGAAAGCAAGGATTGGGAGTGGAATGTCACACCAGAGAGAAAAACATAATCAAGTTGAATTGCAACTTGAAGACAGTGACACTGTGACTGTGCAAGAAAATGAAACTGGAGAAGGCAGTGCTGAGGGGCCAAGAAGATCTTTGAGACAGAGACAAGTCCCTCAAAGATTAAATGATTTTGAATTGTTGAATGATGGTGCAATTAATGATAAAGGTGAGATAGTGCATTTTGCACTACTAGCTGAATCTGAGCCACTCACAGTGGAAGAAGCAATGCAGAATAAGAAATGGATTAAAGCTATGAATGAAGAGCTTAATTCCATAGAAAAGAATAATACTTGGGAGTTAGTGGAACTACCAAAGAATAAGAAAGCCATTGGAGTGAAGTGGGTGTATAAGGTGAAAGTAAATCCCAAAGGAGAAGTGGTGAGGTATAAGGCGAGATTAGTAGCAAGGGGATTTCTCCAAAGGCAAGGCATTGACTATGAAGAAGTATTTGCACCTGTGGCCAGATTAGAGACAGTGAGAGTGGTGGTGGCACATGCAAGTTTGAGAGGGTGGAAACTACATCAACTTGATATAAAATCAGCATTTTTGAATGGTGATTTACAAGAAGAACTGTACATTGATCAACCACCTGGGTTTGTAGTGAAAGGCAGTGAGAGCAAGGTGTTCAAATTGAGGAAGACTCTATATGGGTTGAAACAAGCACCACGTGCTTGGAACATGAAAATAGATAAGAGCTTGACCAATTTGGGTTTTGTGAAATGTAGGTCTGAGCATAGAGTGTATGTGAAGTCAGGGGGTAAAGACATTATGATGCTATGCCTTTATGTTGATGATCTGTTATTGACAGGAAACAATGAAGCAAAAGTGAATGAATTTAAGAAAAATCTGATGGATGAGTTTGACATGACTGACCTGGGTGAGTTGTCATATTTCCTTGGAATTAAATTCAAGAAGTGTAGTGAAGGAATTGTTCTCACACAGCAAAAATATGCTACTGATATTCTGCATAGATTCAATATGCAACACTGTAACAGTGCTGAAACACCTGCAGAAGCTGGATTGTGGCTCGATAGAGATAGTGAAGAGGACTTAGTAGATGCTACTGAGTTTAGAAGGATTGTTGGGGCATTGAGATATCTTTGCAACACCAGACCTGATCT
Source organism: Glycine max (assembly GCF_000004515.6). NCBI lineage: Eukaryota > Viridiplantae > Streptophyta > Magnoliopsida > Fabales > Fabaceae > Glycine > Glycine max. Next base: position 33,418,540 of record NC_038249.2, read on the forward strand.
GGTTTTTAGTGTTGGTCTGATTAGCAGAATTATGGACAGGCCTAGAGTATCACATCTCAATGCAACAAAACAAATATTGAGATATGTGAAAGGAACAATTGGTTATGGAATTTTGATGCCCATTAACCATAGTGAAAATACAAGAAATCTATATGGCTATACAGATGCTGATTGGTGTGGAGACAAAAGTGATAGGAAGAGCACTGCTGGGTTTGTTTTTCTAATTGATTCAGCATCAATTTCTTGGAGCTCGAAGAAGGAATCTGTGGTTGCACTTTCATCGTGCGAAGCTGAATACATTGTTGCTGCAATGGGAGCTTGTCAAGAAGTGTGGCTTGATACTTTGATGCAGGAACTGAAGATCAAAGAAGAAGGTCCAGTTGAGCTATATGTAGATAACAAATCTGCAATCAAGTTAGCCAAACATCCAATTGCACATGGAAGATCAAAGCACATTGAAACCAAATTTCATTTCATAAGAGACCAAGTTGCGAAGGGGAAATTCAAGTTAAAGTTCTGCAGATCAGAAGATCAGCTTGCAAATATTTTTACCAAGTCCTTGAAATCTGAAACCTTCAAGAAACAGAGAAGCATGCTGAATATTGTTGATAGCAGGAAACTAGCTTAAGGGGGTGTGTTAAAATTCAATAGAATAAATAAGCTAGTTATTGATTGACATAGATATTGCCACGTGTAATAAGTACTCTCCTATATGCTGAACCATATTGAGTATTAGCTATGTGCTAACAGAAATAATTTTGGTTGTAACTGTTTTCCCCTTTCTCTCTCTTGTTCTTGGAAAAGTGTATGTGCGTGTATGTGCATCTATGTGCGTGATTTTTTTTGATGAATTCATACTCCAACAGAATTCAATATCGAGTTCAATTTTGGGTCATCGAGGCTTCAAGGGACCATCCCACTTCAAAAATACGCAATAAAGAATTCATCTTGAATTCAATATTGAGTTCAATTTTGGGTCATCGAGGCTTCAAGGGACCATCCCAATTCAAAAATACGCAATAAAGAATTCATCTTGAATTCAATATCGAGTTTAATTTTGGGTCATCGAGGCTTCAAGGGACCATCCCAATTCAAAAATACGAAATTAAGAATTCATCTTGAATTCAATATCGAGTTCAATTTTGGGTCATCGAGGCTACAAGGGACCATCCCACTTCAAAATTACGAAATAAAGAATTCACCTAGGGTCACCGTAGTTTCCATCCGCTGTTCATAACCTTCTTGAATTAATCAAGAATGAGAATGTCGCAAACAACTGCAATCGCCACAAACATTCGTGTCAGACACGGTTTTGAGGCAAAACGCGTTTGCTTACCAAAGGCACCATGTATCTCAAATCAACTACTAAAAAGGATTCAAAGATTAAAAATAGAAAAAGATCAAAACAAACAGAGAGACCAAAGGAAAACCAAAAAATAAAAATAAAATTGAGACGAGAGAAAGAACATTCCATACTCGCAAGCTTGTGGGCTGCGCGCGACCGATATCTCCCTCTCACTTGGATTTCTCTTGTATTTCAACATTCAAGTGTTCCTGTGACTCTCATATTTATAAAGACAATGGTGTAAACGGTCGTATTTTATATGGGACACACTCCAGGCCCAAACATGTCAACGGTCATATTGTATTGGCCGAGCTTCTTTTTTTTTTTTTGTCCAAAACAGTGTCATTTAAGTTTTTCTTTTTACTGAATGAATTTCATTTTAGTTGTAGTATTTTTTTATTTTTTTTGCATTTGGCATATATGTATTATATATGTGTATGTTTACTTATTTTGATTTGCCAGATATTTTTGCCTCATACTTCTTTATTTACCAAGTTATTCAATAAACAAATTTATTTAAAATAAATATATTACTATGAATAGTTTGTTTGACAACTTACTCAACTATTAAAATCTATTAAATTATTTAATTTAAAAAATTAAAATAAAATATGTATAATAATATTTAAGTATTATTTATCTATTTTATTCTATTTCACGACAAAATATTTTATTCTCTTACGAAACCCACAGCTACATTGGCTAACCTAATTTCAAATTTGCACCAATAGGTTAATTGATTTTAATATAAATTATTTTAATATTTGATGATTAATTAAATTATAGAATTTAATATGATGAAATGATTAATTGATTTCAAAAGGTAGAATATTATTATATTTTTGCTAGGACTCAAAGTATAAATAATACGAAAGATTTGATGAAAGAAGAATGCATGATTTTGTATTTAAAATTTGGGTTGAAAAGATGATTAGATACAAATTTGACTTGGTCAATTATTATTTTAATTTTAAGTGTTAAATGACTAGCAATAAAAAATAACAAGAAATAATATAGCTTAAAAAGAATATTATCAATAATGATTTGATGAACAGGTCCCAATCCCACTCCTCTATCTTTTATTTTCACCAACACTGTTGACAAATAGAGGTCATTGTGGCGTGGATACACGTAGAGTCTTCACACTATGAAAAAATTTTCTTGCTTCAGGAACTCATCAACATACACTTTTTACATATCATCTGTTTATAATATAATTTAAATACAAAATAGATTCTTTTATTTTGCAATGTGTGTTTTTTAACACTTTTTTTCCTACAATGTGTTGTAATATTTTTTTTTCTTCCTTTTCACCAGAAACTTGGTTCTGTGTCATCCATAAGTTTGATATGTACTTCATTTACCTTGAGCATGCTATTTTGTTTTATTTAATACATATAATTGTAGTATTGGTTATAAAATAATAGCTCTTGTTGTATATGTTAACTCATTGGCAAGTGTACCAAATCGTTACAAGTAGTAAAGTTCTCGGAAGTCCGAGTGTCGAATCCACAGGGACTTTGTTTGTACTTAGATTAATGCAAACCCAATTTAAAAGCAAGAGATAAGAATTTAAAATAAAAGATAAAGAAAGATAGAAGATAAGCTAAAGAAAAGATAAGATATTTAAAGATAAAATTAGAAGATAAAAGAAAAGATAAGATATTTAAAGATAAAGAAAAAGATGAAAGATAAGAAAGATAAAAGATTTAAATAAAGGATAAATTCACGATAAAATAATATTAGGAACTGACTTGCCTTGTCTGCCTAGGATGTATGAGTTTATGATTTTTTCTTTATCAATTCAAGTGATTCTACCCTACCCACATCTATTCATTTACTTGCCCCTGATGCCTCACGATGACAAGCCTATTCTACCTATCTATCTCCCAAATGCCTTTGCAAAGACTCAATAGATAAAATGCATGAAGTTCTAATGCTAGATGTTTGCTTTGACACATGGGCATAATGCAATCACTCTATGCCTAGCAATGATTTTATTATGATATCTTTTCTTCTTGTTCTATTAGAAGTTATCCTCTCCCGAGCGTCTAACCCCTAAAACTAATGCATGCATATCTTCTTTAAATCTTATTTAGACGTTACCCTCTCCCGAGCATCTAACTCCTAACAGAGTATAAAGATGAGTATGCAAGATAAAAACAGAAAAGAAAATAGGAAAGAAAAACCTGGTATTGCATTGATGAATAGTGAAGAGTACATCATACATCACATTGGCTTCTAGGCCTGTCAGGCCCTAACTAAGGGGGTTTAGCCACTCATGACCATTGAGGGTTTTACAATGAGAAGGGGTGAAAGAAAGGGAGTAAGTGAAACCCCTAGGAGAGGGGGTTCTGTCGTGGTGTGTTATGTCCCTTGGACTGACTCTCTATTTATAGCTGCTGAAGTGGGCTTTGGGCTTTCGTAGGCGCGCTTAGCGCGACACCCCCTCGCTCAACGCGTGTAGATCGCGCACTTAGCGCACATGTTGCAGGCTTAGCGCGTGCTTCTGTTAGATCGCGGGCTTAGCGCGTAACGCGCGCTCAGCGCGCGTATTGGACTGGGCCTACTTCAGATTTTCTTCTTTTCTTCAATTTTTCTAGCCTTTTTGCTTGTTACACCTCTAGTTTTTATATCTGCAGCCAAAATTCAACAAAACATCAATTCTTTAATATTTAAGCGCAAATAACTGCTAAATAATTATTTTTAAAGACAATTTTGCCTTATTTTCTATTATCAAAATACAATTATTTAGTAGTTATCAGTATACTTTTAAAAATGGTATGTATTGGTCATTGCTAGAATATTATGTATTGGTTATATGTTTCATGCAAAAGATAAGAGCACAAACAACCCAAACTAAAGGAAGGCCATGGGTATTGAAAAGTGCCACGGGATCTAAACTTCGATTTATTCTATTAATAAATAAACAACAATCTACAGTTTAGCTCCACTAATTTATCGAACAAGCAAAATTTCATATTTTTTATATACATCTTATTGTAAAAATATACATATACTGATCTAAACATGCAAATCAATTTAAATGGCATATTCAGATCAAACAACGAAAATTAAAAATATTACGAGCGTACCTCCCGTCATTGTAAATTGAACGCGAAGCGGCGCACACACGAACCTAAAAGACAGTTTTGTTCTTCCATACTCTTACTCACTCTGAATAGATGGTGTATTTTTTTTTAATAGAGAAGTAAGTTTTGTGATATAAAACTGAGAGCACCTCATCCTATTTATAGAATCTGTCCATCACAGAGGTCAACTTGTCATCAGAATGTGAGATATGAAGTTTATCAGTACGTGAGATAAAGGATGGATACGTGATTTGTTACTGAAGGTGGTTGCAAATATATTTGTAAAGATATGGGTTGAATGTGGATGGAAAATGGACCAGATTCAGAAATAACTAAATTTTCCAAAATAATAAAATATATAAAAAAGGAAGTACATGGAGTGTGTTTTGAACGTGGGCTTCCAACATTCTTCCACTTGGTCCATTTAACTCAACATCAACCGTAATAAGAAACATAATATATGAGTCATGGCGATAGGTCCTCTGATGATGAGTAGTATCTTCCATATACCACAATATATCAAGTCTCTCAACACTAGCTCTCAACTTAATGAATAAACCATATGTTTATTCTATATCAAAACCAAATGATTTTTCTCGAAATAAATAAATATGTGCACAAAATCATATGAGAAAATATCTAACTGAATAAGAGTTTTATTGAAAATAACAAATGTACGTACAATGAAATTACATCATGGAACCAAGTCCCATTCGTACTACATGATCCTTAAAATTCTTTGGTGGCATGCCTTTAGTTAAAGGATCAGCAATCATCAACTCAGTGTTGACATGTTCAATGACCACTTTCTTTTTTTTAACATGTTCTCTTATGGTTAAGTACTTGATGTTGATGTGCTTACTTCGACTTCCACTTTTGTTATTTTTAGCCATAAACACCGCAACAAAGTTGTCACAATACAACTTTAATGGCCTAGCAATAGAGTCCACAACTCTAAGGCCAGATATAAAACTCTTCAATCATACACCATGCGAGGTAGCCTCAAAACAAGAAACGAACTCAGCCTTCATAGTGAAAGTAGCAGTTAAGGGTTGTTTGACACTTCTCCAAGATACAGCTCCATCGGCTAACATAAAAATATATCCAGATGTTGATCTTCGTGAATCAACGCAACCAGCAAAGTCTGAGTTGGAGTAGTCAATCACTTCCAGATAATCAGTTTGTTTGTACATGAGCATGTAATCCTTTGTTCCTTGAAGTTATCTCATCACTTTCTTTGCAGCTTTCCAGTGATCAATACCTGGATTACTTTGATATCTTTCCAAGACTCCAATAGCGAATGCAATATCAGGTCTAGTGCAAACCTGAGCATACATAAGGCTTCCAACTGCTAAAGCATATGGAATATTTTTCATGTGTTCCCGCTCAAAATCATTTTTGGGACATTGACTCAAAGCAAGTTTGTCACCCTTCACAATGGGAGCTACACTTGGTGAACAATCTTTCATATTAAATCTCTCAAACTTTGTTGATATAGGTTTCTTGAGACAAGCCTCAAATGCCTCGAGATCTAAAACTTATGTTTCAATCATTATTTTTCCTAAACTTAAAATAAAAATAGTAATTAAAAGTTAATTCTTTTGTAATAAATCATAAGATATCAGTGTAGCCTTTACGGAAATCGAATTGTAATTTAATTTGGTCAATATTACAATTGCAACTTGAAATATCAAGAGTTGTAATTTTTACAACTTTTTTCCTGTTCTTTTAAATATCATTGGTCTGCAAGGAAACGGCATTAGAGTCATCACACTTGATAATGATTAAGGGACATAAATCGATATTACCTTAATCCAGATTCAGTTTATATTTTAAATTCAACAATGAAGTCTGAAATGAATATTAAATGTCTGAAACTAATTCATAAGCGTGAGAACTGAGATAAAAAAAAAAATTGGTACTTGAGAGTTGAGATCATTTACATAAAGCGGGAGAACACATACATGCGAAAATACTTGTGAACTTACAATAAAGCTCGAGAATACTATTTTTTTGGTTTCAAAGGAACGTGATAGTAAAAAACTAAAAATAAGTTACGTAGTGGTATTGAAGGCAATTGCCTCCACAGATTTATTTGCTTGAAACTATATTAGCTAAATTTGAATCAATTTAGCTAACCAACGTTTGCTAAGCTCGATTATACTTGAAACTATATTAGGATGCCATGGAGCCAAATAAATCCAAAATATTGTCCATAAACAAAAGGAAGTAAAATAAGTGAAAAAGAGAAAGAAACCTCTACTTTGTGTTTGTTTTGCAGCAAATTCTTTACTTAATTCTTACAAATAAGATCTACTGCCACCAAATGTAAAATACTCTCTCTCTCTCTGGATGAATACACCTCTGAACAACACACATTCTCCAAAGAATGCAACCAGAGCTGGTAATTTCTTTACATGGAAGCTTCATATCTTCATGGCACATACCCTCAGAATGTCAACTTGGACATGTGGTTAAGCATTAACATCCCACTAAAATGTGGTGATGCACCATAGCATGTATGGCAAAAACCAATCAGCCACTCACTATACTCTGCGAGTATGAAGAATTGAAGGCAAGAATAATAGAGGTTGATTCACCTGCTAGAACATATTTACACGGAAAAACCATGGCAGAACAAATGCTATTACAAGGCATGCCATCAAGAAGTTACAAAATGGTTGTCCTCGCCAGCATCCGCCAAACCTGTGGGATGAGTTGCCATCGTCGTCCATGAATCTTCTTTCATTCCACTTTTCCATAAATCCATAATTAGTAACACCAAAAACATTTTCTGCAGTCTCACCACATATTTCACATGACCTGTGGTTAATAAAGTAGCCAATATCAATCATTTATTTGATAGTGGATTATAGAGTAAATTACACTAACATCTCCTAAAGTTTCATGAAATTACACAAATGTCTGGTACCTTTATTTATTCCTACACTAACCTCCCCTTAGTTATTTTAAAATATACGCTAACACCCCCTTATACATTACATTTAACCCCCTTAGCTTTTTAAAAATATACACTAACACCCCTTTAATTATTTAAAAAACATTACATTGGGCTCCCATAAAGGGAGGTTAGTGTAAATGTAAAAAGAATAGGAGAAGTTTGTGTAATTTACTCTAGATTATAAAACACTAGGCATCACATGACATTGAGAAGGGACCATTTTTCAAAAATGGCACTAAAAAATAAAACTATAACATTGTTTTATGGAGACTTATCACAATAATAATATCTTTCTAAACTCAAGAATAAGCTTTCATGTGATAAGCTCTTATTGTTGATAAAGCTGAAGACCCAGACAAACCCTCTATGTAACATACAAGAATTAGGATTGACATGGACCAGTTATACTAGATTGTAATACAATGGTTCTCACTTGACAATGAGATGGGACTCCTTTAGAAAAAAGGATACTCAGAATTATTCAATGAAAATTTAGTTCACATTTCTGTTCAGGGAAGAAGGGATTGATGAATGTGTCCCCGTGATATCTAATAAAAATGATCAATTTTGCCATATATAAAATTCATTTTGTGGAAATAAAAGTAAAAACTTCATTTTCTAGTCCATGCCCCATATGTCATCTGAATAGAGAAACATCAGATCCAAAAGAATCTTCACCAAGACAGTTGTTACAAGAGAACTTTCTCAAATATCAAGGATAAGTGGATAACCGACACAATATCACAATCAAATGCAATAATTTTCTAGTTTACAAATTAGGACTTGACAGAATTATATGGATGTCAATTAACATCAACTCACAAACACAAGGAGCAAATTGCTAATCATGTTTATGTCTAACCCATAATCTTACATCCTAAAGGAGGAAAATCCACTGGCTGTCGGACGCATTTGTCCAACTCACCCCTTATAGAACCCATTAAATATAGGAACTCCAAATAGGCTGATGGCTACAGATATGCACTGAACAGCTATGTTTGAGTGCAGTAATGATGCTAGTGGTTCTCCAACTAGAGGTGTACCACTACAAAATTCAATGCAAAGAGCTTGACCTCAAACTAATTATCAAGGAAATCAAGCATAAGCCCAGGCATGAATCTGGAAAGGATTTGAAAAGCTAAAAAATGATACTGGAAATTTCTGTTCTAATCTAAGAACACAATGAACACATTTAATAAGGATGCCACAAACCTCAAAAGATTTTAAAAGACAAGTCATGGAAAGGCAAAATGATAAAACCTTTCCAATATTATTGTTGAAATGATAAAATGTTCCATATGATCAAGGTAACTGCAGCACACACAAACACAGAGCAGCAAATAGGGCAAGAGAAATATTTGCTTTCAGAAATTGTGCCAAACTGGATAATTCAGTAAAAAGAACTTATAAATTCCAACATATTTAGGAATTCAAAATAAGTAGGCAACATCAGGATCGTGATCAATATTGAAAGCTTCAACACAAAACCTCAAAAGCACATTAATGTTATTGTTTATCTACAAACTAGAATCAAACTGATATTTGGCAAGACAATATTACCTGTTTCCCTTAAGCTTGAACCACGCCTCAGCACAATGAGCATGTGCAATGCCTAGCTCATCTTTACATGCACAACCAAGCTGAATCAAATCTGCACTTTTAGCACTACTAGCAGTGCCAACAGTTGTTTCATCCAACGATTGCACGGAAGTCAGATGGCAAATCCTGCAAACCCTTTCACCTTCGGAATTCTCATAAACCTTTTTGCAGCTGCCGCTCTTTATATCAATCACACATGAATCTTTATCAGTTTCAGACACCCCTTCTTGTGCTTTCATGGATACCAAGCTCAACCCTGATTCATCAACTTTTGCTTCCAATTTCCTATTATCTCCATTGACATACTCAGTCTGAACAGACTCAATTACAACGACAGTTTCAATCACTACCTGATTAACCAAATGGTTTGAATTATAACTAGTTCCCTGATCAACACCAAGCAATTTATTATCACTGATATTTTCTTGATCATGCTTGTCCTTACCCTTAACTTCCTCAAGCACCTCCTTTAGCTCCTTATCAGATCCCAAATCCTTGCCAACCTCTCCTGAAGTTCCAGCTTCTCCACTTATACTAACTCTTCCACCCAAGCTGCTCCCATCTACTGCATCAATAACAACTACAACTCCTTCATGAACCGGACCCAATACCTCACCTCTTCCCTCGCTTCTGTTTTGATCCATTAACAATTCGTTCACGCTCAAACCTCAAAAGATACTTCAAACAATGCCACAGTACAAACCCCACCTAAAAAAGCTCCTTTTTTTTTTAATTAGAGAGGACGAACAATGTGATCAAACGAAAGGTGGAAAACACATATCTTGCAACGACCCACTTCTTGATTTGAGCAGATATTCTCACAAAATAATCAATTTAAAACAAATGGAAACTTGGGGTGTCACCTATGAGATGGATGACCTCACTCTCCAAAGAAACAAGCCCCCAAATAGCCGCAAAGTGATGGGGTTTACCTCAAAATATTAAATTCCACAAACTATATCTCAAGTAGGATATGTTTCAACTTTCGGTCCAACCCACGCCAGGTAAAACCTGCGTGGCTTGCTTCAATTCAACGGGTTAGTGGAAGGGGGAAAAAAAAATTAAGTGGGGAAATAAAATAGGAACAGGGTTAGGTGAAGAAAAGAAATGGGAAAAAAAGTGGATTTTGAGTGCAATTGAATCATTAGAAGATTTGGGTCAGTGTAATAAAAGGGTTACTTTGTCTTTATTGGACAATTGTAACAGAAACCCACCTACTATTACATTAATTAATAAGATAGATACGGATGATTATGATTATACTGTAGTACTTACGAAGGATAAGTTTATTACTATTAATTAATTGCAGAAATTTCTCATTGAATGTTATCTGGGACACGGAAGAGTCTGTGAGGGGAGGGGAGTTTGTAACCGCAAGTGGGTGGAATGTGTATGTGATGTGTGCTACTTTACATGCTATGCTAGTGCCGTAACCAGAACCTCTGACTGATGGCTGTGGTGAAGTAGGAGAAATTTTCATGGACCTTAAAAAATGCTAACAAACAAGAAAACAATTTTGGACTCATCCACTTTTTTACTACTGGCCACTAATCCGTTAGCCAGAAGAGTGAATATTATCCATTAACGTGTTCCCTTTATTTGTGCATGTTGTTAATTTGTTGTTTTATTGTGTGTGTTTGTTGTTAATTTATTATTATTATTATTATTATTATTATTATTATTATTATTATTATTATTGTGTGTGTTGGTCATTTGTTCTTTTATGCGTGTTATTGTTGTGTTCATTTGTTAATTTGTTTTTTTTATGTTGTCATAAGTTTGACAAATGATAAACTTCACAATTTCCTCTAAATTATAATTTAGAGTAGACTAAAACTAATATCATTTTTTTTATATTGATATATTAAATTTTAAGAGCTTTATTTTAGTTTTTATGTTTTTAAAAGTTTCATTTTGATATATAAAATTTTAAAAATTTTATTTCAATTATTTATATTTTCGAAAGTTTTATTTTAGTACAATAAATTTTAAAATTTTCATTTTAAAAAACCTTAATACATTAATATGAAATTATGAATATGAATATACCAACAAGTTTGTATTAAGGTTTTCTACTATGAAATTATGTCATTTATTTATTGAAATAATTTTTAGAACATGTTAATCTAGTACATATTTTTTTTGTGTGTGATCAAATCTCTGGAGCATGTTAATATGTGAAAAAAATGTGTTTTATTGAAATAATTTCTGAAACATCCTAATCTGTGAAAAAATGTACCAATGTCTGTATGTGAGTTAAAAATGTTTGGTTAAATTAGTTTTATGATCCTCCAATTTATTATTAAGGTTTAATTTGGTCCCTTAATTTTTTTGGATTCAGTTTAGTCTTCTAATTTTTAAAATCTATTTAATTTAGTTTTTTTATTTTTTTTAATTTGATCTTCTAATTTTTAAAATCGATTATTTTTTTTTAAAAAATTGTATTTTGTGGTGGTTTAAAATCACTTAACAACAACAATTTTGAAGGAGTATCATTCTTTACCATTTAAACTAAATGATCAAATTGATACGATCTAAAAAATTAGAGGATTAAATTAAACCCAAAAAATATTAAAGCACCAAATTGAATCTAAAAATTAAATTAAAGGGAAAAAATAATTTAACCAAAATTTTCCCTTAAATACGTAGTTTGGTTGGATTTGATATTAAGATTTATGGTAAATTTTAATTTTGGTGTTCTGTAATTCTTAATCTACGATTTTGATTCTTCTTGTTTTTTTTTTTTGCAATTTTTATCTTTCTATTTTAATTTTTTATCCAATCTTTAATTTTTTTTTCATTTATTTCTTTTATTTTTTAATATTTTAATTAATTAAATTATTTTTTATGGATCTTAAGTGAATATCACCTTTCAAAAAAAAAAGTGACTATGTTAGGTCTATGATTTAATTGGATAAAAAAAACAAGCAAGTGCAGAATTGAAGATTGAATCACAATTGAATTTTTTAAAATATAGAAACCAAAATTGATAGCAAAAAAAAAGTAGAAAGACAAAAAATATATGAATTATTAATTATAAGGGATCAAAATTATAATTTAACCTAATATTTATTTGTATAAATTAAAGATGTTATTAGAAAGAGGTTATGCTTTTGGCATCTAAAGCTTAATAAACTAGTTTTTTTTTTTAATAATGAATTTGGATTCTCTAAAATAAAATAAGAGTATTTTGATGCCAGTATGTCAAGATTGAAATTAGGCTTTGGTGGTTTGAAAAGATATCTACAAATCACAAAGACATGAGAGCAAGATTTTTTCTTATCGGTCAGAAAGATAAACAACATAAAGCAACAGAACTAACATTAGGTGAATTAGTTTTTTAAGTTAGATTAATTAAACTTAAGGATAAAATACCGATAATCAATCACCACTTATTAGGTGAGAGGAAATTCTGAAAAACCTAAAAATTAATGATAAACAAGCTAATTAAAAATTACTAAAAAAATATGAAAATTCTAAAACCGAAAGAAAACTCAATTCCATCATTATACAACAAATTAGTGTTTATTCTTTTAAAATGCTTAAATATCCTTAATGTGTAGTCTTAAGAACTAATATCTGTCACTGTTACGCAAATGAATTATGTAAATATTTTTTTTTGACTTAAATATGTTTTTGTTTGTTAATAGATATTTATTTTTTATGTTTGGTTCTTAATAAATTTTTCTTTCGAATCAAAATTTCTGATATTTGAAAATTTTTATCTTATATTCCTATTATTAATCAGGATCCATTAACTCTCTATATGGTTGTTAACTGGCTATACAGCCATGCCATGTGTAATATTTGTCTAATTGAGATTACAAGTGAAATTTTTTAAAAAAAATAAAAAACAATGTCATTTTGCATGTTAAAAAAATCTTTTTTCTTTTCTTTTCTCTATTAAGAAACTATGTCATTTTCTATGCTCACAGATCCCACCCACCAAACCCAACAACAATCCCTTCTTCTTCTGGTTCTACTTCACCCTTTTTGTCTCCTTCCTCACTCTCTTCTTCGTCTTCACCTCCTCCACCCTTTCCCCCCAATACTCCAAAACCTGGTTCCTCACCCTTCCCTCCCCCCTCCACCACTATTACTCCAACAACTGTACCATCAAGGTCCAAACACACCTCGACAAAACCCCCCTCCAAGTCCCTCACTGCCAAGGGCCTCCACATCACCTCCCTTGACCTCCCTGGACACGGCTTCTCTGACAACTCTGTTGAAGTTTTCGTTGGGGTGTTGATTTTGTTTCTAAGAGGGTTGAGTTAGTGAGAAACGTGACACTTATCAATACGACGGTGTCTACTAAGGGGGCTTTTTCCGTTTGGGCTCTGGAGGTGCCTATGGTGAGGGAGGTTGTGTTGAGGGTTTCTTTTGTTTTTGTGATTAACAAAAGGTGATCTCCTCTGTTTTTTATGCAATTTTCAATGTCCTTTTGAGGAAATCCAGGTGGAGTTTCGAGGAGGTTAGATGTTCCGGGTTTGTATTTGTGATCGGAGAAGAAGGGATGTTATAGGTGTGGGTCTTTGTTTGATGGTGACGGTGGTGCGTGGAGAGGTTGCAGAAAAGAGAAAATAGGAGCTTCATAAATGACGCCGTTTTTATTTTTAAAAAAAAATAATTTTTTTCCATGTGTAATCCCAAACAGATTATACGTGACATGCTGCTTGTGTGACTGGTTAATGGCTAAGTAAGTAATCAACAGATCCCAACTAACGATAAAGACTTAAGCAAAAAAAATTTCAAATATTAGAAACCTTATTCGAAACAAAAATTTATTAGGGACCAAACACAAAAAATAAATATTTATAAGAAATCAAAAACATATTTAAACCTATTTTTTTTATAATTTTCAATATTTTTATTTTTGTTTAACATGAGTTGACAGCATACTTAAAGAACAATTTATTCGTATGGAATAAACAAAATATTTTGTTTACTTAAACAAACAAAATGATTAAACATATATTGGAAGAAGTTAATTCCTTAAATAGATTAAATAGATTTCAATACTTTGATTATTAGTTTTTGGTTTTCGAATGAAGAATACTCTAGTTTATCCAAACAAACAAAAACAAAATAATTAAAAAGAACGATGCCAGATCCATGGTATTTCTTTTTTTGTTTTTTTATCCAAATTTATGAGTAAAATTAATCTTAAGGGGTTAAAAAAATTAAACACCATACATAAATTTGTATACTTGACCATGATAGCCTACGCCTAAATTCAGTACTAATAAACCTTCGAAGAACAACGAAAAGGCAAATGCTACGAAAAGAATATGATTTTGAGTATTTTGCCCCTTTAATCTCAGTTCTTTCCTATTAAATTGGATTTACAACTCTAACCTACAAAGACATCAATTAAAGTCGGTCTAACCATGAGTGATGTCTATAGCAAATTTTAAGAGATTTTTTTTTCTTTAAATAAGAGTTATATGGTAAGTCTTTTTACTAAAAAATGTGGGTTTTTTTTGTTAACATATGTGAACTTTTTTGGTCTATTAAAACTAAAGCTTAAATATGTTTTAAATTTTTTTATAAATGATCTATTTTTGTTTTCATCCTTAATAAAAAAAAATTTGTTGTATTAGATCTTTATTATATCAAAACCTTTATTTTAAGGACATGATATCATCTCAACCGTTAATTATATTGTGAAGATCTGTTCATAGAGTGACACATCATGACTTAATTGACGATAGAAAGTAAAAACAAAACTTTTAATATAAAAGGGATATTTAATGTAACGAAATTTTTTATTAAGAATCTAAAATAAAAAATGATCATTGAGAAATTAAAAACATATTTTAGTCTTTTTTATTAAAAAATGTGATTTTTTTTGTTCACATATATGATCTTTTTTTGTTTTATAAAACTAATAATAATTATTTTTTGTTGTTGATGGGTCTAAAACTTTTTGAAGTAGTTGTTTTATTTTTAAGTTGATTCTCCATCGATGATAAAAAATGTAAAAGATATTTTTGGATAAGTGTTAGTAGCATTGATAGTTGATATGATTATATATATATATATATATATATATATATATATATATAAAATTAAAGATTAAAATGATTGAGTAATTAAAATAAATGTTGTAGGTGATCTAAAACTCAGACTAACTCTTTTTACTAGATTTGACATTAATTGACCAATGGCTTACCTAGCAAATTCAAGTGCGAATCAAAATGATTATTGCCAATGGAGAAATGGGGGCCTACATATATAAGTTGATGAGTGATGGTAGGGCATACACGTTTCCTGCTATTAGTGAGGTCTAAAACAATTGGCATGCAATATGAAACCGGTGGCGGGGCGCAGCCAATACAATTGCATGTGACTACTTGTTGACTCCAATGCCTGCAGCCACATATTTCCATTGTGCATTAATCATAAATTGACATCTTCTCACAAATCAAATTTCATTTCTTTTTGAATTGAATGAATTATCGAACCAGAGAACCTCGGTTATGAGACACAAAGTTATACAAGTACTACTAGAAAAGAATATTCATCTCAAATCTTAATTATCTTATCATCTTAGAAGAAATCGATATATATCTTCATCATCATAACAGTGATCCCTCTTTCACACGCACACAAAAAAATATCATAACATTAAACCGTTGGCACAAACCTACAATGTTTATATTAGTTAATAAATTTCATTTAGATAGCGATCATACTAACAAGTACAAAACATTTTTTGTCTATTAGGATATAGATTTTTTTTTAGTGAAGAAAAGATTTTAGCTTATGACATGTAACTTAATCTCGTTTTATAATTATTTGCCTAATGAATCGGAAGTTGATCTTCCATTATAAACAACTTTTTATTGAAGTGATTGCATTTTCAATATAACAATTAAAAAAAAGTTGTGTGGTGTGGTGGACCTAAGTGATTTAATCTTTATAAGTATAATAATGTTTTCTTTCTTTTGGGTCTAGAGGACCTGGTGTAGGCCATGAAGGAGTCCTGCGTCAAGGGGAAACACGGATAGTTCCCTTTCAAAGATTTGGACCGCACTACTACTGACAGAGATTACACTTATGCCAGCACCAAAAGCCAGGTTTGAACATTTATGCATTTTTAAAAGAAATTAATGATTGTGAATTTTATAGCTCATTCAATCTTTAAATTATTATTGATATGATTTTTAAAATAATTATAATAAAAATCAACTATTTCACTATATATTGTGATTGTGATTAAATGACAGGATAAACTTTTTACATGTGTATAATTTTTTTTTCTCTTCTTAAAATTGGTACAATGTTATTCAAATCCACGTTATATTAACTTTGACTATTAAGTTGACATTGTAGATTATCTAAATTCTAAACGTATCATAAACACATTCACACAACTTCTAAGTTCTAAATATCGTACTAAATAAAAAGGTTTACATTTGCGTATACGGTAAACTTAAAACAAATGTCATAAGCACAAGAGCCTTGACTCGTGAGGCATTACGTCTCTTCGAAGACAAAAGATTGTAAGAATAAATCCTAACGAGGCCAATGTATCATTTTAATAGTCTTTGTGCATATTTTTTCTTTTCAATCAGCCTAAAACTAAAATGCTAGCAACACCCCTTTTGGTTAGTAGGATTTTTTTTTTTTTACGGGTACCTAATTTTAGGAAGAAATTTATCATAAAAGAATTGCATGTAGTAACAAACACATCCCAGCTACATGCAAGAGACGCCTTTTTAAGCGTCCAAAACGCGTATACATTTTCTATGCACAAATCCTTCTCAAGATTTTTTATGTACAACTTCACAGCCTCAATCAAGTTAGATTCACAAATTAAGAATTAACATTTGAAAAACAGAATAACGTTACAATTATAGGCTCTACCTGAAAATATTCCTATGTGTTATCCTTATTGAAAAAATGCAAAACTCATGTACATTGAAGACTTTGCAAAAAGGAAGGGACTACACCTAATGTCACCGAGGTCCAGAAAGCTCAATGGCTTCAATAATAAAGGAAGGTTCTTCATGAACATCACTATAATTTTGTGAGAAACTGCAAGTTCTTTCATCATATAGGTTAGTTCCCCCTTGTGACTCCTCTGGCCTCACTGACTGCCCTACCAGACCTTCTAGAATCTTTAAAGCTTCTGACATCTTTGGCCGCAAAGTGGGAAGCGACTGAGCACATTGTAAAGACAACTCCACTGCTTTCTCTAACTCTACTGGATCAAAACATCCCCTAAGATCCCTATCGACTAGCACTTCCAGCCGCTTCTCCTCAAATAAGGTTCTAACCTGCAGGAATTTAGCTAGCAGCTCAAAATTTATGGCCAATGCAAAGTCTGAAATTAAAAGCTATGAATTTCATGAAACTAAATTTGAGCAAGACACACAGAATGCTTCAGTATTTCACAGCAATTGTAGAACAGGTGAAGTAACATTATTAGCAAGCTAGGCTCAATGCAATCTTATGGCAAAACCACCACATGGTCTTAAGTCAAGATTATTATCATGTGAAGACCAAGGGAGCAGAAAACACATGATATAAAAAGGTGAGCTTACAAGAAATTTAAAAAACTACTCACCCAATCAAGGATCATTCCCTTTTGGACCTGAGCATTTCCAGCATCCAGTGCCCTGTGTCCTGTTATGAGCTCCAAAAGTAATATGCCAAATCCAAAAACATCTGTTTTTTCAGAAGACTGTCCAGTTGAGAGATATTCTGGGGCAATGTGCCCTACAGTACCCCGCACTGCAGTAGTTACATGTGAATCCCTTTGATCTAAGAGCTTAGCAAGACCAAAATCCCCCACCACAGCTTCAAAACTTTCATCTAACAAAATGTTTGCAGCCTTAACATCCCTGTGGATTATTTTTGGATTGCATTGTTCATGCAAATATAGGAGCCCACGCGCAGCCCCAAGAGCAACACGCATCCTCCTGTTCCAGTCCAACGATGGCCTTTCACGGCAAGTCTCTGTTTGAGAACAAGGGAGAAGAGAAAATCTATTAAAATCTAGAGACATGGGAATTTAATTTCGGAAAAAATGTATTCAACAAAGAACCTGCATCAATTATGATGGTATCACAAGATTGGCTTTTAATATAGAACGCAATAAACATTTTAAAAATTATTATATAGATAATGTGCCACTTGAAAGTGATAGACTGCATGGAATCACTACATGTCATTGATTTGAAGACAGTTTTTTTTTTTTTCTAATTTCCACTGTAAGAGGCATGTATCTACTCTTAGTTACAATATTTTACACAGCCTCAAATGAAGAAATGAAAAATATGAAACAAACCTCTCAAGCGATCAGCAACACTGCCGTTGGGCATGTAAGGATAAACAAGTAACCTTTCATCTGGTGTCATACAGAATCCATAAAGACGCAAGAGGTTCCGATGCACAGCCAAGCCAATCATCTCAACTTCCGTTTGAAACTGCACTTCTCCAGTGTAATTGGGATCTTTCAGCCTCTTTACTGCCACCAACATTTTGTTTGCAAGGCATCCTTTGTAGACAACACCAAAACCACCTTGTCCTAGGATATTTTTTGAATTGAAATTTCCAGTAGCAATTTGCAATTCCCGGAAGGAGAACCTCTTCAAATGGCCAATATCAAATTCACAATCTTGCTCCACTTCAAATGTCAAATGTGAATGTTCCAGAGTGAGGAAAAAAGTAGTGAGGAATATGTGCATGTTTCATTATGAAGTAAAAAAAGTAGTGAAGTTTTTATCAGGATGTACCATAAGATGTGTAGAGGATGTGTGATCTGTACCAATGCAACCAAAAGACAAGAAGCACCAATGAAATTACAAATGCGCAACTAAAGCCAATAACAACAGCAAGCACCCTTTGGTGATGACTGCCACTCGTCTGAGATGACCCTGTATCTGCAATTGAATCTACATTTATATATACCTCAATCTACTGATTACTAGGGTTTTAATTTAATAGATAGAGGTTAAAAGTACACTACCATTTACTGGTTTTGAAAAGCCCATACAAATTTGTGAGGAAGAGGTGCAGAGGAAATTGTTTCCTGAAATACTATCACCAAAGAAGTAAAATGTCAAGCAATGCAAGAAACAAGATTGATGCATGCAACAAAAGGTTAAATATTAAAAGAACAAAAAAAAAATTAAGCTAATACCAGTACTTATTTCTAACAAGGCAATAGCCAGTCTCCTCTAGAATCTAGAGCTAAGGCATAAGTTTTCTGCTTCATATATCACAAGTTACTTGAAATTGTTAGATTTGTTTTTAGTAAACAGTTGGCATCTGTGGGTTTCCAAGAAATGCGCTCTAGTTTTATCCTGCTACAGGTTTCCTAGAAATGGTTTCAGCACTAGCACTTCTATAGTTATCTAGTATCCTAATTTCCACTAAAAATTTAAAGAGAAAGCGTCATTTTCTGAATGCACATTAGAATTTACATAGGAAATTTTAGGGAAAAATCATATACCATTGAAAAACTCACCTATAACCTTTTGCTAAAATTTTTGGAGTGGGACCACTGAGATTATTGAATGACAAATCCCTACAACATATATGGAACAGTAATGAGATTTACTTTTACGGATTTAAGCAAAAATACAATAGAACTGTGATAAAGTGCATACAAGAATGAAAGGCCTGTGAGATTAGCAACAAGCTGAGGAATCTGTCCAGATAGTTTATTTTTGCTGAGCCGCCTGAAATACTCAGCATGAATAAATTAGGAAGTAAACAATTAGAGAAAGACTACTGAATAAGCCAAATAGGTAACAAAAAAATCACCACTGTTGAATCTATTTGTCACACCACACTCACAAGTAACTAAGATGAGTCAAAAAGCCCAAAGAATTAGGAATTTCTCCATCAAGCTGGTTACCAGAAAGGTCAAGGGTTTGAAGCTCTAACAACCTCCCTATCTCAGTCGGGATAGGACCAGATAACTGATTGTTCTGCAATAACCTAAGAATACAATGGCAAAACTCAAGTGATAAGAAAAGTTGGATGGATACAAGAATACACATTCGAATGAAACAAGTATAGACCATTCCAGTTGCAACTCACAATGTTTTGAGATGGCTCAAATTTCCAATTCCTGAGGAAATCGTTCCAGATAAACCCGCACTGGCCATTTCCCTACCACACCATCAAATTACCACCAATAATCAATATCTTCATAGCTTGAGAAAGAAATGCCACTAATAACCCTTTAAATATTAGAATTGATGGCATCAGAAAAACACATTGAAAAGTGAAAATACTACTCTTCGGGTCTTCCCGAGACACAAATGATAAAATGTAAAACATGTTACATTGTTCATAGTTAAAAAAAGAAGGAAGCAATCTTAAGACTTGTGATAGAAATTAGCAACAAAAAGACTTACAGGGAAATAACATAACCTTCGGCAGAGCAACCAACCATGTTCCAAGTACAAGGATCAACCGAATTAATATCCCAACCATCCATGACATGCAACTCATCATTCATTTTACTCTTCATGGACATCAAAGCGGCCACTGATAACAACCCAACAACAACAACAATCTCTCACTGAAACCGAAACCAAAACAAAGCTAGAAAGACGAGAAAACAAGCAAAAGGAAGAAACACCAAACCTTCATAGTTGACACCCTTTGGAGAGAGAAGGCTATCAGTGCCATCAACAACAAGCACCCAATTCCACAGAAAAAGTGAAATGAGCCAAGCAACAACTTTGACATCTTCCATGAAACCCAAAAAACCGATTCAAGTAGTGGGAAGCAAAAAAGCTTGAAACTTTTCTACTGGGATCTTCGGTTCTGAGCTTCTGAAAAAAAAAAAGAAGCATAAAAATAAACAAGCAAACCCTTTTGGAAAATCTCTCCCGTGCTTGCTGCCTCGAGAGAAACGAAGTTGAAAAAAGGACCGTGAATTATTTTACAACAAAAAAATAAAATATACTAGATAAATGAATGAAGATCGTGAGAGCAGGGAAGACAACTCGAGATTTGGGAACATGACAGTGATTGTCGGTCGCACGGTAACAGTGTTTAGCTTCATGGCAATGATCGTGTGAGGGTAGTCACGTGAATTTCATGATCTGACACCATGCGTTGACTGTTCAGTTCCTTAAAAACGTTGGATTGTTTTTGTTTAGGATCGTGACGGTGAATGGACGGTGAAGATGGAAGCGGTCGTTAGTGTTGATGATTAAGGGAGCGTTTGTTAGTGGAAGCTGGAGGCGCGAAATTTGATAGTTGGGTGGTATTTTGACAATTTATAAATTGCATGTCTCGGAGCTCAAGGAACTCCTCTACATGTGGAATGCCTATATTACCACTTACTGGTAGTTTTTTAATTAATTCACATGATGGTGTGACGGAAACCTATTGTTAGATTCTTCAATATTATTACCACATATGATATGATAGGTCATAGGTAGTTCTGTTTATAATTATATTATAACAATATTATATTAGGAGATGAGATGAATAATTAAAGATGACAGTGTAAGAATTAGATTCAATTTTCTCATAGGTTCCGTAAAATGTCAAAACAATAAATAATCATTTTTACTTTTTTTTTTTAATTTTGTATCTTAATTTTGGGACACAGAATTAATTCCAGTAGTTATCTAAACACATTAATAATTGATTTACATGTGAACTTAGCAAGACAAATTATTGAAAGATCTTAGATTATATGGTTTCAATTAATCTCATATGACATGTAATCAAATATGTTATTAATTTGTTTGTAATAATCTCTCAAATAATAGATATGTACATATATAACTAGTGGTTGAACAAAAAAAATAGTAGAGATGTTTGTAAACTAATTTAATTTAATGTAAATTGTGTGAATTGAAATAAAAATAATGTTTTTATTATATTTAAATTGAAATTTTAAATAATAATTCAATTTAATTTAGCTAAACTTATAATCTTATATGCACATATATATTTTTAAGAGTTGTCAATGGTTTTCATAAGCACACATCATATGAAGTTAAGAAAATTTGTTAAATATATATATTCTTTATATTGAAAATCACCCAAAATTAGCCATAAAAAAATTATTCTTTTTTATTATATGATCATCAAACAAAATGTTTAAAATTCTACATAACGTTTAATTGCGTTAGTTCAACATAATTATGAACAAATAATTGTTTTTAAAAGTATTTTAAAAACCTATTTTCCAAGCACCTTATTTGTGATCGTAAGCCTTTCGTACCAGACAACTACTCACCCTAAATATGCTTGGGGATACGTCCAATTACAATAATTGAAGTTTTCATCATGCAAGACTTGAAGAGAATGCATGTGCAAAATCCTTACCAATTCAGCTGAGTAGTCTTGTGTAAGTTTAAAGGAACGCAATAAAACCATATGGATTTACATAGTTACTTCATAGATTACATGACTCGAGTTAAACTCAAATTGTAAGAAAAACTTCATATATGGGGTCGGCTTGAATAAGTACTTAAAAAAAGTGATTTATTTTTAAGTGAGCAGAAATGATTTTGTGTTTGGTTATAATTATAAAAAGCACTTTTTTTATTAAAAGTGATTCTTAACTTGTTTGGATGTGACAATTATAAAAATGTTCTTTTATTATAAAATTACATAAAGAACCTCCACTCACAAAAAAATTATATATAGCACTGTGTGTCCCTGCATAATTCTTTTGCTGCTAAAAATGCTAAGATATCAATGCAAACCATGTAGCATATTTGTAAAACTTAATTGATTTTTCACCTTCATCCCAACTATTGTACCCCGTAGACTACCACACCAAACATCAACGTATTATGAATCCTTTCCCCGTAGACTACCCCTTTCACCTTCATAAACTCTTGAATCCTTTCCCCAAGCGTAAGATAACTGGATTGAGCACACACGGACAACACTCATTTCAGGTCACAAGAATGCAAATCAATTGCAAACACTGTCTGCATAAACAAAGTTAAATGACCGTTAGAAGTAAAGCAAAAGTAAAATTGGAAACAAAAATCTAAACTTGATTTATCTTAATATGATCATCTGTTTATTCTTTGTCAAATGCCAATCTAAAACCATTGGTCTAGGTTTAATGGTTTATGCAGGTTATTCTGATTCAAAATGAGATTTTGAGATATGAAACCAGTTCATGATGTTACTCATTATTCAAAAAAATAAACCTCCGGTTCCCTTACTCATTATTCTACATCAACAACTGATAAAAAAAACTCAGTTACCATCACAGTTTAAAAGGCCAAATATATGAAAATACTTTTGTTTAAAAAAGAACTTTTTCTCTCAATAAATTTAAACAAAGTCACTCATTGTCTGAAACCAATTTTAAAATCAATTATATATAATCTTCATCTTCGTACCCCATTGCCCAGAGGTTCTTCACTATGCGAAGGTATGAGGGAAGGATGTTGTACGCAGTCTTACCCTTGCATATGCAAAGATGCTGTTTCCGGATTCAAACCCATGACCAACAAAATCAATTATATATAATATCAACATAAAAACTTATGAGCACTGTTAGCATCGAAATGAAATGTGGAACATGAGAAAGCAGCATTAAAGAAAACAGATAAGATAGCACAATTACATTTCACAAGGAAAGGAACTGGTCAACAACATTACAAATCAGGCACATTACATTAATAAGAGGAAACCGAACCCAACAACCCCGCATCAAAACTCTGTGTGGACCCTCCCCTCCTTCCAGCTAAGGCTTTGGTTTTCCCCTTACAGAAGCAATCTAAGTTCTGACCATTTCAGGCCAAGTATACTTAACTACTATATGACATGTAGACGTTTACAATAAACAAAGGCTATTTTGCCTGAGGAAATAAGATCCATCAGTAGCAACAGAGAATCAAAAGGTATACATATTTTGATGGATCAACTGCAGCCATCCAGCACCCCAAGTCTCAGTCCAGGTTCAGCTTGAAACTACACTGGTCAGGCCACAGAACATGCTAAATTAGACAAAAATAATGGCGCCACTTTTGTTTAACTTATCAACTAGTATACACTATGCCCCCTCTAAGCTTATCATCATGATCCTGCCGGACGAACAAATTGCAGCCCTATTTGCCGCTTCATGTGGTCAGGTATCACTTTGTTCACAAGCTCTGGAGAAGCTTCGGATAACTGGAAACAGAGAGAATTACAATATAGTAGTCCATCATTTATGATTTTTAGCTAGGATGTTTATAAGGATCATAAAAAGGAACACAGTGCATGTATATTATTTTTCAATGCATTGCTTTGTGTACTCAAATAGACAAACACACAAAGACAGACACTTAAAATCAACCAGACAGATATAAAGCTAAGAAAATGGATCTGGGGACCTTTCTCAGGCCTCTAGACTTATTTAAACCTTTTTTAAAAACAGTATCAATTTTATTCCTAATTTTGAAATTCTGTACAAATAGTTTACTGCCAAAGCACAAATTTGATGAAGAAAGATAATTTAAGGACTTACTTCCTGCTTGAAGTTAAATAAAGGAGGAAATGGACGACCATTTGGCAGGCGAGCATTGGGTTCTCGAAGTTCATCAAAGAAAGGATGTGCACATGCTTCAAGCTGCATAACAAAAAAAGACTCTTTTCAAATTGCTGTGCTAGTATTTCTATAGAACACTCATTGATTAATTAAATTCAGGAGAATCATAAGGTGATGTCAAATAATGTAATACTAAATTAGTTGGAATACAGAAAGTGGAAAAAAAAAAATGCAACCACACTAACCGCAGTGCATCGGAGACTTGGGGAGTATTGCAAAAGCCGGGATGCAAGATCAATTGCTTCTGGAGGCATCTTTTTGTGGAATATCTACACAGAATTTTGATGTGTTAGAATGTCCAGGAATGTTTTCATCATTTCATGCTAATTACATTTTAATCATCAGAAAAACCAATTGTCTGAAAGTAGATAAAATTATATACCTTGTGCCATGGGTGTGCTTTTATCTGTGGAAACCTAAAGTCATTGTAATTGGGATTCATACAGCGTACTTCCTCTCGAGTGGGTGTGCCAAGCACCTATAATACAATTTTATAAAGGTGACTTATAAATTATGATGACAAGGATGGCATGAAAACAAACATAAAATACATGTTAACATCAATTGCACCTTTATAATATGTACAAGCTGGTCTACTGCATTTTCGCCAGGGAATAATGGCTGCAAAAGTTTAAATTGTTTCAGATAACACAAGGGTGGAAAATAATTAAGAGAACATTTACTTCATTTTGTGGTAGATTCATATAATAGTACATAGTAATAATAATAATTCATGAAAACAAATCAATGACACAAACCTGGCCCAAAAGAAGTTCAGCAAGGACACAGCCAGCTGACCAAATATCAATTGAACTTGTATACTCTGTGGCGCCAAATATAAGTTCTGGAGCGCGATAGAATCGTGAACATATGTATGATATATTAGCTTCACCTTTTACCTGATGAGACAAAATCTGAAGGTTAGAACAAGAAACATTCTGTCAGTAAAGAGGGAGGGGGGCAAAGTGAAATCAATTTATTGGATATTGTAAGATGAGTAGTACTGTAGTAGTCCCACCGCACCCCCCCCCCCCCCCCCACACCCACTAAAACCCAAGTTGAATGCATACAGAACATGATAAAAACCTCCAAAAAAATATTGTTTTACACTGGTATGATATAAATCTTGAAAAAAAGGAAAAACAGAGAGCTCCACAGCTTGATGTTGAGCAGAACAAGATATCTAAAACAGTAAAAATTAGACCTGCTTCATCTAAACTGTCAAAACTTTACGGCCATTGATGGGTTATTGGTTGACATTCTAAGTTATTACTTTGTCAATACAAAAGATAATGGTGTATGGAAAAGATGGACATAAAACTAAGCATACCAAAGCAAAATAAGACCTACTAGAACTTTTGCACTTCCAAAATCACATAGCTTCACTTGGTGTGTAAGAGGATCCACCTGGAATGTACACAGAATGACATCAAACTCATATTGAGTACTTTTTAAGAATGAATCTGACTATATTCAACAACATATAAACAAACCAGTATATTTTGAGGCTTCAAGTCTCTGTGGCAAACTTTGGGAACAGTGTGGATATAAGCCAATCCCCTGAAAATCTGCATGCATGCCACGAACTTTTATCAGGCATCAAGCAAACAAATCAGAGATATTTATGAATACCAGAAAGTATGATGCATACCTGGTACATGTAAAGTTTTACATAGATGATTGGCATTCTTTGATTAGCATTGGTATAGTGCTTAATGACTCTATACATGGACTCTGGAACATATTCCATCACCAAATTAAGAAAAAGCTCATCTGTACTTGTAGTTGAAAAGAAACAATGCTTCAGAGAGATGACATTTGGATGATCCAAAACACGCATTAACTGTAGTTCACGATTCTTGTATCTTCTGTCTTGTAAAACCTTTTTAATGGCCACTGCTTCCCCAGTTTCCAAACATTTTGCCTAAGTGAGAAAACAAAATATCAGCATGTGGTGGAGACAGCAAGAATAATGAACCTAGGATTAGGTTATCAGCATACCTGGAAAACAATTCCAAATGATCCAGTTCCTACAACCCGTTCAGCCATGTAACTAATAGTCTACAAGAATGATTGTACCAGACATTAAACTTGCAATCCAGGATAAATGACCCGACAAATAATTCAAAATAAGAGTAATAATATAATACCTGTTTGGGTTCCCCATTTTTGCCTCCAATAGTTGTAGATATGATGTGGCCAGTGAGAGAATCATCGCCATTGGTGACAGAGGAAGACATCTCCTGGTAAGATAGAAATGTTAACAAGGTATATGAAATATTAGAATTTTAACTTTCACAAAATTGGCAGACATATAAAAAACACTAGGTAAAGACATCACATTTCAACAGCACATCTAATAACTCAAAAGTCAAGTGTAAGATATAACATGGAAAAAATCAGCTAAGCAACTTAAGGATAATATTGCAGAAATCCAGTGGAGGAAATAAGCTGCTAAAAAAATTAAAGACAAGAAACCATTAACTATAGCAGCACTATGTTGAGAGGACAAACTTCAATTGAAAATGTTGAAAGTAAGAACTGATCGGAACACAACGTGTTATGTGGCTAAAATAAATTCAAACAAAGCAACAGCTAGCAGCAGAGTACAAAAATCTGGAAAAAAAAAATACTTTGATCAGAATCAGAAAAAAAAAATCCGGTAAATAACTAGCAAATAATCCTAAGTTCATGACAAACAAAAAACCGAATTGTTGAGAGTCCAACATCAGCATAGGACTACAACTACAAGAAGCATCATCAGATTTATGATACAAGTGTGTCACCAACAAATAAATCTTCAACTCGGCACAAAACCCAGTTCAGAACCTCTATCCAGAAATATAGAAGGGGGAAAAAAATTAGACTTCACAGAAAACCATAGATCAACACGTAAATGCGCTAAAAGGGTCTTTAGCGTTAACCTCAAAGACCAGATTTTAGAAGAAGAAAAAAAACAATTTTCCCAATTAGAAACCTTAATAAACCCCTTTGTCAACTAAGGAAGGAAAAAAAAAAAGAAATAGAGAAACAAAAATTAGACATCCCACATAATTTTAGCTTCACCCTCATAACAACTACAAAAACCCCAAAGACATTTTCAACTCTCCCATTTCGGGGTCACTCAACTTTCTAACCAACAAAACAATCAGCATAACAACAAGGCTAAAAAGAGAGGATTTTTTTTCCTTTTTTGCCGGAAAAGTACCTTATCCTCAGCCATGGCGGAGGGTAAAGAGAAAAAAGGGAGAATCTAAGAAAGGGAGAAGAAGAAGAGAATGGTGAGAGAGAAAATGTGAAGGAAAGAAGAAAATGGTAAGAGAAAGACAAGTCCATGTGATTACAGCTCTCCTTTTTCCACTCCTTTCTTTCCTGGCTTCTTTTTATTTTATTTATTTTTTTTTGGACTTTTCGCACTTTTCTTGACTAACTTTGCAGATTAGGAAGACCTTGCTATTAATCACAATCATTAGGGGTGCTTAACTAAATAATAATAATAATAATAATAAAGAAGGTACTGTAATGAATAATAATGATGCTTTGTTTGAGTTTCCTGTTTTTCACTTTATCATTTTAGCGTCGGCGAATGCCTCTCAATGAATTGAGGGCCCAAAATGATTATTCCATACAATGATAATTAGGTTCAGTTTCAAACATCAGCCTGATCATTTTTTCAATATTTGCAATTTTTAAAGGCTTTTTTTTTTTTGGGGTAATACATAGTATTTTAGTAAATATTTCTATAAAAAAAAGAGCCACAGCCTTGCAATTAATTTGAAGAATCAGAAATTAAGTTCTGAAATCTTAAAAATGTGTTAATATAAATCATGAAAGTTGTCCCAACATATTCACTCATAACTGCTCGGACTTCAGTAGAAACTCAACAAACTTGTATAAAAGATCTTGAGATTCAAGTTGAAAAAAATAGCAGAATAAATTACTAAAAGATCTTCTTTCAAAAAAAGATTTACTAAAAGATCTATTGATACTGATGAATAATATCATATGGCCATTCACCCTTATTATTTACAAGGAAGAATTTCGGGAATTTAGTGTTTGTTGTTATTTAGATAAAATAAAAATAAAAAGTTAAACAAGAAATTATTAATAACATCTTTATCGTAATATTTTATTTTGAGATCTTAAAATACTTCTCATACATCACACACTATTACATGTACATTAAAATCAGCATAGCCTTGCATGTACGTTAAGATTTTTCTTATTTTTTTCTCCAATAGATTTCACTTTGGGTTTTGAAAACATTTTTTTTGTGAGTTTCATTTTATTTTTTTCAATTGTTTTTTTTTCACTTTTTCTTAAGCATTATTGACTTTTTATTGAAAAAGTTAGAATATTGAGAATTCTTCTACAAGATCGGATTTTCTACTGCGAATATCTTGTCTTATTCTTGGCATAAGTACTGGTGGGAAGAATAGTCACTAAAGATACTCTAATGCACCTGTCAAGATTTGTTTCGGATTTAAATTTCGTTCAATTCAAACCATGCTCAAGTTTAAATTCGTGGTATTAATAAATATAGTAGTTTTTTTATCAAAAAAAAATATAAAGTAGTTTAAATTCTATAGATGAGACAACTTTTACCCTCTATTTTTAGATTTGTAATTTCAAATTTTCAGAAAATTTTAATTGCATGGAAATTGAAATAAAGCATATTTTAATTTTTTATCATTAATAAATTCATAAAAAATTTATCATTTACAAATGTTCTTATTTAAAAATTTTATGAAAAATTTATTACTAAATATATAAAATTGAATTTTACGGTCTTGTTGAAAAATTCTTATCACAATGAGGTTTTTTTTGTCAAATGTAAGGAATATATTAATTTTATGAATTATTAATATTCATCAAAAAAATCTAAAATATAATTGATCATCTTTAATAAAAAATTTATTCTTAATAATGTTAAAAAAAATCTAAAACCTTAATTACTTGAAAGGATCTAAAATGAACATAATGTTAATATAAATAAGGTCATTTATATATTCTACAAAAATACTAAATATTTTAATTTTTTTGTTTGATATATAAGCAGGTATTAAACAAAATCAATTGAACTCTTTAAATAAATTCAATACCTCTTTAAAAAAAAAACTATCCAAACGCATGCATGGCAAAATTATTTTAGTATAAGTCGTTAACTATTTATCTATTTGTTAATAATAATTAATAATAATGAAAATTTAATAACCAACAATTATTTAATCATACATCAAATATAGTATTCAAACTCACAACCCGGTATCAACATGACATAAGTTTCATCTTCACATAATATATTCTTAGGAAAAGATGATGAATTTTAAATATAACTAAATTTTGGACTAAAGATTAATTATGTAATCCGTCCAAATGTCAAAGTTTACATGATATCTCCTTATTCAACCAATAAGCTAAAGGTTTAAATTATGCTGATTAAAAAAATATCTAAAATTAGGGGTTGAATTGATTAAAAAAATATCTAAATTATCTTAATCCAAAAAAAAAATCAAAAACCAAACAAATAAAAAAATTGGAAAATCAAAATTTTTATTGAATTGGATTGAATTTCAAATTTAATTTTAGAAACTGATCTAAATTGAACTTATACATGTTTCCATAAGTTTATAATATCACTCATTTTTATTTTTATTTCTTATATATTTATAAATTATCACATAACTTATATCTTTTTATGAAATATATTTAATTAAAGAAATTTTTAGTAATTATTTGAGTTAACAAATATTTTATTATTAATTATATAATGACATATAAATAAAATATTTGATATTTGAAATTATTTTTTTATTATATTTACCATGTATCTTACCTTTTATTTAGTATTTTCTAAAAGAAATTAAAAGTAAGATTAAAACAAAAAAATCAATCCAATCCAAATCACTTTAAATTAGATGAAATCGAATCAGATTAAATGTTTAAAATAAATAATTAAATGATAAATTAACAAAACTAAAATAATTAAATTAAATAATTTTTCTCTTTAAAGTTAAACTAATTCAGTCCACAAATATCCCACCTAAAATATTAGAGTATGAGTACGATTGCAATTCAAACTTTACACACTGAGGAAATTCCCCTTTAATGCAATAATTTTTTATTTTTTTTATTTTTTACCAAGGAGGGGCCTAGTCCCAAAGCAATACTTATGTTATGCATTTTTTTTTAACAAAAAACCAATAAAAAAGGGTTATGCAAATTTGACCTTAGCAACTTTGCACACATCTAAGATCTAATCTAACTACTTTCTATCCACGCGTGTATCATTTAACCTTCAACAGATTTTTCGTAATGAAACTTCAACAAATTTTTAAGAAGCCTTTATTTTTCCTAAATAAAAAAGCCTTTGTTTATTTTATTTTTATTATTAGCAAAGCGCAAAACAGTTATAGGCTTTTGCCTCGTTTTAATTATTTTTTTTTTAAAATACAACGCATTTTCTAGGAAAGTTATTGTTTAAGGCATACAATTAAACATTTTATCATCCAAACTGTTCTTATTAATTTGAAATAATTGTTAAGAAAAGTTACTTACGGAGCTACCAAATTAAAATAAAATACGAAAAAGTTTAAATCTAGGTATTTTTAAAATTGAGAAATGGCATTTTAAATAAAATGCTACAAACAAACTTACTGCTAAAATGATTTGATTTATTTTTTAAAATAAAGAAATAAGAATAGCTTATTTTTCACTTTAAAAAAATAATAGATTTATTTTTAATCTAATAAAGTGTGTTGCTACTTGTCAGACAAGTTCAAAAGAGTTTCTCTCAGGATAATTACTTGAGTAATTTAAAATTTGTCTGCTTTGTTCAAATAATTAGAATAGATTAAAAAAGGCTAGAGATTCGAAGACCAAGCTCTTGATAAAAACAAATTAAATGATTCAGAATCAAGTGTAATGGTTTTCAATGGAACATGGATTGTGTAAAAAGACCCGCCAGACCATACAAGTAACATAAGCAAGCCATGTTTGTTGAAAGAAAACTCAATTCAGAATAGAAATGAAAAAAATAAAAAGAAAAGTTTGTTGTTGGTACTTTCACTCCTTTGCTTGACAAAGATGGAATTGGAAAATCTGGAAGCTGAAACTGTACCACCCCAACACCTGTTGTACGTCAGTGTTGTGTTTGGTGGGAAGTTGTTGTTCCATATAAATATGCTCATTCTTATTCCATAAGGTAAGTTCTCAATGCATAGTTGAGTTTACATCTTTTGCTTGGATTTCACTCATTCATCTGCTACTTTCTCAGCTGCATATCTCAATCACCTACTTCTTCGCTTCACTTGGAAACATACCAGAAAGCGCCACTCTTTTGCCTAATTTCTTATTGCCACCAAACTTGAAGAATTCTAATGGATTGGTGGTTCGGTTTTGGAAGCCATCAGAGTCAGCAAGACACCAGAAACATAGACTTTTTTAGGCTTCTTAGAGTCCCTTTGTTCTTGTTTTAGTTACCATTTTCTATCTTTTTATGGGAAAAAGATATGCATGAGGCCCTTGTGAATAGTTAAACTCATAAGTTTTAGCTACTTTAAGTTGATAATAGGTAGTACCGTAGTAGTGTAATGGGGAAACAAGGGTCTCATAAAAGTCTGCGTCCAGAGTTTCAGGGTTGGCATTCCAAAACTTTGTTGCTTCATGGCCTGAAAAGTGATTCTTCAAAATGCAGTTACTGTAGGGGGCTCTATGTAGGGAAAAAGCACATCAGGGCCATTGTTGTGATGTTTGGATTGTTGGGTTGCCTTTTTCTTCTTGACTCTCTTATCATCTCTTATTTTGAGTTCACAAATCTTCAACCCAGTACAGCCTCAAATAATTCAATTGTGTTTCAGGTACAAGTACATCATCTATTGCCTATTAGCACCCTCCTTGAATTCATATCTGCAAATCATTTTAGAGATTTAATATATTAAACTTTTCCATCAGTACTTACAAAAGAAGAAATAAGAAAGAAATGAAATAATTTTTTCATAATCTAAAACTAGCTTGTATAAGTTAATAAGCTTTTGGAGAAGCTAACATGAAAGAACTTTTACATAAACTAATTTTAGTTTATGAAGAAATTTCTTTCGTTATTCTTTCTTATTTTCTTCTTCTATAAGAGTTTATGGAAAAGTTCATCCAAACGCATCCTAAATGCGTTCATATTTATCCTATTTATCATACTCATGTCAGGGTGTGGTTATTAACAGTGAATTAGTATTTAATCTTTATTATAGCAAGTAGTCTTTTTCTCGGTATACTTATCTATTAAATCTAGACGTACTTTGATGTCAATTGTGATTCAAAGTTTCTAGCCATGATGAATGTACAGTTTTGATTTCTGCTAGTGGAAGTTACAGACTATTTATCTATATTTTGGATGTGATGTTTCTGAATATTTGAACATAGATTATCATAAGCTAGGGATGCACGTCTCAGATCAGTAGAATTTAATTTACCTTGTACTTAAAATTTATGTGATATTTTGCGTTGATATTTGCCGATTGGCATAGGATAACTAACGTATATTTCAATGAAAAGGGTAGAGATTCCTACATCTACAGCAAACGATCGCCAGTATATATGTATGAACGGCTTCTAAACTTGGCTTCCAGTGCTCTTGCAGAGGTTAGGAACAAATTTGCAGATTGATATGCATGTTTTTAGATAATTTTTTTAGTATTTAGATACTGTATTATATTTGAAGTTCATCTCTATCTAATATTCTGAGCTTTTGTTACTACAGAAGGAGTTCAAGCAAGAGTCATCCAATTTATGGGTGGAAACATTTCGGCAGGCATCTTTATGGAAACCTTGTTCAGAAAGAAAAACTCAAACCAATCCCAGTATGTGATTTTTTTCCTATGCATTGATTGATTTTATATAACATGAAAAACATTTAATATGTATTTATTTCTTATACTATTATATCAGCTACTTATTATCGAAAAATTATTTGCCTAGTACACTACTCTGTAACCAGTTTATAATCTGTGACAGGGAAGCCTGTGCAAAATAATGGCTACATCTTAGTCAGTGCAAATGGAGGTCTTAATCAACAACGAGTTGCTGTAAGTAGTGGCAGTTAATTCATATCATTTCCGACATTCAAATATCAACATTGCACATTACTTGAAGAATACAAATACAAATAATCCATAATCGTGGAATAGAAAAGGAGGGGTTGGTCTTAAAAAACAAATTAAGTCTCCCACTGACATAATGCTATTGCTGTGTCATTTTAGATAATGGATATCAAGCACGTAGTTGATTCTTATATGATCTTTTATCCTTTCTTTTTGACATGCTTTTGTTTGGTATATCCAATAAAGGAAGTAATGAGACTACTATAGTGATTACAGATTTGCAATGCTGTTGCTGTGGCATCTCTCCTTAATGCAACCTTAGTTATTCCAAAGTTTCTTTACAGCAACGTATGGAAGGATCCAAGGTATGATGTGTTCAGTACTAAAGTAGTAACTGAACTTTTCACTTATACAGGTCTTGTTTTACTTCTTTTTATACAGTAAAAGTTTTCATCTGTTCACCAGTGTTGATTTGGATGTGAATGCTGAAACATTAATAAATGTTATTTGAATAGTTCAATTACCTCGATTATCAAAATCTTGAGTTGCAGTACTATTTGATGACATACACCTCATTGACAGATTGTAATTTCAATTGAATGATTCAACAATTTATTAAATATTTAATTAAAAAAATGCAGCCAGTTTGGAGATATATACCAGGAGGAGTATTTCATGAATATCTTGAAGGATGACATCAAGATTGAGAAGGAACTTCCACCTCATATGAAATCTCTGGATGTAGAAGCAATTGGCAGCCAGGTTTGTAATATTTTATGAGATGTACTTGAGAAGACAGATAGTACTTGTTATAACAACTTCCAATAAACACCTTGCATTTTAGATTACAGATGCAGATCTTGCCAAGGAGGCCACACCTGCAGACTATATTAAAGTTGTGCTTCCTCTTCTTTTGAGAAATGGAGTTGTTCACTTCCTGGGATATGGAAATCGACTAGGTTTTGATCCAATGCCTTCTGAAATTCAGGTCATACAGTTACCTACTTACCTCGGTTGTCTAGTTTTAAATAGGTTTCTACTTTATAAGAAGTTTGCCTTATATTCAATATTCAGTTGTTAATAGGACTGTTACTGGTTTACTACATACTTTATAGTTTATTTGAACTTATCTTATGACATAAACACTTAGGACTAGTTTATTTGAACTTATACTCTTAAGCTGGTTTTAGCTTATTTCAATAAACTCTTCAGAATAACTTATGAAAACAATTTACAACTTAGATGAAAATTATTTCTTTATTTCCTCTTCTTTTACAGAAACAACTTATGCATAATTACTTATATGATGAACACTTAGTTAATTAGCACTTAATTAAGCTGTTTAGCCAAACAACCATATAAATATGCATCCTTTTGTTACGATCAAATATTTAATTGTTACCCATTAAGGCCTGAGTTTAATTTAAAGGAAATTGAGGTTAAAGTAGTCCCTTCTGAAATTTCATAAGCATGGATAATGCAAACCCTTATGAGAATTTCTTTTGGATACTTGGGCCAAAACATTTTTAAGATTGCCCCCTTGTGCACAACACTATCTTTTTCACACATGTACTTCATTTAAACAGAAGCTTTAATAAAGCAACAGCGGTGACATATATTCTTTATTTCCCACGAAACACTATCATTTGAAGAGATATTCTTCATTTTCATTATGCAGTAATCAGATCAGAACACTTAAACAGTTAGTGTTGTTTCCATCAGATCTTCACTCTTCATATATTCATACTATAGTAGTTAAGTCAAATGTTCTATAAGGTTCAAGGTATTTAGCCTTCGTTTAGAATGCATTTATATATGTTTGAAATAATTGCATTTGCAGAGGTTAAGATGCAAATGTAATTTCCATGCTTTGAAGTTCGCGCCTACAATTCAACAAATTGGCTCGCTATTGATCCAAAGGATTAGAAAATATGGTGCTCGACGCAGCATGTTAGACACTCAATTGCTGGGGAAGTTCATCCGCAACAATGAATATCATGAAGCTAAAAGGGGCTCAGCAAAATATCTTGCTTTGCACCTGAGGTTTGAAATAGATATGGTGGCCTATTCCTTATGTGAATTTGGAGGTGGAGAAGACGAGAGAAAGGAACTACAAGCCTATAGAGAACGCCATTTCCCTTTGTTTCTTGAGCGCTTGAAGAAGAATTCAACGTATGCATGTTTCTACTATATGCTTTTCAACATGGTGTTTTGAATTTGATTGCTACATATCCTTGTAGTCTTCTAATATAGTAATATTTTTTGCACGTACTATTGATGTTTATAGCTCTATTTCTCCAAAGCATTTGAGAAAATTGGGAAGATGTCCGTTGACACCAGAAGAAGCAGCACTTGTTCTAGCAGGTCTTGGTTTCAAACGCGAAACTTACATTTACTTGGCTGGTTCTCATATTTATGGGGGAAACTCAAGAATGGAACCCTTCACCAGCCTTTATCCCAATGTGATCACAAAGGAAACCCTGCTTACATACAATGAACTGGAACCTTTCAGGAATTTTTCTTCTCAGGTAATTTGGTATTAGATCTTTTATCTTTGACAATAATCCATTTCATTCTACCATTTTTTTAAAAATTCTCATTCAGGTCTTAATTCCCTGTTCACGGTTCAGTCATGTTCTTGACAAGATTTTATTGAAGTATACCCAAGTACGAGTTAAGGTTCAAAATCAAATAGACACTTTATTTACCTATCGGTTGAACTCTAAATTAGTCATAATCCATTTATTCTATCGATCCGGAGGGTTAAAACAAAAAAATAGGCACTTGATTTATAACGAGGGGAAATTCATTAGCGACGATTTTTATCTGTGACAATATTGTTAATGTCAATAACTAATAATGTTAACTTGATGTGAATGCAGTTGGCTGCTTTGGATTTCATTGCATGTGCAAGTGCTGATGTATTTGCTATGACTGACTCTGGTAGCCAACTTTCATCATTGGTATCTGGATTCAGAACCTACTATGGTGGTGATCATGCTCCTACATTGCGGCCAAACAAGACGAGGCTAGCCGCAATTTTGAGGGAGAATGACACCATAAGATGGAACAGGTTTGAAGTCAGAGTAAATAAGATGATTCGGGAATCTCAGAAGGCTGGCATTAGGAGTTATGGCCGAAGCATTTATAGAAATCCCAGGTGCCCTGAGTGCATGTGCAAACACCATTAGCTCTAGTCCTTGCATTAGCAGACCAGAACACTTGTTAACATAAAACACTTTTCAGATTGAATTTCTTTAGCCATTGTTTTTTTTTTTCTTTCTTTCCTTTCCTGTATCATATCTTATTCACTATCCTATATACAAAAATAAAACTGTTTTTGTTTCAAAGAATAAATTTCTATTTATCTTTATTTATCTTTTTTTTATTCAGATAAATTTATCTAATTTGTTGTTAGTATTATTGTAATCATGTGTTAAAAATAACATATGGTGTCAAATTTGAAATTGTTTCAAATCTTGCATTTTTTTTAATTTGTGATGGTTTTTAAACTCCAAAAATGATATTATATTTTTTGAAATTTTTTATAATTTGTGATGATATTTAATCTCTACAAATTATATTTTAAAATTTAAATTAAAAAATGTCACGTAAGTTTGAATAAAATGGAATTCATCCAAATAACTAGACTAAAAATGACATATTATAATTTTACCAGAACAAAAATAATATTTTTTTAAAAAAGGATAAAATTGGAACTTTGTTAATTTAACACGAAAATATATTGTATCCTATAATTTTCATGGTTCCTTCATCTCCGGCTTTTTAATTTGTTTTTTTTCTTTCTTTTTTCTTCTTGGGCTTTACAGCTTTTTAAATTGTACTTTTAATTTGTTTAATTTTACAAGGCCATAGCTATCCTGCTATGTTAGTTTGTTTTTTTTAACAGAAATAGGACCATGCTTTATCATTCGTAATCAAGTAAACAATACATTCAGAAATATTGCAAAAAAACTTGGGAGCTAGGATAATTAGGAGCCATTTTTGCTAAAGCATGGACAACTCCATTCAATTGGCTAGCCTCCTAACAAAAATCACTTCGAAGGTTTGATTACGTGACAAAATAGATTGGCATTTGGAAATTATGGTGCCACATTCTGAACTGTCTAGGTTAGGACCATTAAGGTTTGATTACCTGCCATGTTACTTTTTAAACTCTTATTCGGATTCTAATGATGAAGTAATCTTAATTATTAACATGTTGGACTTGGGTCATCCAGTATATTATTAAGTTTAGGGCCTGTTGCACACACTGATTTGGAGTGTTTTTGGAAGTTTTGGGTTGGTGTAGCCCATGATTTAAAATTTGAAATGTGTGTTTGTTTCAACCTCTGAAATGCAAGCATGCTAAAATTTTCACGTAGAAAATTTGAAAAGAAATGGAATGGAAGCTACATTATCTTGCTTCTGCATTGGCTTGAATTTCTCTGGAAAAACGCTGAACTAAACATGCTTTAAGTTGGGTGAGTTCAATAGCATAAAATTGCTTCATATGAAGCATCATGCCAAGGTATTTTGACTGTTATAGTCTATGATCTCTAATCTCTAGTGTCGGTTTCCACCTTAAAGATATATAAAGGATATGATGCTTAACTCACACTAACAAAGACGAAATATTGAACTAAATCTTATCTGATATATATCTGAAACCAACTTTAGTCGAAACCATCACTGAGTTTTTCCATTGCTTAAGGTCAAAAGTAGCTGTACCCCATGAAATTCTTTAAGAAAAATAGTGAAGTGGACATGATGGCTTAGATTTGTAGCATATTTGGAAACAAATGCATATAAAGCAAAAGGCAAAAGAACTCCAAAACTGAAGCATTCCACTTTAATGTATCAGATATATATGAGTGTATGTAGCCTGAAAGAAATTTAGAAACATTAGCATTAATTTTTTTCCCACCAAAAATACTCTCATCTGTGATTTGAGTTTCTTTTGTGTAAAAACTTATTACTTATAATTGATCTTTTCGTGAAGAGGAGATATTAAATTATTGAATTAATATAATTTTAATAAACTGTGTGTAATTAATTTTGAGCTTTTAATTTTTTTTATTTCATTAAATTCTTCTATTTTTAAAAGTCAAGAAAATTTGTCCCCTCTGCAATTTTTCTATACCTAAACTTCTCAATTTTTTTTTTTTAAAAAAACTCTACAAATTGAATTGATTAAAGTATCTCTACTCAAAACACACAAACAAAAACATCAAATTTCAATTAAACTAAAGTCTCAAATTAATTTTCTCCTTTTCAAACTTCAATCTCACTTCTCACGTCTTATAAATTCCTTTAAATTTTATTAATTTCCCATGAAATTAATTTATTACTTCTAATTTTTTGGAACTATTGTATATCCCAAATCCATCACAAACCACAAAATATTTCGATAGAATTGAATGATAATCTGGGAATTTTATGTAAAAGTAAACGAATAAGAAAAATTTTCAATAAATAAAGGCATTGTCATATGTAAAAGTTAAATTCATTTTATAAGAGTTAGGGAAGTAAAGAATAAAAAATTTGGACATATACTCTTACTTCCTCCTTCCACCACCGACCTATCAGCTATCGTCACATTATCTCTTTAAAATTATTATTTGAAATATATAAAATCATTTTAAGGACGAGGAAATCTATCTGGCTGGCCAACTAAAGAAGCTGAAGCCTGAAAGTAAAGTGGATAGTGACGTGCAAAATGTTCCTAGCTAGTAGTTATTTTCTGATGCAAATGAAAATTCTGATACCAAAATTCTTCCATGTTTGTCCTAATTATTTGTTAATCAAAATAACTACAGGTTACCCATCGAATTCGTTGTTGGAATTCAAATCATACTACAAACCGTCATTGGGAGCATTTATTTTAAGGAAAACAAGCAGCAGTGTCAAAGTTACGTGGTACAGAAAATTCCCTAGTTCTAGATCAGTAGTTAACGCCGTAAGCTTTTATACATATACAGTATCATTTCATGGTCACAAGAGTCAAAATAGTTTGACATAAACTATCCAATCCAACTAGCTGCATGCTAGTTCAACGATCTACTGCTAAATACTATATCATCAATGTGATGCAAATGCTAACACCTGAAATGATTAAATGTAGGATTATCAAATCCCTTTTTAATGGAATTTTCTTCGTTGGTGGACGAACTATTCTAATTTCCTCATGTTCATAATAATAATGTCTGAATGATCCCCTTAATGAGATATATTCCATCAAAATCACTCTACAGTACTCGACCTCTTAATCATGGTAACAACTGTATATACGCAACTTTTGAAAGCCACAACTGATTCTTGACCGCAACCCCACTCAGAAATTAGCGTACAATATTGACAAATAAAGATCATCACCTTACCTAATGAGAGAGACTCTCACAGTGCCACGACCCCATCATGCTCGATCGCACACCGCACACATGGTCCCTTTGTTTCAATAAAACAAACACGTTACCTTGTAGCAAGTGGGTACATGTAAAAGCTAGCATAGGTGCATCTATCTCATCTATGATCTGCCTCATTGTTTCTTTGGGGAGGATATTCTTTCCCAAACTAAAGAGAAATAAATTAACAAGAGAATAAAGTAAAAGCAAACAAAGCAAAAATAGAAAAAAGTGAATGAGAAACAATAAAATAGATGAAGAATAAGAATGATGGAAGTCCCTCTTAGAAGAGACAAGTAATAAGTGGGATTCTCTGCACTATGCAATATGCATGCTCATCACAAAAAAGAAATTTCACATTAAACAAACAACACTGACTGAACTGAACACTCCATTGCTTCATCTCAGGCTTCCCTAGCATCCCTTCCTACCCCACTTCTTTTTGTCCACCTTTTTCACTTTTTCTTTTCTTCCTGAACTTTTCGTATATACATTACATTTCAATCATAATCCTAAATATATATTTAATTTTAAAAATAAAAAAAACACGACCCAAAACTCCACTGCCACGTGACATGCATAGAGGAATTGAATTACTCAAAAGCGACCGAGGAAATCAGGTGAAAAATAAAATAAAAAAATACTTTTGTGAAAGGATGATAAGTCTTGCTTTTGGTTTCATTTTCCTTTTATCTTTTATCTGTTTGATTTGCATTGCAAAGCTGGCCACAACAATTTCATCTGTAAATGAAACATGCACTCAGTTGAGCGAGTGAAGTGAACTCAGTCGAGTCCATGACTCGGGTGAATATCTTTGAGAAGGCCCAACACTTGCTGCATGGTGGGCCTCTTCCCCGGAGACTCGGCCGTACACAAATAGGCGACTCGGAGACTCTCCACCATCTCACTCTCCGAGTCGCCGCCGAGTTTAAGCCTCTCATCCAACGTCCTCACCGCGTGGCCCTCCCTCACCGCCTTCCTCACCCAAACCACCGTCTCCGCCGTGCCGGCCTTCCCCGTCAGAAGCTCCATCAGCACCACCCCGAAACAGTAAACGTCCGTCTCGGTGGAACAATTCGCCGCCGCGCTCTCTCGCCCGAGTTTCCGAAACCCGAAATC
The DNA here is from genome assembly GCF_000004515.6 of Glycine max. Taxonomy (NCBI): domain Eukaryota; kingdom Viridiplantae; phylum Streptophyta; class Magnoliopsida; order Fabales; family Fabaceae; genus Glycine; species Glycine max. The sequence goes on from NC_038249.2 coordinate 33,459,697, forward strand.
CGCGATCCGCGGCTCGAAGTCGTCGCCGAGAAGCACGTTCGACGTCACCAGGTGGCCGTGCACGACGGGCCTCGACCCCGCGTGGTGGAGAAACGCTAATCCACGCGCCACACCCACCGCAATACGGTGCCGTATTAACCACCCCATTTTTTCGGGGGGTGAGGCTCGAGAAACGGCGCCGTTATGAATAATGTCCCACGTGTCACCACTCCAATCCTCCACGTTAGTCTCCCCTGTTGGTAGCTCCTGCAACCACCTACCTAAATCCCCGTTCGACATAAACTCATACAACACCAGCTTCTCCTTACCTGATAATAATAATCATAATTCAAAATAAACAAATAAATTAAAATGTTCAAATCGTAATTCATGTACAGATGTACTACATAAGAAAAACAAGTGAGGAGATTGTTTTCAAATTTGTCTGGAAAGTGCATGCATGGATTATTTTCACACGTAATAAAAGCGAGTGCTAGATTTAGGTGAAAATGGTTACGCAATAGGTTAACCGAGGGAAACGTTACAGTAAATTAAAGCCCGTGAAATGCATTAATTAGAGTAGGTTAAGTCAAAGGACACTGGTGCACAGATAAAAATCAGAATTTTGGAACCATATGAAAAAAGATAAGAGTTTTTGTTACGGTACCTGCAATACAGTAACCGGAGAGGGGCAAGAGATTGGGGTGTTTGAGTTGGGAAATGTCAACGAAGAGAGCGACAGCGTCATGATGATGGACGTCTCTGGCGTTTTCGAGGACCTTGATTGCCACGTGGATGTCTCCGGGTAAGACAGCGCGATAAACGGGCCCACACCTGCCCTGAGCGAGGAGAGAGTCTTTTCCGAAGTGTGACGTGGCAGCGAGAAGGTCGACGAAGGTGAGTTTCATGAGTGGCTTCTCGAACACGACCACGGCTGCGGAAGAGGGTTCTTTGAGGTCAGCAACCCATGATGTCCCTGACTCGGTCTCGAACGCGAACGGTCCTGATTTTTCCATTATCTTCATGCTCAGTGGGACCGGCTTCGAGATCGCCCACTTGCTCCTTTTCGCCAATTGCCTCTTCCTCCTGCAACACCACACCCAGCACATGCACAACGCGACAACGACAACAAGTGCCGAGGCCACAATCATCATGGTTCTGGTTTTGTGTTTTGACTTTTGTTTTTCTTTTGGCCGCTTCTTCTTCTTCGCGTGAATGTGGTGGGGCTGTTGGTGCGGTGGGGTTGGAGTTGGAGTTGAACGAAGCTTTGGCGTTTTTGATGCGTTGTAGTAGTTGAAGTTGTTGCCGGCGTGAATGAACGCTGATTTGCCGAACTTTATGAACCTGTCTAAGGTGGTGGAGGCTTTGAAGTTGTTGTGGGAGATGTTCAAGAATTTGATGTTGTTCAGAGGAGGGAAGTCAGAGGGGAAACTACCGTTCAACGTGTTGTTTGATAAATCCAAGGATGAAAGTTTGGTGAGGGAGGAGATGGGTTTTACGTTTCCTTTGATGTTGCAGTTGGAGAGATCGAGGTGGTGTAGATTGGTAGTGAGGTTTTGGAACCCGGAAGGCAAGGTTCCGAGGTTGTTGTGCGAAAGGTCGAGGCTTTTAAGATTTGAGAAACCAGAGAGGTGAAGCTGGTTGGTGAACCTGTTGTGTGAGAGATTGAGATTTTGCAGCGATGAAAAGGAACTGTTTTGGGAAGTGGCCGGGTTAATGCTCCCTCCGAACCTGTTGCTGGAAAGGTTCACTACCAATAAGGTTGAGCTTCTCCAGAACCAATTTGGGACTTGGCCTTGCAGAAAATTCCCAGACAGATCTAGAACCTCCAACTTGGACATGTTCCTCAGATACTTCCAGGAGATGTTCCCACTTAGGTTTTTGGACGAAAGATTTATCCCTTTAATCACAGCATTTGAACAATTAGAACCTGTTTCGAACCAGGAAGAGTTGAATCCAGACACAGATTGGAACGCCTTTGACACCAGCTCATGGTCTTCGTTTTTGCATGAAGATTCAACGAGAATAACAACTAGCGAAAGGAGAATGAAGAATGTGCAGCAGGGCTTCATTTTCTTAACTCCACCGTTACAATGTCGTGTCCCTATTATACCCCAATGGTGAGTATGAATTGAAAGAAAGAAAGCGAAGAGAGAAAAAAAAGGGACAGAGGGTGGGATATAGTTGTTGGTGAAGTGGGATAGTTCGCGGTTATAGTGGTAGTGAAGTAGGAAGAACGGCGTCATGTGTTTGTTGACGGAGGAGTTAACGGCACGTGAGCGTGATTATGGATGGTGAAAAACAATTTAATGGAACTTGTACGATGGGTGTTGACTGTTGAAGAGGTTTTGAGATCACCGCTTGGCAGTCAATGTCACTTTATGTTTGTTTTACATTCAATTTCAAATGTTTATTCTGTGACACTATTGCCCATGGTGAATTTGTGAAATTTACTGGGGCCAATGCTATGCTGTGGAGACTAATGAGTAAGTGTGTGTGTGTTTGTATTTTGTAAGTGGGGGTTCAGAAGGAAACAGTGAGTCTCTGATATGATATAAAATATTAATGGTCCTGAATTCAAATAGATTTGAAGGTGACCGAAAAGGATGGGGTCCTAGTTCTTTAATTTTGGATTCAGAAGGTTAGAAAGCTCAACAGAGCAGATGATGTAATGCCAATAAATTTTCTAATCCCAGACCATAGTTGACAACACCTTGTTTGTGCTTCTACCAACTGGTTCAGAAAATACCACTTTTTTTTTTTATTGTGGTTGAAAACTTATTTGTAGGCTTGCTTCTGTTTGCATAAAATACTACGTATTCAATTTTTTTTTATTGTAGTTGTTTACTTGGCCACTGCAATGTGCTGCAAATTGACTACTCAAATTTAGAAAAAGTTGCAGAGTGCAAACTTCAAGGGATGGGCTACAATCCATTTTTGGGTTAAAAAAAAAAAAGATGTTCTGAAGGCAGAGCCAGAAGAAATTTAGTTCGATCGTCTTCATTCTATTTATGTTTTTGACAGCCATCCCTAGTTCAGCGAATGCTCGAGATTCAACCAGAGTCAAGTCTTCAGTCCTGAGGGTCATGATGTGGTTTCCTTTCTTCTAAGAATTAAATTATACTGCCATAATTAACTTCCTGGAGTATACAATTCCCCTATAAATAAAAGGTTACATTGTAACTAAGAAGTAGTTGACAAAGTGGTTCTTGGATTATTCATAGGTGAAGAAAATAGAATCATCATAACAGAACAATGATTGTTTGATTGCACTATTAGAGTCAAGAGTGCTTCATTTTTCTTTTGACTAAGCTAGTTTTGCTGGTTTAAACCTTGCCTAATCAATTGATTGCCATAGCTATAGAAACCTAATTGATTGGTATGGCCGAGTAAATGCTACAAAATAGGACTGGCAAATTTCCGGAAGAGCCAAGCACAGTTCGGGACATTCTTCTCCATCATCTAATTACTTGAAGAAAAACAAACCACATGCAAATTACCAAGACCTTGTCTCAATAATGCCTAGTCTTCCTTCCACTCACTTCTTATCGGTCAACAAGATTGTTTTTTATGCCTCCCTTGATTGGTAGACATTACCTATATAATTTATTTGCAAATGTTATTTGCAGAAAGAAATATGTCTACTACTAAGGAAAAAGCAAAAGGCACCCACCCAAAATTAATTCCCAGTTCCCACCCTATCCCTTAAAGGAAAAAAATAAATAAGAACAGCAATTTGACCTAAGCTTATTAGATCGTTAGGGTGAGTAACATTTAGTGAGATGTGTTGTTCAATTAATTGTGATAGTTAATTTTCAATACATAAAATCAAATATTTATAAAAACATAAAAAAAATAGAAAAAAGCCACAAAAAGTTACCATCAGCTAAGAAAAAGATAGATTTAATTAATTTTTTAGGACCACCACCTTGTAGACACACTTATTCAAATTTTTAAATTCTTTGCCGTTCAAAACCAAGCCCTGATCAGTTGGATATTGGAACTACAAAATGACATATTTCAAGAATTCATACCCCCACCAAATATTCTTCTTATTTGATTTTTATACATTTTGGATCAAAATATTAGAAGGGAATTCAAAAGAAGCATAATGCAGATTATACATAAAATGAATCAGTAGAAAGTATCCCCTTTCACAAAATGACAAATTACATGCCCATGATCCACTTGTCAAACTAAGACAAACCAAAAGAGGATATGCATACAGGTAAAGTAGTTCAAAGTTGCATTCTAGTGGATTTGGAAGTTGGCAAGTAGCTTGCTCCACAAATTCCAGACAGATGCTAGTGGTTATCTCACCTGCTCTGGCACGTGGCTTTTGGCTTTTCTCTATTACCATTATATGCAGATTAATTTAATGTTAATAAACTGTGTTTGGAAGCGTTATGGTGAGCAAATTAAGTGGATGGTATTCCTAATACACAACCATCCAAACTAGAATTCCAAGAGAATGACAGCTCAGACTTAGGATGTAATATTGAACTCAGAGACTGGGATTTGGGGCCATTATAAAATAGTATAACAACTTACACTCCTACCTGAAAGCTGATTCACCACTGTGGGTTTCTCTTGTCTTGTGGGAATGTGAAAACAATGTAAACCTATGAGTGTATATTTGTATCATCAGCTTGTTATGCCCACAACTAAAAATTAAATTTAGTAAGGTGTCATTTTAGGATTGATATAGTTTTTACTCATCACTTGAATGTTTACATAGAATTCTGAACTATTTCATTTACATTAGATAGTTGAGTATTTTCACAACGTGGTGTTTGAGACTGATTGTAAGCAGTTAGTAGATATTTTCAGCAGCGTAACATTTATAAATAAAGAAGTTGGATTTATCTTGAAAAGATGCACCGAAGACATATCAAGCATTTAAAACTGTTCATTTAAGTTTGTTCGTTAACAACTTAATAAAATCGTTCATTTTTTAATGAAGATGTCTAAATTATATGTTAGTCCATATGCAGCATGCCTGAGTTTATTCTATAATGTATTCAATCTCTTATTATTAATGAAATATGACTTTGTTTTTTGTTAAAAAAAAAAGGAAATAATAATCGATTTTATTTTAAAATTGATCTCTTGCAAATGGTTTTAAAATGATATGTAATTTAATGATTAAATTATATACATATCTACAAATCATAAATAATTTTTTATGTAGTAAACAATGATATAAAAGTACTCAATTCTTAATGATAATGGGTAAGCAAGTTGACTCAATCTATTTAAGACTCGTCTATATTGACTTACATTTTAATGGATCGTGTTTGTTCCCAAAATAATTTAATACATTTTATTGATTCACATCCATCCTTATAGTCTGTAGTTAAATGGGTCAACCCAAAGATCATAGTTATAAAAATAATAACAATTTGACGTAGAATTAATAATAAAATAAAACCTAAAATATGTTTGAGATTTTAACCAAATATTCAAATTTTATATTTGTTTTCTAATAACATTTTCCTTTGTTTTTCTCGTTGATAAAATAATAATTTTGTATTTGATCTTTGGAATATTATTTTTGGTCCTTGAAAAAATTTATCAAGAAATAAACACAAAATTATGACATTTATTTAGGATCGAAAACATATTTCAGGGTAAAATAAATAAAATAAGATAAAAAAAATTTAAATTATTTTTTTTCTTATGGGTTTTTACTTATTAATAATTGAAAATTTTAAAAATATGATAAATATATTAATAAATCACAAACTATTGAAAATATTGAAAATTTCTTGGTCCCTGCTAATTAATTATTTGATTTTTTGTTTTTGTCCAATTGATTGTTGAGTTTTAAATAGAGACTAGACTTCTACCTTAAGCCCATAAAAGCTCGCAATCTTTTTCATGGATCCAAAAATAATGTTTTTGAACTTTTCCTTGATGGGCCACACATAATGCGGTTGATGCGCTGCACTAAAAGCATTTGATGTAGGTAACACTTCTCAATTTTACTAATATACTATCTCTTCTATATATAATTTTCCCCCTAAAATATCATTTTTTTCATAAACAACACTCTAAAATGTGAGTAAAATTTTAAAAAACATTTTCATAAAGTAGTTTCTAGAATGTTTTATTTTTTAAAAGATGATTAAATATATTATTTCTTGTTTTAAATAAGTACACTCTTAAATAATATTTTGTTTCCATTAGGTTAAATTAGTTTTATCATCTTTTTGATTTATTATTTAGATTTAATTTGGTACTCTGATCTTTTTTTTGGATTCAAATTAGTTTTCTAATTTTTGAAATTGATTCAATTTGGTGTTCTAATTTTAAAAATTGATTCATTTTTAAAAAAAAATATATTTTGTGACGGTTTAAAATTACTTAATAAAGATTTTGAATTATCACAAAAGTATCATTTCTTACAATTTAGATTAAAGAATCAAATTGAGTCGATTTAAAAAAGTAGACACCAAATTAAACCCAAAAAATATTATAAGAACAAATTAAATCTAAAAGATAAATTAAACAACTAAGAAACTATTTTAACCTTTTTTATTATTACTGCTAACGTAATCGGTAACCAAATTTTTGCTAAAATATATTTTTATGCTTTATCTTTTTACTAAAATTTGTTTTTATCTTTTATCTTTTAAAAAATTATTTTGTTCGTCTGTCATGATTTGTGAATCAGATTTTAAGTTGGCCCTTGACCTGATTCAGAATCTGGATATTAATTCCACCCTTATACTTCTCTTATTCAGAAAATTCAGGATCTTTTGCATTTAGATTGGGAAATCCAACTTCATCACACTCTCGGGAAATGTTAACATGTGTGCTGATTGTTAGTCAAGAATGAAGCTTCTTCTCAATAGAGCTTCGTTGTTTTAAATTCTTGTCCATCTTTTGTTCAGTCTGATGCTTTAGGTGTAGTGCACTTTAGGCCCTGATTTGTGGGGTTTTTTTTGTCTATTTCCTTCTTCTGCTTTCTTTTTCCTACTCATAAAAAATTTAGACCAATATTATTTGGTTAAAAATTTTCTATAGCCTAAACTAATCTCTATTTAAGATTTTAAATTTAAGAGAAACAATTAATAACATATATTATGTATAATCATGTGATAACTCGTTAGCAAGTGTATCAATTTGTTTTAAGTAGTAAAGTATTTGGAAAAGTTTGAGTGTCTAATCCACATAAATTTTGTTTGTACTTAGATTGATGCAAACTCAATTTACAAGCAAAAGATAGGTAAAATAGATAAAAAATTTAAATGTAAAATTTAAAGAAAATAAGAGATAAAAAATTTAAAATATAGAAGATAAGATAAAAGTTTAAGTAAAAGATGATAGTGATAAAAATATGAATTCAGAATTTAAATATGTTGAAGCCTAGTATGTCAAAACTATTTGTGAGACAAATGTTAATGATTTTCTGTATCTAATGGTATTCTTGTTTTCGCATGAAGAACCTAATTTATCTATTTTTTTCTCCAAAATTTCTTTGCAAAGATAAAAATAATAAATCACATTAAAATTAGATATGCATGAATTGAGCTAAATAAATATCAATCTATTTCTAGTAATGATTTAATTTAGATACCTTTTTCTCAATCCTTTATAAAATAACCATTTTTTAATGCATTATCCCTAAACACTATATGAATGGTCAGATCATAATAAACAATTAAGCATGAAAAAGAGCAATAGAAACAGGATTATATAGATAATAAAAAAGAGTTACATTACAAGAGTTGACATGTCAGACTTCATTGTCATGAGAGGTTTTACATTTTAGGGGGTTGATGTAGATAAAGAAAGAGAATGAAATAATGGACATAAATAGAGTGTTTTTCCTATTTGAGATAGTTAGGCTTAAGATATATTTATTGGAGAGCCTTTGAGTCTCGGTGTCTCCGTCTAGGGACTAGTATATTTCTCCTTTGCTTCTTACTCCTTTCACAAGCATAAAGTAGTTTAATTTTCGTGCCACTTCGCGCTTAGGGCGGACTTTTTCTCAAAGCGCATCTTTGGGTTTCTTCTTGGGCCTGCTTCGCGCTAAGTGAGGAGATACACAACAAACTATCTCAATTTTCAACTTTTCCTTTCAAGGCTTTTTTCTTCAAATTTTTGTACTAATTTTTCTTCGAAGCACTTAAATCTTCTTTTATTAACTCTTGCTAATAAAAAATTATAAAAATATTAATTTTTATTTTATTTTATTAAAAACAAACAGTAAAATATTAAAATTATAATTTTCTTAATCAAAATTGACTATTAAATTAATTCAAATTTCACACTAAAGATAAAAATTGATTGAGATCATAAATCAAGTGGTGGTCCAAATTACATGATAATTTTTTCTAAAAAAAGCAAGAAAGTAAATATCAATCTTAAAACGAAGTTAATTTTTTTTTAACAAAAATAGTTAGCTAACATTGATTTTCTAAACAACTATTTAAGATAAGCCTTTTTTGATCGACACAACAACAATAACGTCGACTCATTTTTGGCCGGAACCAACGTACGTTTCTGATGTAGTGATTAAGTTCATCACACCTTCCCACTAACGTAAAAATTGGAGGCCAAATCCACAACTTAATTAATCTTTTAATAGTAAGCTAATTCATTATAGCTTTGCGTGTGATAATCATTATTGCCCACACAAAGTTGACTTTCAAAGTTGTGCTTCATTGTGCTCTTCCTTTCTTTCCTCGCGTGACCTTCACAAGTCAGAACGATGCCGACTAGCTTCCTTGTGACGCGATTATAAAGTTCCACCATTATGATATGGCCTCGCCACACATTTTCATTTGACTGCACAATTTCTTTAAGAAACATATATTTCCTTGCAAAGAACAAAAGTTTACAGATTAGTTTAGTGAGAAAAAAATCTCAAACTTAAGGGAAGGGAAGTTATATGGAATAATGCATAATATACATTAAACGAGAGGAGACACGAACAACTTCAAGGCTGCTAACAATATATTGTAATAGTTTCATTCCTGAAAGGTTCTTATCCTTCGCAAGGTCATGAGTCATGACAGTCTATTATTTTCATGCTAGCTTTGTTGTTTGAGTACTGAGTCTCTACCACCCACTATGTCTAGGTGTCTTTTGATGGAATTTTGGTTCAAGAGAATATATCAATAATAACCCCAAATTCTTTAATCAATTTAATCCCAAAATATGGCATGTATTACAATAGTTAAATAGCTATTGGATTATGGAATGTACATCACCAGTCTTGAGGCCCAATCAAGAATATTCCTTATACGCCTAACAAAACCCTTCCTTCCTTTGTGGTATTATTGGAACAATTACAGTACATATAACATGAGAATAAGACCTGCTCTTCGCTATAGCAATAAGGTTTGGGCAATTGTTTAGAGTTGGCAAGGATCGAACCCTGCTCCTTAATTTCAGTACATTTCCTCTAGCTATACTACCAGATAAGTTATGAACCGGGGGCCCACTAAGGGCTAACCTACCCAACATAGAAAGCCCATGGTAAGATACACAAACCCAACTCAAATGCCACGTGGGCTTTAATGCTTTTTTTTTAATAGAGCAGTGTATCTGTATTTCCGTACTTCACTGTTCAAACGTACATTCAACTAAAAGTAAGATTTTTCTTGTTTTTTTCAACAACAAAAAACTTTAGAAAGTGTATAATTATTAAGCCAACTCAATGCATGTATAAACATGCTTTCAGTCATTCATAAAAACTGTTGCACAGGCATCATGAGAATTTTGAAATGTGATTCGTGGTTTTTCATTCTTCCCTTCGCTAACTTAGTGTGCAATGTGCTAATCGAGTGAAGTTAAGATTGCAATTTTGTGTAAATACTTTGTGTTACTATTTTGTATGGAATTATAATATTATTCATGCACAATACCTAATCTTACATAATTATCAATATTTTGTAATAAGATAAATACAATTATATTTATCTCGAATACATTTCAAGATTTTAGTTATGTTCCGCCTGTTAGAGACTGCTACAACTCATAACTCACAACTCACAACTGTATTCTGATATGTAAGATGGGTTGTTATGGCTAACCCAAAAAAGAATAAAAATATGAAACTATATTGAATTTGAAAATTTCAAACCGACTTCAATTGCTTACTTGCTTGCAATGCATATGCAGCACGCAAATACATGTCAGCACTCATAGATACACGTGTTGGTCAACTAAAGGGGAGGTGCCTGCACTTCCAGCCACATATTGTGTGAGTATGCCATTAAAGAAGAAAATACCCATTATCTTGGAAGTCTCGAGCAGATGTTACGGCTGTTAGAAAGTTCAACTTTCATTCATCTCAATCAAAATTCATGTAAAATACTTTTAATCAACGGACCAAACTCACAAACTTAAACAAAATTATTCCATATTAGTTAATAGTATCGAGTACAGGTTTTAAACATATAGTTGGATTAAATATTAAAAAAGGTTCCACTAATAAGAAGCTTACCTAATTCAAATAAGATTAGCTCATATGGAAAATACATGTCTCTGTCAAATAATAACTTGATCACACCTTGTGATATTATTCCTCGTTAATAAATTTCTTTTGCATTTAAAGCAAAAACAAAAACAAAACATGAGTAACAATAAAATAGTTTAGTTTTTAAATATAATTATAGTGAAAATTAAATTTTATGATAATATTATCATTCAAATCACATGTTATTTATATATATTATAATAAATTAAATAATTTTATTTTATTATAGTATATTTAAACACGTCTACTATGTATGCCCTTAACTAAACCACATAAAGTGGTGCAAATAATATAATTCTTTGTTGATTCAATGGTGTTATATTTATATGAGTAGAAATAATTTATTTAATAGAAGAATTTGTATTATATAAATTTTTCTTGAATTAATAATAATTATGTATCATGAATGAGATTGAATTTAGATGATATTATGATTTGTTGAATTTAGATGGTATTATGATTTTTTCAATTTAGATGATATTATGATTTCTTACCTAGAAAAAAAGGAGAGAATAAAATGTACGTTCCGAATTTGATTTTGAAATTCAGATGCACGCTAAATCAACTATAAGTGTTAACAAAGCAAAGAAGGTTTATATAATTTTATTAACTGTCAATAGTGATCAATGTAATTTATCCACATTTTGTTTTAGACTACCAAATATTTATGCATGGTGACTTGTAGATATTTGGTTAAATTATTTATTTGGTTTATATAATTTGATAATTCTTATTTTTTTAGTCTTTATAATTTGAAAATGATCATTTTAATTTCTATATTTTATATTTTATTTCTCTTTTAACTCCTCTAGTTTAAAAATGATCTTTTTAGTTCCTATAATCTTATGATTCTTATTTTTTTAGTCTTTATAATTTTTAAATTATATATATTAAAAGAGAATTAAAATATAAACTATAGGAATTAAAAAAAATATTTTTAAACTATAGGACTAAAAGATAATTAAAATGTAAACTATAAAGATTAAAAAGATTACTCTCAAACTATAACGACTAAAAAGATAAAAATCATAAAACTATAAGAATCAAATGAATAATTTAACCTAGATATTTTTTAGTTATGAAAATCCAATCAAAATTTACCTTTCAAATTAAGCAAACTGGCTCTAATTTGTCAAGGTTGTATTTAGACTTGCAAAATTTTAAAGTTTAATTTACTTTTTTTCTTAACCCACTAATTAAAATTGTCTGGTTTCATCATTGACTAAGTATATCCTTCAACAAAATACGTCAAACGGTGCAAACACATACATTTTGTTGCTTATGAAAAACATGGAAATTATGTAGAGACTACGGAGATGTGTGTCGACAATTTGATTCCAAGCACACACTTACTAGAAATAAAGTCACACGTATGAAATTTCAAATAGATTAGAAGATTATTATATAAACAAATAACTATTTCATTAACGTATGTTAGTATTTTTAAAATAAAGAATAAATTAAAACTATTTTAAAATGTTTAAAAATAAAAAATAAATTAATATGTAAAGAATAATTTGTAAAATGTTATTTAAATTATAAATCTTGCATAAATGTTAATAAAAAATAAAGATTTGTCACAAAGAATTACAATATGAAAAAACTTCTAAACCAGCTCTTATATTCTTGTTATTAATTTTTTTAATCTTATAATAATACATGAATATATTTATTTTTAAAAATTCTATAGCGGTCTTCTAAAAAAAAAATTCATAACGGTTTTAGTAAAGGCTATTTAATTTCCTTAAAAAAAGTAAATGCTATTTAATAATGAAAAAAAATTACATGTTATACATTATTTAATTTGAAAACTCATCATTGGAGAATCTTTTATGCAGGGGAACTCAATTAAACAACCAAAGCCAATTTTATTTATTTATTTTTACTTTTTTCTTCTCAGGCGACGCAAGATGCCAATGGTGCAATATATATATATATTTGCAGTTTAGGATATTTTGGCAGTAGAAAACGTGTTTATTTTTGCTTTACATTATATGTGGTAAAATTCACCTGTGTGAAAGAAAAAAAAAACACGTTAGTTTAAAAAAAAACAAGTTTCAATAAAATAAAAAAGTTTTAAATACTTAGTTATATGTTAAATGATAGATAACAAAACAAATTAGATTTCAACATGATAGTCTTTACTTAAATTTTTGTCATTTATTCCAATATTATTTACTTGTCCGACTGTTGTTGTTGTTGAATAGTTTTTAAATATCAAACGACCAGAAGGGGATTTTAATGTGGCTAATCTTCCCTATGTTGCAATTAGTTAGAGCATGTGCTCCTCTAGCTAATTCTCCACACTTTTGAGTGTGATTTCTATCTTATGTACTTTTGTATCTAAGGATATATCAGCTGAAAGTATATTTTTCTTTTTGATCAATCAAAATCTCTTCCCAAAAAGTGTGTAAGCTTCTTAGAAAGCATACAACTAGTTATGGTGTTGGGGAATTCAAATTCAAATTGATTCAAAATAAAAATAAAAAATTGAACCAAATTAATTTTTTTTATTTCTTTGAATAATTTTTTTGCTAAAATCGATTCAAACCAAATCTAACCATGACATTTATAATAAGACTTATATTATTTTATTGTTATGTATTTTATGTGTATATAATTTGATATTTATAATATTTTATAATATTATATATATGAAACTTATATAATGTATATTATATTTTTTTGAAAGATTTTTTAAGATATATTTGATTTAAAATAAATAAAATTTTATAGATTTTTATTGTAAAATGTTTAACACATTAATAAATTTTGTAAATTATTTTAAACAATTTTTTAAATTTTATTTTATTTAAAATATGAAAAAAATATAAATTTTAATAAAATAAAAAAATCACAAAAATCAAATCAAATTAATTTGTAAAATATTGATTTGATTTAATATTAAATAAAAATCAAATCAAATTTAATCACACATATTTTATAAGTTTGATGTGATGAGTTGTTGATAAAAATTAATGGAGGCAAAAACACACTCCCGTGCACACATGAATAAAATTATTAACAAGATTAAGCGAATAAATAAAAGAGTAAAAAGAAAAATAGAAAAGAAATTAGTGGTAGTATATTCTCCCGGAGTCTCGGTTATAAAAGCATCTATCCCAGAATCTCTCTCCCTGTCTCAATTTGAACCAAAAAAGAGAAATTTGTTTACACACATGACACTCTCCCACACATAGGAAACTTGAAACAAATCAAAACCACATCCTCGTTCCTCCCTCCATTCATTCACCCCCTCCCAACCACCTTCAATAGAGGCCAATCCAATCACTAATCACCACCCGCCACCACCTCCTCCATTCTTCTCTTTCTCCAAACAAAGCACAAAACATAAACAAAAACTTTAGCCTCCAAATTTTTGAAACCATATAGGCCATAGATGGCCGACGTCGTTTCCAAGTCCCCAACCCCAACCAGCAACCTCATCAGCCCCAACAAGAAGGAAACATCGAACCTTTTACTGGGTCGTTTCGAGATTGGGAAGCTCCTCGGGCATGGAACCTTCGCCAAGGTGTACTACGCGCGTAACATCAAAACCGGCGAAGGCGTGGCCATCAAGGTAATCGACAAGGAGAAGATCCTCAAAGGAGGTTTGGTGGCGCACATCAAGCGTGAGATCTCTATCCTGCGCCGTGTTCGCCACCCTAACATCGTTCAGCTCTTCGAAGTCATGGCCACCAAGAGCAAGATCTATTTCGTAATGGAATACGTTCGCGGCGGCGAGCTTTTCAACAAGGTCGCCAAGGGAAGGCTCAAAGAAGAGGTCGCGAGAAAGTACTTTCAGCAATTAATCTCTGCTGTGGGATTCTGCCACGCCAGAGGGGTGTACCACAGAGATCTCAAGCCTGAAAATTTGTTGCTTGATGAGAATGGCAATCTCAAAGTCTCTGATTTTGGATTGAGTGCGGTGTCTGATCAAATCCGACAGGATGGTCTTTTCCACACTTTTTGTGGGACACCTGCGTATGTTGCTCCTGAGGTTTTGGCGAGGAAAGGGTACGATGGTGCTAAGGTGGATCTTTGGTCTTGTGGGGTGGTGTTGTTTGTGTTGATGGCGGGGTATTTGCCCTTTCATGACCAGAATGTGATGGCAATGTATAAGAAGATTTATAGAGGGGAGTTTCGGTGTCCGAGGTGGTTTTCTCCTGATTTGTCCAGGCTTCTCACAAGGCTTCTTGATACCAAGCCTGAAACCCGGATTGCGATTCCTGAAATTATGGAGAATAAGTGGTTCAAGAAAGGGTTTAAGCAGATCAAGTTTTATGTGGAGGATGATAGGCTTTGCAATGTGGTGGATGATGATGGCCTTATGGACAATGATGATGACACTGCTTCGATTGTTTCTGTTGCTTCGTTTTCGGATTACTCGGTTTCCGAGTCTGATTCTGAGATTGAGACTAGGAGGAGGATCAATGCTCCCTTGCCTAGACCTCCTAGTTTGAATGCCTTTGACATTATATCGTTCTCGCCGGGCTTTAATCTTTCGGGGTTGTTTGAGGAGAAAGAGGATGAGACAAGGTTTGTGACTGCTGCACCGGTTAACAGGATCATTTCCAAGCTGGAGGAGATTGCTCAGTTGGTTAGGTTTTCGGTGAGGAAGAAGGATTGCAGGGTGAGTTTGGAGGGTACCAGAGAGGGGGTTAGAGGGCCTTTGACTATTGCTGCTGAGATATTTGAGTTGACACCTTCTTTGGTTGTGGTGGAGGTGAAGAAAAAAGGAGGGGATAGAGCCGAGTATGAGAGGTTTTGTAACGATGAGTTAAAGCCTGGATTGCAGAATTTGATGGTGGAGGAGTCTGCTACTTCTTCAGAGTTGTCTACACCTATTCAACCTTCCCTACTACGTGGCCTTTCTGAACCTGTGCCGGATATTTCTTCTGATATTGAAACCCCGCTCTGTATACCTTCTGATGATTGAAGACTCAGATATAGAGAAGAAGAGAAAAATGGTTAAGGACTTTCTCTCTAATCTCTGTATCACACACACTCTTTCTTTCTCTCTCTCTCTTTTTTTTTTTATGTTATAGATTGTGTATGGAAATTGGTAAAAAAATTTCCACACAGGATTGATTGTCCTGCTTTTAGGTTTGCTTCTTGACTGGAGCGTTAGGTGCCTACTGTTTGTCTAATTGCCATACGAGAAAAAAGGCTAATTGAAATATAGTGAATGAGTATGTATTTATTTTCTACTTTTCTTGGCTCTGTATAGCAAGTGATAATAAAAATAACAAAACGGTTTAGTGCTAATCCATGCGGCATTGCACTGGCTTTGTGTTTGGCTCTATATTCAAGTTAAATAAGATCATTTGAAATTGGAGAAAGAGGATATCTTAATGAGATCATATTCGAGTTTTCTGTATATTTTTCCCTTGATAGAAATTAATAATGAGAGAGCTAGACGTAAAACTTGCACACGCCTGATAGCCTATCATGCAAAGGAAAATATCCTTTTCCATTGGGCGAGGAATAGTTCCTCTCATGTTTGCTGTTGCAACTTATGTTGAACACATTCAATTGTTCAGGAGCACCTAACAATCTTGCTTGGAGGAAACCATTCCAATAGATCACATAAAAAAAAGACACCAATACCTAAGAATATACCCTCTGCTACTAATTTTGTTACTTTGTTTTTCAACGAACTCTGCAAATTGAGTGTATAGTATGTTGAAGAAAATGGACCGCAATGGTTTTGGTTACATACTAAGTTAACATGTTGTATTGTGAAAAGTTGTTTAATACTTACGAAATAACTATCTTTTTGACCAATCTAAAAGCTACGGGTATGGTTAAGCTTCAAGTATTATAAAGAAATGGAGTTTCTTGTTTCTTAACAATGCACAAGGAAGCTCCCATTTACTTGCCATTGCCACTTGAGAACAAGTTGGGCTTTAACCCTGTAAAGTGATTGTTGTAAATCTCAAGCAGTTAAGCCTTTAATATGATATGAATTCAACAAGATTTCATGAAACAAACGTTTCATTGAATGAGATGAGTATCGTGCTTGTTAATGCTTGTTCAGGTGCACTTTTGAAGTTAATGATTATTAGTCTATGAGAAAACATACTCAGGTGCATGTTAGGTTATAAATGCACTGCTTTTGGTGAAGATACATAAAAATGGATTACTTGCAACCTTGCATTGCTCCCCTTAAAGAAAAACTCCACAAAGTGTTGCTTTTGCATATTCTCTCCCTTGAATTCTGTTGACTTGCAATGTTGGTTATACTTATATGAATATAGTAAGCTATGAGTGAGGCAAATTGAAGGAAAAAAAACGTACTTATATGTATCAAAGTCCATAAAAATAGGAGAAATTAAGCAGAGATTATCTGAATGGATTGACGTTTCCTCAACACGTGCTATCTTTGTAGTGCCACGGCGTTGGGATTCTCCTATAAATTTATCAAAAAATATTACTTTTAAGTAAAAAGAGCACCCGCAAGAATGCTTCCAAAATTTCAAATCTCCATACACGCGAATGGCTCCCAACGGGTTCTGTTGAACAGACGCGATAAATAAGAAGCATTGGCCACTAATCTTGGAGATGAGACAGATACTAATAGGTAATCACATATCAGTTTTGGACTCGTAGTCCAAGTGCATGTTGGTTATATTTTTAAATTTCGTTGCTCGTATTATGAGAGAGAATTGCACACCTTACGACAAAAAAAATAGTAAAGGAAAATTTGTTTGTGTTGAATCTAATGTCTTTTGAGCTCTGTTCGAAAGGAAAATTGAAAGTACACTAAATTAATAGTAGGAGTTTGCTTAATATTTATTGTTTTTTTGTTTTACTATCAGTTTTTGTTGTTTATCATTGCTTGTCCTTATCATTGAATCTTGTTAATGTGTCTTAAGCCCATTAACTAAGAAATGAATGAATTAATAAAAAAGTATTAAAGTCTTTTTATTCGTTTAGGCTTTCATCTCTGTCAGCCGAAATGCCAGTTTCAAAATAAAACCTATTAGTGTCTCACTTTGAGAATTTTATGGCTTGGCTAGAGCATGCATACCCGTTGCGACATTGTGCACTCCCAATAGTTACTATCATTTATGGTGCATTCGCGTTGTCTACGGTGACGCCATACAATAATACGACCAGAATAAACGATTGACTACTTGGTACGTTGATGCCATATCATACAATAATACAGAAGAACAACGAGGTTGGCTCTAGAGAAAGTGATTAGCTCCTCCTCATAATGTGACAAATCAAAGTTAAGGAATATTAGCGATCCAGAAATTTTATAAAGGAGGTTCATTTTTTTTTTTATAATTGTTTAATTATTTAACTTTTAATAAATAATAGTTTTTAAAATAAATTATTATTTTTACACAAAATTAAAAAAAATTATATTAAATGATAATAAAAATAAACACACAACTAGTTTTACACAATTTTACACTAATTAATCTTAACCATTATTATAATAACAACATATAAAATGAATTTTATATAATTTTATACTAATTAATTCCAAGAAAGATGCACTGGGATCCATACCTGTCCCTCTTTAGATTGGTCTCTATTCTCTTAATGATACTCTTTCTAATACTATTACATCATTTAATAGGATTTTTGACCCAAAAAGATTATAAGGTCATCCTGCTTGCTTGTTCCTTTCTGCGGTCAGGCTGTACTCCACAAACCACAAGTTGATGCATTGCACACTCTGAAATTATTGAATTGTAGAATGGCAAATTAACGGAACCAACAGGTACGACCCAAAATAATTTATTTCTGTCC
Organism: Glycine max; assembly: GCF_000004515.6. Lineage (NCBI taxonomy): Eukaryota > Viridiplantae > Streptophyta > Magnoliopsida > Fabales > Fabaceae > Glycine > Glycine max. Next base: position 33,477,935 of record NC_038249.2, read on the forward strand.
CCTCCCTCTGTTTGATTGGTTATTTTCCAAGTCCTATACAGAAGATTATCAAGTATAAATTCTGAAGAGAGAAATCTGAAGGGGATTTAAATTATTTCCTATTAGTCAATAATTAACCATAGTGTTTTCCTAAAAGAAAAAAGATTGAGGGAACCCTAATATAAAGAAATTAATATTTATGTGTGGCTCTCGGCAAAAAACTCTCCTGTTATTAGGGTAGAATGCTGAAAGTGATACTTGATATTGGAAATCTAACAAGCATAGACCTCTGATATATTTACAGAGTTGGGGTGTTGATGAATTAATTATAGCCCTACAATATGAGGCCATGATCGAGCTGAACTTCGTGGTTGCCCTAATAACTCTTGTAAGACACGAGGATTTTTGGTGTGATAGGCTTTAGGCAATTAAGAAGGTCATCTAACATTTTTTTTTTGTTGCCACCGATGCAATTTGTTTGGCATGAATTAGAGAAGTGAAAAGAAATTAAAGGAAGAAGACAGAGGAGAGACTAATTACTTCTTTGATTTTCACCTTGTTTGTCCCGTCATATTTTGTCTTTCCTTTCCTACGTGAAAAGAAGAGAAGAAACAAAATTTATAAATTTTATTATATATTTTTATACATGTATTGTTATTGAAGAAACCCTGAGCATATCAACAAAGAATGTTGTTATCCTATCATTTGAAAGTTATCAGTTTAATCTTACAAGCAATCTCTTCACTTAATTAAGAAAATAAGAATGTGTAAATCTACTCTCTCTGAATCTCATCAGGAATCCAGGATTATGTTTTGTTCGTATGATTTTTATTATTATTTTTTAATGCAATCAACTAAAGAAAAAAAGAAAGATTCGAGAGAAAAAAAATCAACTAAAGAAAGAGAAAATATTTTTCTTTGTATAGTTGATTACTAGAGAGAAAATAATAAAATGCATGTGAATAAAAGATAATCCTGTTCACTTTTGCCCCCCTTTTTTTTATATTATATTTAGTTTTTTTTTTCCTTTTTCTTCCACAAAAGCAAAGGACGCCCAATCATTATAGAAGGAAGACTAAACAAAAATAGAAGAGTATTAATTTTTCTTTTCTTTTTTTTATTTCTGGTGTGTTTGAGTGCAAACAATGTAAAAAATTATAATGATAACGCATACTAATTAAATCCTTTTAAAGAAAATTGAAAAACAAAAGGATGACTAATTTTATTTCAAAATTGATATAATTATAGTGTATATATATATAAGTAATTAAAATTTTATATTTTTTATAAATCACTTACATGAAAGACAATTATAATCAAATAAAATATGACCAATAATAAAATATTTATCTGAATATTTAACGTACCTACATGTTCAAACTTAAACTCAAAACTACTTACAATTAAAAAAAAAATATTTTCATTGAAAGATCTTTGAGGTGGCATCATTCTTTGACGTCAGCATTTGATTTAGGAGGATTATCCAATGTAATAACATATGGTGCCAAGACAGGTGTTGAATACATGGATTATCGAGCTCAAATAAGTTGTTGAGTGCGGAATAAAGAGTGGTTATCACAAAGGACAAATCAAAATTCAACTTTATAAGCAGATAAAGCTATCTTCCACCCAAACCTGTCTTCTCATGATTTGTTGAAAAAAATTAACTAGTCATTTTCTGTTTGTGCACCTCTTCGAAGTCATAAAGGAAAATGCCTCGCGATAATCAAATTACGGCAAACAAATCTTGCACTTTCATATTTGCCATCGAGATTGGCCTAATTAGGTTTCTTGATTGGGTGGTTAGAAGCTAAACGACACATATTCTTAGTATTCATTCGTCCTTACGTGACACGAGTTTGAAAAGGTGAGTGTGTCGATCCAAAAGTAAGAAATAAAAAATGTCAAAACAGAAATATCAACGTCAAAATGATCACATCCACTAGACACGAAAGAAAGAGTATAAAAAAAATCAGAGTTGTTTCCTCCTTTGAACAATATATTAATATTAATTACTTACCGATTATTTGGCCACCAATAATGTGAGTCACGAGGTGATTAGGCATCTTGATAAAAAATCTTCCGTGTTTTCTATTGTTGGCTTCATTTTGTGCATTATGTGGTTGGGGTTTAAGCATGGATTCAAATTTTCAATCCGAGAGATATTTCATGGTTACACTCTTTAGCAGTTAGGGATAATAGTAATAATTTTCAACTGAAAAGATAATTGAATAAAAAAATATAAATAAACAAGCATTTACTGATACTTGGTGCCCAAGCAAAATGAATCACTCTTTAGTTTTTTCCTTTCTAGAATGGTAGATACGCTTAATTTATCCACTCCTATGTAATTAGACAATGATGATATTAGAGTCACGTTTTTTCCAAAATCAACCATGCAAAGAACAACACATAAAAAGTCTTCGTTCAGCGTGCAACCTACTAATGTCACCCCGTGTTATCATGTTTATCCACGTTCACGTTGCATACTTTGATTTTATTTATACACAAGCTCGTAGTCATTAGTCATAGGCTTGAAATGTATCAGTGGAAAAATTACGATAAAATCAACTTAGCAAGTAACTAGAATAAACGAAACTAATTGAAAATTTCGAGTATCGTACTATGGTATTAATTAGATCCTTTTCAACGATAGGCTATTTGATTTTTTATTTCTTTATAGGAGAGGGCAGAATGTAGTATGAACTACACGTCTACATGCCAAATATTCGGTAGCGGTGTTAAATATTTAGGGAAAGGATTTTATCACTTGATAGTCTTAAGTCTTATCTAATTTGAGTATAATTATCTTCTTTTTTTATATATACAAGAGTAGAAATTATCTTTAATGGAAAATACGGTGTATACCAAAAATGAACTACATGCTAAGAGTTGCAGTTCTATTTCTTCGCTTGCCAGTTGATGCCGAAATTTCACAAGTTTGCGCTCCCAAATTAGATATATTTGCCTTTTTTTTTTGTCCTAAAACAAGAAAAATGGGACGGTAAGGAAAGTGAAAATTAGCGATGTATGAAATTAGGATGTTTCTTTCTACACCTAAACAAATCACTCGGCACCTCATTTCAGTTTGGAAACGGTAATCTGAAATAAAAGTTTTACATTTTGGATTACTCTTTCTGAAATGAAAGGGAGGTGTTGAGTGATATTTTTTGGATGCAAGAACTATGAATGCATGCATCTTATCTAAAATAATTCTCAATCTTCATCCATCCTATTTTATTTCGTTACTGTCCAGCAACAACCAAAAATAGACGGTACAGTGACTGGACCGACTTCCAGCCTAATAAGGATCCAACAGACTTATGCATCTTGGACCTACTGAAGTCTAACAAACATGAGAGAATTTGGGCCCAAAACCCCAAACACAACTATAGCCTATTGGCAGTTCCTAAAGAGCAATATTTACTAAATGTAACCTCCTTTTGTATTTTGGATATTTATCAAGGTTTTGGAAACCGGCCTGGCGGGTTCAAGCGGCTGGACTGGGTGACCCTCTAACTAATTCTAAAAATTACCTTTCAATCAAATAATTATTAGAAAAAACAACTTCTGCTGCAGTTATTTATATCTTTTAGTTATTTTTTATTTTTAATTTAAAACTAAAAAAATAGGTAGTTGAGGCTAATAGTGCCTGTTTTCAACTGGTATTATACTTTTACTTTTATACTATTATTTATATTGTTAAAGACTTAAAACGATAAAAACTGAATGGGCCAGCTGAACTGCACAGAGAGATATCAATCAAATGTCAAATGTAGTATACAGTTAATTAATAACTTGAAACGAAAAAAAAAAGGGAAAAGATATTTTAAATTATTTTTTTTATCGTGTATTTGGTGCCTTCATGCCCATGAACGTGCATTTGATTTTATTTGTTGTTTCAAATGTATTTTAGTTATTTTTTCTTTCTTGTATTTTTCTTCTAATTTGATTTGTATTTTTATATTTACTTTGATGTTAAAGAAACTATAAAATTATGTCTACATTTTAGTTTTTAGTCTAATAAAGTTATGATATCTTATTATTATTATTATTATTATTATTATTATTATTATTATTATTAACGGCTGAATTCCAGTTGAATCATTGAGCTAATGTCTTGATTGGTTTGATGATCCGTCTAATTTTAAAAACATTGATATAATGTTTAACATTTTTTTTTATTAAAGGTTACTCATTAAATTGCATAGGTAAATTAGAAAACATGAGCATATTTGATCTATTCAGTGATAATGATGAGTATGTGGGAAAAATTCACCCACAGGTGATGATGATCAATTCAGTTAAATTAAGGCTGAACATCATCAACCCTCTAGTAAGGAAAAAAAACAAGGATTTGAGTCCATATATTGTTTCCAAAACATATTATTTTATGTTATCGACCTATTCAGTGCTCTAATGCCCTAGCATTGATAACATTAACTTTTAATGATACATTGATAAATACCAGCTTATTACATCTTCACATACTAAGATATGACATTGCACATTGGTTTAACAAGTAACAAAATAATTGGACATTATATTAGCAATTGAATTAAAGAGTTTTTTTTATGTTTGATATTGTATATTGTACAATGATCAAGATGACATATAGCTGGAACTGCTGAGTTCCAATGCAGCCCAATCACTTGTATCTTCAATAATCAAGATGCAGAGATATCACACTCACATATGGCAGGTGACGAGCCGATGTATCATAGAGATGCATCGGAGATTCAGGTAGCAACAGAGGTGAGAGCTTAAATTCCAATGAGTATAGACGCACATCTATTATCATTCTAATGATTATTAATATTGTTTAAAAAACAAAACAGAACATATAGCAAAAATATAATTGTATAAAGAAGAAAACATTTATTTCATCTATTTATATTAGAAATGTGCGTGTACTTATCAAAATTTGAAACTGACACACTTCAGGATAAATGTGATTAAGGTGGGCTTTTGGACTTTATACGTCGGCTAGAGAGTAACCTTTGTTAGGAGGACAAAAGAGGAGGACCTATAAAACAAAAGACTCTAATGCTCAAGTAAGTATGTGAGTTAGAAGAATATAAATAAGAATATGCATGTGTAAATGAGCAAGCGTGTGTTGTTTGTTAGCGCGTCGAGAGAGTACAAGGGAACTTAGTACTTATAATGTGGAGAGGGAGTTGTGGATCCTTATTAATATGGGTTGTTACAATGATGTAATAACAGATAATTAGTGACTTGTAGATAATAACCAATAGATAAAAGTGACTTATAGATAATGTTACATATAACATGTAGCATAGAGATAATTACTAATAGATAATTGTTACTTATAGTAGATAATATGTAGTTTTGTAGATAATTAAATACCTGTTGAAAGATATAGAGATGATAATATATTTATATAATAAAAGGTTAGAGATAACATATTAATTGAGAGCTTGACTGTTAAAGATTGAGTATTCATGCTCATATGCTAAAATTGACATGAAAGATTGACATGTATCTTGAAGTGTCACATAACATGACACATATGTTTCGTGAACCCCGAACAATACCATGTGTGTAACATACACAATAGAACAAACATATCCCACTACAAATTGGGCTCAACCATTTAAAAGAAAACAAAAGCCTGATAGACTAAATAGTGCAAAAAAGTCAAATCTGCTCCACGAACATACCAACACAACACATGTAACAATAGACAAAAAAAAATGGGAAGGTTAAAAATGAAGATACCTTATTGACTCAAAAGTAAAAAAGTACTTCAGAAACACTTATATGAGTGTTAAGTTATAGATATTGTAAGCAGAAATTATTTTCATTTCATATTTTGTATGCACCTTTTGTATAATAACAAAAATACATTCGCATTCTATATCTTGTACAACCAAAATATATTTCCTTTGAAAGGATATTTTGGAAAATAAATAATTTAAAATTTTGAACGTATGATCAACAACCATGCAAGGAGTAAGATCATTTTTCTAAGTGTTACATGAATAACACAACTCATATTTGTTTCCTTGTACCATGGATAAGTTTGCTTGCCTTTGGTTGCTTCGAAGAGAACCTAATGGGGAATTCTTGATTGCTCCATGGGAACCATAAAATGATAATAGTTATCTGAACCACCATGAGAGTCAATAGTTTGTTAATAATCTATTAAAAAAACTAAAATTATCAATTTATAAAAATGAGAAGATCAAGTGTCACAATTAAAATTCAGGAAGACCAAAATTAAGAATTTGAGAAATTAATTAAGGAGATCAAAAGTATAATTTAACTTATATATAATTTGTCATATTAGTAGCAATAAAACCTTGTAGCTTAGTGATTAGTTTCCATCGATTGAGTCTGAAGGCAAGGGTTAACAATATATAATTTTTCAATCAATTGCAGGTCTTTTAAAGCCTTTAATAACAAAGTGACAACAAAACCGGTTCTAGTAACAAAGTTTTGGGTCGCACCGGATCCTTTCAAGCGAATATCCGACTCAGCTATACCTCTGGTTCACGGGAGAATCGGTCTGATCGGCCGGGTCGTTCCAGGTTTTAAAACGCTGGTCTCAATTATTGATCCTCCTATTTGAATTCATCTACTATCTCTCCAATCAATTTTTAGGCTGTGGAAAACCCAAAAATCTCTCACTCATTCATTGACATGTGTATTAACTCTTTGTTTTTTTGTTCTTTTTAACAATCAGTGTTGTTCTGTCTACTACTCTCAACCCGTTTTTATTGTGGGAAGAAAAAGATGCCACTTATCTAAATAGACATATAGTGCTTAATTCTTGTTATTCTGATTTCTCAATTTTGTCTGGTCTAATCAGGCTCAAAGTAATCTAGCTAGGTTGCCACTTGCAATATCCATTGAATATAACTACCCACAACAGCAAGTTAAATAACTGACAGAAGAAGAAACCATCTTTCTGTCCATAGATTTTTTAACTTCATATAGAGGAAGAAAATTATATGAAGACGGAAGAAACGGAACATTGAAAACAACTTTGCAGCATGTTTAAAACATTTAGATAGAAGAATTCATGGAAGAATTCCTTCTATCCAATGAAAAACCAAGCCTAAAAATATTTTTAATGCTACTACTGCTGTTGCTCATATCTTTGCCAGACCCAAACCATTTCATTCAAAGAAGGTTTCAAGTACTGGTCCCAGAATTTCCAATATTCCAATGTGTTTCCTGCAATTTTCGTCACCTCAACAACATGAAAGGAAGATGTAACTTCAAAAATTTCAGCATCTATAGTGAGTTGGCCGTTTATCCCTGCCTTGTATTCCTCCAATCTAACAACTCCATTTTTCTTCAAGATCTTAAATCTACCATCTATTTGTGCTATCTCTTCAAGCATTGACACAATGGTTGAAGGTGGTTTTCTAGTAGTAAATCTTGCCAATTGTCTTCCATTCTGATTATCCTCAAACAAACCAGAAAGATCAAAACCTGAAGAGATTGATATCAAATCAAATGCATTGAACCGATATAGCTTCATGGGGCTATCTTCTTTATTTGACATTGGACTACCATCTGAATCTGAATCTGATGAAGAGGCAAATGCAGCTTGAACATCTGAGATATCCTTAGCATTTCTAGGGGACAATGGTGGCAGCTGAAATGCTTCAAGCTGCACATACCCCTTTCTAAACCAACGGCTTTGCACAATCTTAGCAATACCAATTCTTGTCTTTGGATTGGGATCAAGGATCCTATAAAGAAGCATTTTCACATCTGAAGAGAACCAATGCGGGAACTTGAAATCTGCTTTGATAATCTTCTTGTACATCTGCATAAGATTTTTATCATTGAAAGGAAGAAAACCGGCCAAGAGAACAAAGAGAATGACCCCACAAGACCAAATATCTGCCTTGGCTCCATCATATCCTTTCTTCTTTATTACCTCAGGAGCTACATAAGCTGGAGTGCCACATATTGTGTGAAGAAGGCCATCATTCTCCCTGGATTCCACCAATGCACTCAAACCGAAATCCGTAACTTTGAGGTCCCCGTTCTCATCAACAAGAAGGTTCTCTGGCTTGAGATCGCGGTGACACACCCCTCGGCTGTGGCAGTGACCAACAGCATCAATCAGCTGCTGGAAATATTTTCTTGCCACATCCTCCCTCAACCTCCCTCGGGACACTTTATAGAAAAGTTCACCACCTTTCACCATTTCCATTGCAAAATATATCTTTGTCTTGCTTGCCATGACCTCATGAAGCTGAACAATGTTGGGGTGCCTCACAAGGCGCATCAGAGAGATTTCGCGCTTGAGTTGCTCCTTCATCCCCACCTTAATCACCGACTCTTTGTTGAAAACTTTGATGGCGACGCTCTGGCCAGTCTTCAAGTTCCTTGCGTGGTAAACTTTGGCGAAATTGCCTTGGCCAAGAAAATGTCCAACCTCGTACTTTTGCATCAGAATTGTTGCCTTGTTATCCATTCCCTCTGATTGCTGAATGTGGAGGAACAAAGGAAGAATAGTGGAGGGTTAAGAGCCTGAAAAAGGACTAAGATCACTTAGCAGCAACACAGAAGATTCTCTTGTGCTCTCCATTTTGTTAATGTGGCACTTGGAGCAAGGAAAATGTGAAGGCTTAGGAAGTTGAGTGGAGGAACCACATGCCTATGGCAGGGTTGAGGGTTGTTCCTCTTGGTGCAGAGAGATGAAGACTTGGCAAAAACTATTAGACGTTGGAGAGGAATTTAAGCTAATCAAGGCCCAAAAGTGGCAATGTATAAAAATAGAGAAATGAAGATAAATATACGGAATGGTTGTGTATTGTTTCGTGTTTGCGGTATGGTTTTTAGATGCTTCTGCACTTCAGGGGCATCACAGTATTTACCAAAATTACTCTCACTTCAATAAGTTGAGGACAAAAGACTACTTTTCTCACTCTCATTCTTCCGTTTCAAATTGCACAACCTGAATTTTTAAATCGTCTATTTTCAGTACATACCATCAGATATGCTAGCTCTTTCAAATGTTACTATGTTAGCAAATGATTAATAAACTAGTTTAGTCGATACTTTTGAACTGAATTTTTCAACTTCTCCTTTATTATCTTTGTATAGGTACCAAAATAAGTAAAGTCTAGATAGATCGATAGTGTGCTTAATAGGTATTATATATAAATTGTCATATAGTTAAAAATTATTAATTTTCGTAATAATTATTTTAATAATTATGTTATGTTAAATTTTAATATAATTAAAATCTTTATATTAGTAATGTATCAAATTAGCACATTATGGACGCGCATTCTAATAAGATGTTCCAAATCTTAATATACCCAATTAAAATCTTTACTTTTTCATTTCATTTTCCAAATAAACCCTTATTTATTTTTTTTAACAAAATATAAAATCACCAAAATCAATTTACTTTATAATTGAAATGAACGTTTTTCTATTAGATAAAATAAACTATAATTACGATTACATAATTCGGTTGATGAAATTTTTTAATAACATCTAATGAATAAATATTATATTTAAATACTATATTAAGCATGCACTTGAGAAAAATATTTATATAACTATTGCATATATTAATAAAATAACAAACAAAAAGAGAAAGAACAAAACATTATTGTTCTAGTTTATAATAATAAATTTTTTGTATCAATAAAACTATAAAAAATATTAAACATATAAATAGTTTAATATAATGGACAATAAAATCACTTACTATAAAGATAATTATAATTTACAAAATATTCACTTACTATAAAGATAATTAAATAAATAAATTTTAATGATTAAGTTATAATTGAGTAAGCAATAAACCTAATTTCTAAATCGTATATACTGTCATTTCGTTGCATTTTCAGAAGCTTATATGCAGATTAATGAGCAATAGCAGTAAAAGGATGAGCTCGAATCCTTTACTCAGTACCAATGTACCATAACCTGAATCACATTGTGTGCTGAAGGATTGAGAATATGAGAAAATTCACATGCACATATAGCCAAAAAACCGATCCGTGTTTGTGATTATTGAAGCTGTCTAAACACCTAAGAGTAAGAATTTTAGTGTTCAACTTTGGATTATAAGCTGGCTAAAGATCGATGCTATTGTGCCAGTGGATTATAAGCTGCTTGAGTATAAAGGAGCCATGGATAAATATCTTGTACGTACGTATACATTGAGTATAGAAACCATTCTGTAACTAAATTCCAAGCAAAACATCTTGTTTGCCTAGTAAGAACACCTTGATATTAAAAAGTTCAATGAGTTATATTTATTACAACAGAACTAAGTTCCAGTTTTGTTACTTATTTACTAATTACCATTGAAAAACTCCTTACTTGAAACCACAGAAAAACTATGAAATGAGAAAAGGCCAACGAAAGCACAAACTGGTGTAATCAGTCAGCCACATTATTAACCCTTACACCTTCCTAGCTAAGTATCTGATGTAAAACTGGAATCAAAACCAAGTTGAATATCAAATAGGTAAAGCATCCAGCTCAAGGAACCCAAATCAAATGTGAATACACTTCTAGCAATAAATCAAGTGGGCAACTATCTCTTCTTCCAACTACAGGCTATACTTAAAGTCAAAAATTACATACTTAAAGTGTAAAATCAAATAAACTGATGTTAAATTCAAAAGCATAACCAACCTTGCTTGTGTTTTTTAGGAGACAGGTGCAGTTAAAAATATATAATTCATGATTTACATTAGGAAATATATCCACAACAGACGTGAGAAGATGCACAATAATGAAAGGGTTCGGAATTCTTCATATTTTTTAAAAAATAATGTAAGGGGAGAGGGTCCTGCTGAATGATTAAGAAAAAAACAGCATAAACAGTTCCTTATCCATATAAAACTCACTTACCTTTCATTATGGTGGTGGTCTATATTTTCATATCACATGTATAGAAAAGACCCATAAGCACAACTCTGTAGAACAGATACAATTACCTGCCCGAAGTATTTAATGTAGCCTATCAACCCTTTATAAGTTAATGAAAACATGACATCAGAGTTCAGGTCTACACATCACAAATGGGGATACAAATTCATCAGCACACACATATTATAAGTTAATGAAACTGGACGAAAGAGTAGAGAAATCAGAAGCTGAACGAGGAGAAGAACTGGCTAAGTAACCTATTAGCCTTTTTCACTGTTTATAGTATGTTATAAACAAGGCGCGCGCAGTAGCAAAGCTCGTTGCTGAAGCCAAGCTTAATTAAACTAAGGTCCAGTTTCTTAAACTTCCTTTGCTTTGAGATATAAAAGAATGTAATAGGAAAATTAAATGACAGATAAACTATTTCTAATATAAGAATGAGGAAGAAGGAAAGACTATAACAATCTTGTTGAGTTGGGAAGGAAAGACTATAATTAATTGGTGTTGAATACAAATTAAATTTAAAAGACTAGAAAAAGCTTTATCTCAATTTTGAATCTATAATATTAAATTTGAAAATCCAAAAATAGGATTGGATGACACATGTGAAAGTCTAACAATTTCTCAAAATTTGAATGACATGTGTCATCATTTGATAGTTCGTAATTATTTTATTCAATTACAAATCAAATTTAAATATAAATACATTTATTAATCATTAAAAAAATATAATTCAATTAAACCATTTTAATATTTAAATCAATCATTTAAGATCTTTGATAGTTAGTAATCATTTTCTTATGATTTAAATTATTTTTTATGATTTAGACTGTATTTAAAATATGTAAAATACTAGTATTTAATGAGAATATTTTATCATTGTAATTTATGTAATTAATATTTTTACAAGAAATTTATGTAATTAGTTTCTTAAGAAATGTATATTAATCTTGAAAGACAAACAATTAAAAATGGAAAAAGTATTTTTTTTATTTGATAATTGTTAACCTTATGACATTGAATTAAGAAATCAATAGAAATTTCTTACTAAAAATCATTCCATTATTAATATATTGTAACCATTATTTTCAATGCACACACATATTACCATGAGTTTCAATAAAAAAATTAATATATAACAATCAAACATAGATATATTAAGGAGTTTACAACATCACTTAAGTATCATACTCAATTAAATGTACTAACCCACTTGATTGATTTTCTATAAAAAAAATAATCTTTTTCATGACACTAACTAGTAAAACTTTTTTTATCCATCTTAATTAATTACTATGTTCTTAAAATAGTAGTCATTAATATTTTTGATTTTATAAAAAAATCTTCTACAATTAAATATATTACATTTCAATTTTATTAAGTTAATAACATAATTCAAATCGAATTAATAGTATTGACTTAAAAATAAATTTAGCCTAAAAAAGTATTTCTTGTGTCAATGTTGAAATTGTTTGATAACGATTTTCTATTACCCATCAAGTGAATTACATAATAAAATTGACAAGATGTGCATGGAGAAATGAAAGAAAACAATAGGTATGCTCCTGCACTTGCCTTCCCTTTGAAGAGAGAGACATTCCAGTCAGCCGCCACGTTGAATCCCAAATCCCTCCCAGGGTGACACCTCTACACCCCCTTCAGGTGTAGCTAAAGGTAAATCCATACCCTTACTAAGTCAAAGGTGGAAAATCAAAACTCAGAAAGCTGCAGCACAAAGCTTCCCCTCCCCCTCTTCGCAAAGCGTCAAACTATCCTTGTAGCTAGGCAATTTCTGCGCGTAAGCCATGCACCCAATTACCCCTAAACACTATTCCCTACCGTGTCCTCTCCTCCTCCCTCCATCTGGTCACACTCCTCCCTTTAAAGTTACACACATAACACATTCATTCATCTCTCTCCTCTTCACCCCTTTTCACTCATGAAGAATCCCGTGGCCGAGAGTTTCACCGACTTCTACGACAAGTGGGTTTGGAAGCTCGAGGAGATCCTACACCAGCTCCTCGAGGTGTCCAAACAGAGAACTGAGGTGGTCAAAACTGAGCAAGAGCTGCAGGTTTTGGTGTCAAAAGTCACATCCCATTTGAAGGAATACTACACTATAAAGTGGGCATCCGCACATGAAGAGGTGCTTGTGTTCTTCTCGCCGGCGTGGTTGAGTCCTCTGGAGAATGCTTATTTGTGGATCACAGGGTGGAAGCCCTCCATGGTGTTCAAGCTTCTGGAAACTCTCAAGAAGCAAGCGAGTGGTGGTGATTTTGTGATGACGGAGGAGCAGGTGAGGAAGATCGAGGAGCTGAGGAAGAGGACGAGGATGGAGGAGGAGAAGGTGGAGAGGGAGATGGAGAGGCAGCAGGTGGCCATGGCTGACCGCAAGATGGTGGAGTTGGTCAAGCTCACCGGCAGAGCAAGGAACAACGGTAGTGGTGGTGGTGGTGATGCGGTGGATGCGGTGGTGGAGGTGGCCTTAAAAGGGGTTCTTGCGGGGTTGGAGAGGGTCATGAAGGCTTCGGATTGCGTGAGGCTCAAGACACTCAAAGGGGTGTTGGATGTGCTTAGTCCAATGCAGTGTGTCGATTTCTTGGCTGCAAATATTGCTATGCAGCTAAGACTCAGGCAATGGGGGAAGAAGAAGAGGGACATTGCTGCTGCAGGATCCACACTCAATGTGAATCAGGACAACTGATCCAAGTGTAATTCAACTAGTAGCTAGCAAAAAAAAAAAAAGGAAGCATATTAAACTGTACATCTTTAATTAGGCTTAATTAGTTAATTAAGTTGTCCAGTACATCATCATTAGCACAAATTAAGAAGTTGTTTAATTAGTTTATGCGGTGGTAGTAGCTAGTATAGTCTTGTAGTTGCAATGTAAGAAAAGGAAAGAAATAGTAGATGAATGAAGATGAATGAATCTATCTATGATATCATTTCTTTCCTGTATATAGGTAATTATTTAGTATTTTACAATTAATATGAAAAAATCTAAGACCACACACATCCTTAATTAATGGATTCTATCTAAAGTAGGGGAAAGTCAACAACACAATCACATAACACTTGCTTAAGATGTCACAGAGTTGGTGGTGCTAGCTGGTGCTGGTGTGTTGCATGGATCATCAGTTTATAGGCTCACCATCAGAGACAGAGAGTGCATATTTTTTTACTAAACTTTTGTGTTGTGAAATGTTGATGGGGAGCAGGAGCAGAAACAAACGAAAATGTCTTGAGCGGCGTGGGTGCATGATTCAGGGGCCACGCCACGACTACGCCTAAGCGAACAGAAACAGTCAGAAACATGACAGAACAGAACCAGGTGTTCTTCAGTTTTCACACTTAAAATAAGTCCCTGTCATGCTTCCTCTTGGATTCACGAGAAAGTGACGTTTTAAAGAGTTCCCCCCAGAAAATGACGTTGGCAAGTGATGTCATTAATGCTTTTGTTTGGTTAAATAAATACTAGTGGTACCTAGTGTTTAATTTAGGCCGGGGGTAGTTTATACTAGTATTGAGTTTCAATTTATTTTTTTTAAAACAATAATCAGTTTTTATTTTATTTTTATAATTTTTTAAAATGTGGTTACTTTTTTTAAAAAAAAAATTAGTTTTCAAATAAACTTATTTTTGAAAGTTTTATATTTTATTAAATTAATTTAGAAGTATTTTTTTAACAGAAACAGTTATAAAAATATGGTGATGTCGATGTAAATAAATAATAAAGATAGTGCCAATAATAAAAATGGTATTGGCAGGAGTAACATGTGGTGGAAACGACATTACAAGCTGTGAATGGAAAAAGTAATTGTCAAATATAAAAAATATGTATTATATTAAAAATAAAAATCAAATTTATAAACTTTTTTTCTTAATTTTTAAAATAAATGTAAAAATATTTTTTTAAAAATTAAAAATCATTTCAATTTTATTTTTATCAAATGTGTTTATTTATAAGAAAACATGCAAGTTGATTTGCAAGCAAGAATGCGCTAGAGAGTAGTTTGTTAATATTTCTCAAATTGGGGAGTTCTATCAAAATACCCTCATTAATACATAATTTTTTTTATAAATATTAAAAATTATAAAATTAGTAAAAAATCATTAAATGTAAAGTGAAATTTACTGTGATTTTTAATAATCTTAATCAATAAAAAATTATTAAAAAAGTGTATTAGCATATTTAAATCTTGTATACACAGCCAATAGGTCACATTTGTACACCAACTAAAAATATTTACAGCTCATTCAAATTAAAAATTAAAATCTTTTTTTTAAAAAAAAACTCATTGTTGCTACATAACTTTCTTCTCCTCTGTAATGTGTTCTTGACTTCTTTCTCATACCCTCCTTTTCATTTTAAATAATTTGTAACTCATTAAAAATAAAAATAAAAAAGATAATTAAAAAATGTGATGTATGATATGGTTTATTTACAGAAAAGAGAAATGTTAATCACATTTTTTTCTAATATTATTTTTTAAAACTTTTTCTATGATTTGTTGAAATTTATTAAAAATTCATTTTTTATAGGTTTTGCTTCTCATTTAATGATTTTGTCTTTTGATTTATATTAAATGAAAAGTAAAATCTATCAAAATTGATATTCAATAATTTCTAATCAATCATAAAGAGAATCTTTAAAGGAGAGTGTAGAGTGTCGTTAGCATTCCTTTTATAGAAAAATGTTTTTAATATTTGTGCCAATTGATAAGTAATCAGAGGTGGATATTGTGGATTTAGAAACTTATGTAATTGTTTATCTTTAAAATGATATTCTATTTTAATTATTTTTGTTTGCAACAATCTTGCAATTATATTTGGATGCCTCCAGTTGCCAATTCACAAGATAAGCAAGGGATTAAACGATATACCAACATTAGGTTTTAGATGTAGTAGAAATATTTTGTGTATTCACCTAGTATTTTGCTATTTAAATTGTAAAGTGATCCTTTTGACAAGATTGTTACATTGTTATTCCAAGATGCTAATTGTTGCAATTGCAAGCCATGAAATCTATCTTGAAGATACACAAAATACATTCACATAATTGCATTTAAGTTGTCATATATTACACGAAACAATAATGTGACTCCATTTGTTATTTTTAATTAGTGACAATTGCATCTGTATGATTGTTGGTGTGAAATTCCTTTAGTCATGGTCACGACTAAGTATCAAATGATGATTTCCTTTTAGACGATTGTCCCAAGGAAGAGACTTTGTTCCTTGGTTGGGTTCCTGGTCCACTCCAAAAAGCTTCTTAGCAGTAAATGAACTAAAGTTTTTAAGTTAAACTATTAGAAAATTTGTGATAAAAGGGAGTAATAAATGGCTAGGAGTTACAAAGAAAATAGTAATGATAGAAAATAATTGGGTTTTGTTTATTTGGTTCATGCCCTTGTTACAATATGATAGGTCTTATTTATAATGATTAACTAACAGTTACATTAGCTAAAACATTTCCCACACACCCCTATAATCTAGGAGATCATGACTCATATCTTATTAATCGCTTCCTTACTCTTTAGACTACCTCCATATTTTTTAGATGACTCACACATCATCGAAAGCAATCTTTCCTTGTACTTTTACCTATTTACCCCAACTTAGACACAACAACCACTCCAATCCGCTTACTTGTGCTAGCCGTATCCAATCGACGATTGTTGTCCCAACGATTAACTTTTTAGGGGTTAACAATGGTATATATTTGGTCAAATTGTAAATGTATGTATCATGCTCTTTTATTTATCATAAATTGTATTCATGATGTACACAATCTTTTTACAGCTGTGTTGAGATTTATGAGAAAGAAAAACAAATGATGAATGTTGGGTAAGTTCCATAAGAACATCAACTTTATTGTTGGTGTATGAATTGTTATAAGGGACTCCAATTGGTAAAAAAAAATGGTTCTTATTTGTATCTTGTTGGTAAGAGGAGTGCTAAGAACACACTCTTTAGCACACTCTTTCAAACACATCATCTCTAATTGGTCAAAATTTATTGAAAATTATAAAATTAGGAGAGTTATTAAATATGATGTGTGACCCACCATCATTTTCAATAAATTTTAGCCAATGAGAAATAATATGTTTAAAAAGGTGTCCTAAGGAGAGTCTTCTTAGCATTTATCTTAGTTGTAAAGTTCAAGATCACATTAATTACTCTTTTTTTACCAATTATACTCTTACTTGTTTCCTTATCTTTAATTAATTTACACATGCATTTATTGTGGAATGGAAAGAACGAAGGGGTGAAATAGGAAAATCCACAACTATTTTATTATAACCAAGAAAATTTATTTTATTTTTTAGTTTCTACATAACAACCTTAAAAGACGGATAAAAAAGGAACTAAGGTAGTAAACTATAACGAGGTTTAAATATGATTTTGATCTTTTATATTCTTTTTTGTCCCTAATAATTTTTTTAAAACTTTTTTGCCCCAAATAAATTTTATTTTATTTTTGTCCCTAAATTTGTTTAGATAATGCTTTGAAAAGTGAAATAAAGTGATTTAGATAATGTTCTAGGGCCCATAAACAAAATAAATAATTTATAAGGGCAAAAAATTTTAAAAAAATTTATTAAGAATAAAAAACAAAATTAAGAAATTTACTTGGGATTAAAAACATATTTAAGTTCACCTCGAATTAACTTCTTAAACAAAAATATAATCTACTATACCATTTTATACCAAATAACGTAACACACTTTGATTGGGACATGAATAACTAAGGTATTAATTATGAAGACTTGAATAAGAACAAGAACAAAGAAGGAAGTAAAGATTTTTTGGTAACAAATATCATAACTTTCCACTCTGATAGATTGATAAAGGTTAGAGAGAGATAGACTTGAAACATATAGAAGAGATTCAAATAAAACTTAAGTCGCCTCCACTGATAAGATCTCAAATTCAGCCCACCAGAGTGGAGAAAGTCTTGGGAATGCTTGCTCAGGTGACACACCAAGTGCTTCCTTTAATTTGGAAGTCACGTCCCTCATTGTTGGTCTTAACTTTGGATCGAGATGGATACAATCTTGGATCACTTCACAAATGAGATTAAGTTCATTTTCCTTGAAAGATTTAAGGGTGGGATCAATCAAGTAGTTTATGTTGCACTTGTCATTAAAGTAATTACCAACCTAAAACGTTTGTGAGAATTTATTTATTAAACATACATATATGAATAAGGTATAATAACAAAGGTACACTTAAAATCGCAAGGAGACTGGTTAATTTCCGAGGAAACATGTTTCAAACTTACCCAATTCACTAGGGTTCCTTGTTCTTCAAAGTAAGGCAATTTCCCTGAGATAATTTCAAGCAATAACTTCCCAAAGTCAAAGACATTACTTTCAAGATTACCCTGGGATGACACTTGAGGTTTCTTTGAATCACCTATCGTCTCAGTTGGCGATACAATATCTCTAAAAGTAACTACTGCCATCTGAATGAATAATGGAATAAAGAGATGTGTTACTTCGAGGCTAACATACAATGAAAACAAACAAAAGAAGAGAGAAAAAAAACATGTTAGTACCTTCGCAGCAAAATCATCTGTTAAAAATATCATATTTGAAGCAAGGCTGCTATGAATCATTGGTGGACTCAAATCATGGTGCAGGTATTGAAGACAATATGCAATGCCCATGATAATTCTAACCCTTTCACTCCAATCAAGACGTTCCATTTCCTCAACTGAAAGTAAAACAAATAAAATGTACACAACTTTTAGTTGCATAACATAAATTAATTCAATTTTCTTTGAACTAAGCAATAACCAAAACAAAGAATAGTACCATGCAAATGCTCAAAAACATTTCCGTTTGGAGCATACTCAAACACCAACATCCTAGTGAATGGCTCTTCTTCCTCACAGTAACCAATAAGATTAACAAAGTTCTTATGATTTATGCGAGACAAAATATCAATCTGAAACATAAAAGAAACAAAAACAACAATGAAAAATGTTTGAGAATTGAATCCCCTTTTAGAGTTGAATAGTTAATGTAATCCATTTATTTTTATGGACTTAAGAAGGAAAAAAACCTTTTTATGGTATTTTATCTCCATGTCCTTTGACCAATCTTGGGGAGAAGTAATCAAAGTAGAAACCACAGCAATCTCAACTCCATTGGATAATGTTCCTTTATATATGGTGCACCCTTCATAATAAAGATTAACAATATTGCTAAAATCCTCACAAGCTATCTCTAATTCTGCTCGATTCAACTTAGGAACCCCTATATTTCATCAGAAGATGTTACAGTGTTGTCAACAAAATAAGCCACGATAATTTATTTTCTTGGAACATTAGAAATGGAGAGTAATTAGACTTTATCCTTGACATCTACTAAATTCTACACATATGCATGACATTTTTTCTAGTTCTTGATTAGACTAATAACTCAAATAAGAAAGCTCAAACTTCATTTATGGGAATATACTATATATGACACAATTCAATTGTCCATAAAAAAAACAATCCTAAGAGTTATGTCAAGATTAAACTTGAACGAATTGAATAGGCACTCATCCATACATATATAGAAGCACAACAATTTTCAAAATTTATGAACAAAAATCCACACCACTTGATATGCAAAAGAAAAAAAAAAAGACATAGTTGTTCAATTATGAGTTCCACTTTGTTTAATTTAAACAAAACCTATAGTTCAACGTTAAAAGTTTTAGTTCGTATTCATTTAATTATTATTAGAAGAAAAAACTATTACCTGTTATAAATGCCTTTTGCAATTGTCCACTTATTCCTGTCTTCCAAGGGCCTATTACTTTTGCAGCTTGTTTTCTCGAAGTGTATAAAATAATTATGATAATAATGATTAACACAACAACAACACTAATTATATACTTCCATAAATTTCTAGAAGCGCCATTAGTTGCATCTTGTCGACTTGTTTGATTTTCATTGGAAACATCGTGTGGAGAATCAAAAGGTGAGTGCGAGGGTGTAGGTGTTTGATTTTGTTTCTTATTAGCATTTGAAATAGCTGAGAAAGCTCCACTACTAAAGGTAATTGGAACAAAGCTAATCTCTATAGTTGATTCGCCATTAAAAGGTGCAGCTGCAAAGTTATTATCACTGGATTGAAGTAACATACGACGTGCATAATTAACATGTTTTGGTACATTATGAGCAATCTCTGGCACATTAGAACCTACATTGTGCAAGACATGTTTTAAGTGTCAATGACAATGAGAAGCATTTTAAAATGCTCAACAAATCATAATTTGGGAAAGTTCTTCACTCACTAGGCAAAAGGTCACAATAATTATTTTCATGGCCATGAAATGCAGACTTTCTTAGCTTCAATCTACAAAGAAAGGCAAAATATTTAGTCAGTTGAATAGGATGAAAGAAAAAAATGTATTTATTTAGGTTAGGATGGGGCCAAAAGTTATCTACATGTAGTGGCAACGCAAAGACATTAAGATATTTCATAATTGTTGTTTTAGTTAGAATAACCAATGAATTTGATTTGTTCCATTGTTTGAAGTTGCTCTGCCACACACTGCAGATGCCATTAATCAAAAGCATACAGAGTTGCAAGTTAATAATCATCTACAAAATTTGTTGACAATAACCAAGTACAAGGAATTAAGACAAGCACATTATCTAATGGAATGATAGTGACAAATAATTTGGTTATGCAGAAAGGGAAAACTTATAAGAAACAATATTTGTTGTCTCTTAGTGACTTCCCCTTTAAATTATTGATACAGATAGAAGGAAATCATGTAATGAAACTACTAAGATAACTTTGTTAGGGAGGATAAATTAAAGATATATTTACCATTGTCCAAATTCCTTATTGATGTAGGAAAATATAGTTGTTAGAGTTAATGAACAATTTTCAATTAGAGATTTCAAAGAAAATTTGAACTTTTGACCATCTTTAGGATCACTTCCTTATATTTTATTATCACAAAGTAACCTATGGTAAAATAAAATTCCATTGAAAAAAATACTAAAAATCTAATAAAACATGCACACAAAATAGAAAGTTAACTTACAAGTGTTTTAGTAATGACATCTTGCCAATTTCTATTGGGATGTTTCCTGACAAGTTATTCTCCCCTAAATCCAATAACTCTAGCTTGGGTAAATCTCCAAGTTCTTTGGGAATGACACCCAAAAAGTTATTCTTGCATAACACACTATTTTAAAGAAACAAAGGAAGCTTATCTAGATCAGAAAAATAGTAAAATATAAAGTTAGATGTGCTTTATTAGGTAATTAATAACAATATGGTGTGATATCATGTAAGGAACTAAATTAATCAAATAGTAAGTCTTCATAATAATATGTCTTACAAACACAAGTAACCCTCAAAGACTTCATATGTGTTTTTATAAACTAATGCAGAATATCAAAATAAATAACTTTTAATGGAGTTGAAAACTCAAAAAGTAATTGCCTAAATTTTAACTTGTTTGGAGAAGAGAAAAATGTTATATGCAAGCTTGGAAAATGACATTGCATGGAAGATTAAAGAGAAAATATAAAATATACAATGAAAGAAAAAATAATCAATGTAATTAGATTCATGTGAAAAAATGATATTTAGTATTTATAAAGCATAGCAGAGTCAAACATTGCATGATACTTTTAGATTAAATAACAATGATGGAAAGAACATTGTGTGATAAAAGAAGAATGTTATTGTGCTAAAACAATACATAATAAAACTTTGGAGGGATGGGGTAATTATAAGAATGTTTTTTGCATATCATGTATATGAACTTTTGAAACAAACACATATATTAGATACATATATAACCCTCAAATTATGTTACATTCTTATTACACTATAACCCATTAAAGCGTTTATTAGGGGACTGAAATTTATGATTGGCAATCCAAGAATGAGTTCATTTTGGGACTTTCCTTAATGAGCTAACAATGATAAGATTTATTTTGATATCTAAAGAAAAAAAGAAAGAAAACATCAATAATTATTATAGAAAAATACAAAAGACATTGTAAAGATTTCTTACAGAGAATTTAGGTAACTTAGTTTTCCCAGTTCAGGAGCCAATGTCCCTTCCAAAGATAACCCTTTTAACTCCCTACTAGAACAAAAATGCATAAAATTCAGCACAAAATTCTTCAACACATTTATCTTAATAAAAAATTTGTCTAATTTAAAGATCAAACAATAAATTTTTTGTTAAAGGAACTAAATAAAATGAACTTATTATTAAAAAATATTACTTCACTATAATACTTGAAAAAAAATGAAAGGGAATAACTAAAGGAACTTACATCATTTGCACTTTACCATCTACACAATGCACGCCCAACCACTTGCAAGGGTCACAATCATTGGGATTCCAATTCACCAAAGCATTGAAGGGATCATTAGTTATTCTTGCTCGAAACGCTAACAAAGCCAATCCTAGGTTTTCCATTCCAAATAAAACCAACAAAATAAAATCAAGATACGAGGAAATGAATGTTTTTATACAAATGGAAAGTTAAAAGAGTAGTCCAAGAAAATCACCTTCATTATTAATGGACCAACATTCTTGATTTCCCCACAGAAAGATCAAGCAAATATAAATTCTTAGACAAAATCCAAATGTGTTCCATCTCATTTCCATTTCTTTGGGAAAGCCAATGCCGAAATGTGATTAAGGCAATGTCTATATTCCTTGGTAGCCAGGGCGTTGTATGATATAATATCCAAAGTTGTCAGGTTTTTTGCTATATAGAGAAACCCTTCAATCTATTGGGATAAAGCAAAATAAACTTACTAACTATGAAAAACTTACATTACAATGAAAGACATGGAAATTGAAGGTTTAGGTCTGAAGATCATTTCAAGATCCCTCATTTGTTTTTAATGTTATCTCTTTGTTACAAGCTTTTGCTCAATAAGGACATAAATGAATCAACTCAATATTTCTTCAACAATTGATGGAGCTGAAATAAAATCAATCCATAAGAAAAGTTAACAAAATGAATGAATTTCAATACGGTTAAAATAATTAAAAACCAACCAACATCATAACAATAAAAAAATGGAATAACCCCACCAAAAACAAGCTTTTTGGCGTTAACATCAACAATAAAAAGGCAAAAAAAAAGG
Organism: Glycine max; assembly: GCF_000004515.6. Taxonomy (NCBI): domain Eukaryota; kingdom Viridiplantae; phylum Streptophyta; class Magnoliopsida; order Fabales; family Fabaceae; genus Glycine; species Glycine max. The sequence continues at coordinate 33,500,929 of NC_038249.2, forward strand.
TGAGTATAGGGATGAAGTCATTAAGTATTGACATATATATATATATATATATATATAGAGAGAGAGAGAGAAAATTACCATGCAAAAAAGACAAAAATATGCAATAAAAGAAGTCTCCTTCTTGCGATTATTTTTCTTGTGCATAGGGAGGAAATGCAATGTTTGTTGAGAAGGGGGTGATAGGTAAGAGCAAATTGAGACACAATAAAAAAGGCAGCAAAAGTTCAAAACAAATAAAATTTTAAATTCTTATTTTATTTTCTTTTTCTTTTGATGGTTATTCTTCGATTGCTGCCTTTTCAGGATGATCTCAGAGGATCCTCTCTTCAACCATCTTCTTCATGAGACACATTCCTCCTTTCTTTCTCTCTTATTTTGATGTAAGATTTTTCTTTCTTTGCCTGTCTTGTTCATTTGTTTCTCTCTCTCTTTCCCTTGCCTCTTTCTTATCACCCCCACCACTAACCCGCACCCAAAAATTCTCATTTGTTTTAGCTTTTTTTTTCTCTCAATCATCATCATCATCATCATCATCATTATTATTATTATTATTATTATTATTATCTCTTTGAGGAGTTGGGGTTCTATTGGTCCCTACATCCAACAATATAGGACACACTTTTATTTTGTTACTAGAAAAGTCTGGCAAGATTCATTGCTCTTTAACACATGTTACTTATAAAATAAAATTATAACTTACAACTATTTTTCATTTGAATGTCCTATAAGATTGCATGTGTCATTCGTACACAACCATGCTTACAACTTTGTTCATGCCCAAAAGTAACCCTTTCTTACCTTAATACTTAGGATTTTAATATTAGAAAAATATTTATCTAATTAATTAATCATCTCAAAAAATCATTTATTAAAAAATAAAAAAATAATGATAAATATTATCAATTTACATTAAAAATATTAATACTTGATGTTCTAGATAACATATTTTTTATATGAATAAATTATTTATTATTATATTTTTGCTTGTTATTAATGTTATAACATTTATATTAATAATTTTTCATTAAATAAAAAATGAAGTGAAAAATAATTAAAGAATTACTGTTTTATATTTGATATAAATATGTTTTAGGTCTATGGTAAAATTAAAAATTTTATTTTTGATTCCTAATAATTTTTTTTAAAAAATATTTTCAATCTTTTTTATTTTGTGTTATTTCTTCTGATATATCTTTTTTTTTATTTTAGTTCATATAATATTTTGTTCATTTTACATTAGTTTCTTTCAGAATATTTGATAATTTGATATGGACTAATAATAAATAATCTGTATATTTAAAGATAAAAACGAAAAAAATAAATATGTTAGAAGGATCAAAACAAAATAGCAAAGAAAAAAAATTATTTTATTAGAAATTTAAAATAAAATTTATTAATTTAACAAAAACATAAAATATGTTTGAGTATATTTTTAAGGTGGACATTATATATGCCCTTAGGTGAAACTTTCTTAAACTTATTTGATTAAGAAACTTTTAGTGTTGGCAATTAAAATGTGAGAAAACACATAGAAAGGTGTGTTTTACTTGGTCGCACACTATGTACTAGAGGATTTTTATTTTTTATTTTTACAGAAGGAATAAAAATTTAAAGCATGCTAATCTTTACAATTATTTCATTTAAAAGTGTTACTTACACAACAAAGGACAAGCTAATAATGACATGCATTTGTTAGTGGTATTTTTCTACCCTCGTTATTGTGTCCCGTACATCAGTCCTTGTGCTTATTTTGTCTTTGTTCATGAACATGCAGTACACAATGACCAGACCTGTTCAGCTCATGAACCAAAATCTAAAGCAGTGGCAATAATCATTTTTGATACTGTAATGACAGTCTTTCTTACTACATATAAAGATATTTTCTTTTAAAAAGTAATCAATTAAATCTTTTTTATAACATTTTTCTTAAAAAACAAACTAACCTAAATAGGCTCACTAGTTATTCGAAAATGTTAAAATTTAGTGGGAATGACAGACCCGCCACTGCCAACCAATTTGTACGATGAAATAACCATCACAATTTAAATGACAAATAAGGTATACAGGATAGGGTAGGTTTACCAATTATATATATCTAACCTTACCTTAGTTTTGATTTTTGAATAAGATTTTATTTAAATAGAAGTTGATCCTAAATTCATAAAACTAGATAAAATATATCAATCTAATTAAGACTAAATCTAATATAATGAGATAAGGTTCTATCAAAATATGAGATAAATAATATTATGAAATGATTTAAATTGTTCTAATTTAGCTAACTTCCTAGCTAATTACTTCAAACTAGTTTTTATAATATTTCTTAAGTGTCAAAAGAAAAAACACATCAAAAGAAAAGTTATTTGGACTACAATATTGGAAGAAAGGATTCAGATCATTAAATAAATGAAAAAAAGACGGGTAAAAATCCATGGTGACATTTAATATAAAAGTTTATCGGGTTCGCTTTTTAATATAAAAATAACATTTTAAATACTTTTTTTATTGCACCATTTTTAATATAAAAATATGTCATCCCTTTCCCAATCACTTTTCTCATAATGTGATTGCTACGAATAATATTTTTGGAAAAACTAACAATATATTTTAAGAAAAAGACTATCTATAATAAATTAATATGAGAAAATTTAGTAACACTTTGTAATTAATTATTATCGAAAAGTTTCATTCCCATTTAAGAAAGTGAAAACAATTTATTCGCACTTATTAACACAAAATAATATTTTCGAAAAACTTTTATACTTGAAAAATATTTTCTATATAAATAAGGGCAATGTTTTGTCCGTAACAATTGTCACCTTTTGATGTCTTGTTTATCAAGATGTGTTGTGTGTTGTCCCTATTTCTATAAATGAGAGACAAAAAAAGAGATACTTTTTATGGAGAACAATGATCATACAAGACAAATTTCCATAAATGAGAGATCAAAAGAAGAATATTTTTTAAGGATTAAAAATAAATTTGAAGCCATGAGTTGTGTCATTGTCCATTGCCATGTGATGTGAAAGTCACTCATACAGTCATATATACCCATATCTAGTGAAGTAGAATTTGCTATTGCTATGAGACCAACTTACTAGTGCTGCATCCTCTAAGCCATCATGAATAAGCCATGCATGAATAAAGGACAATAAAGGACAAACACTTACTAGAATAGGCGTTGAGATCAAAGATAAATCCCAATATCCATTGTTGATCGTATATCTTAGGAACATTTTAACATCTTAAATTTCAACATATGACACCTTAATTGGTGCAAACAGATTTTCAATCAACTCGATTATTAAAACAACAAAAGGGACCGTTGCATATATAAAACGTGAAACCATCGTTGAAAGCATCAACTGTTTTGCAAATATATTTATACACTTAGGAAACCTTAAGTCTAAAGGTAGAGACTTGTCATGTACGGAGCAAATTTGTTGTGGAGAACTTGATGGTAAAGTTTATTAATATTGTAGTGGAAACTAAAAATGAGCTACATTGTTCAATTGCATAGTATGCATGCCAAGACCACCAAATTGTTTAAGTTTAGTTATTATTTTCCAACTCATCAAATGATTACCCTGATCAAGTTAGCCTTTCCAAATAAAATTATTTATCATGAAGTCCATTTTGGTACATACCCATTCAAGAAGCCAGTATATACTTGCACAAAAGGATGAGATAAACATATGGAGTTGATGTAATTCAAGTGTCCCCTCTTTTGAGAGACCAATCTGAAGGAGAACCACAAGAACATGAGATCAAAAGTCACGAGCTTTGACTTGACCAATAAACATCGGAAACTTAGAGTATTTACTTATGTTTGTGATGAATTTAATTAATTGCCAAGATAGTAACTTTGCTTCCTCTAGTGGAGACTGGAGAGATGCATCTAGAAAAACAGACCCTTGACTATTGAACATTTATCTTAAATCCATAGATCATACACAAGTTATCAACTTAAATAAACATATTCCTCACAAAAAGAAGTGTTTTTTTTAGTCGTAGGCTTTCTTACCTTTAAATGGGCGTCTTCTCGTCTCCCTAATTTTTTGTTAACATATATACCTAAGATGTCAATCAATTAAGGAATTAAAAGTGTAATTTTTTAATAAAAAATTATCAATACACTCCTATTGTGAGTTTCAATTTATTCTCACTATAATTTTTAATAGTTTTTTATTTTATTTCATATTATTATATTTAAAATAGAGCAAATTATAATAATATTCTCTAAGATTTTGTATAATTATACAAATACTTTTTATTTTTTGTCATTACTTTCATCTTTCTTATAGAGAATCTTTAGTGTAAGGTTTGATGGGTACTATTAATGTAATGCTTGTAAATATAGACAAGTTTTTATGTGCCCAAGTTAAATAAGTTTTAAAGATTAATTAATTGAACCGGAAAATTTTAAAGATTAACCCGGTTGGAAATTGTCGTGCGCCAGCTTTTATGCATGCCCATTAAATAATACTTTTAATAATAAAAGCAAATAAAATATGCTATAACTTATTTTTTAATTAAAAGAAAATATAATTTAATTAATTAATTCCTGTTTCAATTAGACAATTTGTCGAAAATCAAATACAAATCAAAATATACTATTCATTAATATCTATATTGTGTACCGTGAATATTTTTTTTTAAAATGGCCGGTTATGTAATATATATATATATATATGTAAATTGCAAAATATGTGTAAATTTAATCAATTTCATTAAATTTTTATTACGACTATTATTCATAAGAGACAATGCAGCAGTTTTTTTCATAGTATTTATATAATTACTAACAATATAATTATACATTTATATATAATTCTATTATTATATATAATATATGTAATTATTAATTATATAATTAATTGATTGATTTCTTATTTTATTTTTATAATAATTTAAATATAAAATTAGTATTTTTATTTAAATATATAATACTATAATTAAAATACTAATTTAATAATATAATTAAAATTATACATCTAACTTAAAATATCATTTAATTCTTAAATATTTTTACATTATTTTTTTTAGGAAGCAAATTCTAAGTTCTTTTTTACTTATGCTACTAATGATTTGTCTTTACAGGTTTGAAAGAAACAAGACTTATTTAGAAGCATGTAGGGAAGGTGTGAAGCATTGGCCTATAACAAAAGTATGTTAATTCTTAAGCTTATCCAAATTCACAAAAAAAAAGAAATTAGAAGGAACATGTCAATCATAACAGTTTTATGTCAAAATGGAGATATTAAAAGTTGTATTATGACTTCTGAAGGTAGTTTAAGACAATGGGTACATATCATGAGCTATGCATGAAGTAGAGATCACCATAAGATGTATTTAGTATTAAATTAACATCAAAGCCTTGAAAAGGAAAAAAATGAGTTTTTTTTTTTTATGTTTGCAATGGTCCTAAACTCTCACTTTTACTTGAACATGCATATTAGTTTTTAATAAATATATGATACAACTTAATGTTTACTTTGTTTTTGCAAAGTTTATATAATGTTCATAGATTTGGAAACTAGACTCATACACTAAAAGTCAAAAAATTATATTTGAGCTAACAATAAAAAAATGTATGATAGTAATAAAAAAAAGGAGAATAGTTATTCATAGGTCTCAGACTAAAGGCTGATAAAAAAATATTTCATAATTAAAGTTATCAATTTCTATTTTTTTAAAACAATTATTAATTTCTTATGTAGTGTAAGTTTATCTCATAGACAAAAAAATTAATTATAAATAACATTTAATTCTTCAAATCAATTATAATCAAATTAATATAAAAGAAAGGATGATAAAGTCATAAGATTACAAATTTAAATATTTATAAGCTTTAAAATAATAATAATAATACATTATAAAAAGAATGAATATTAACAAAGGAAGTAAATAATATCGAATATTTTTTTTCAAAAAAAAGGAAAAAATATAATTATTTCAATGATGAACACTGTAAAAAAATATTTATAGAAAATAATATATTTGTCTAAAAAAGAGAGAAAAATCATTATTTTTGTAATGAATACTATGAAAAGAGAGTGATTTTTTTGTGAAGAAATAGAATAAAATAAATAATTAATACTTAAATACTATAATTTCTATAATCGAAGTCTTTAAATATATATATATATATATATATATATATATATATATATATATATATATATATACTAAAAATTATAATAATATAAGAAAACCAACGTCTTCACGTAAGAACGAGGCCTTTGACTCAATTTTCGGCCCCTCACTTTTAAAAATTCCCAACCCAATTCACTCTTTACAAATTTAAAGGTCCACATTACTTTGTGCAAGGTACAATACCTATGTTACTTTTTTTTTAAGGAATACCTATGGTACTTGTGCACCTTAAGAATCCGTCTTTAAATATATAAAAGAAAAGAGTGTTAGTGTAATATTCTTAAACTTAAACTAAAAATTATGTTAGTGTAAAAAAAATGAAAAAGAGTGAGATTATCTCTAATTTGATAAAAGGTGAGCATATGTTACTGTAATTTACGCTTTAAATATTAATAATAATAACAATAAATGTTATTTATTTCTCTCTTTCACCGTTTCACGGTTTAACCGGAGTAGTGGAGTATTTATTTTCCTTTTATCAGTTTCCCTCGGAAAAGAAAAACCATCCAAACATAGCTGGTGACATCTGGTTTTGTGCAAGTGTCTTTTGTTGTCTGCCATGGTCTCTGGTCCCTCCTAGTCCTCAGTGCCCACCTCGTTCTTGCCTGAGCCTCAGCCAGAACAACGTTTCACTAGTTTCATCAGTTCATGTATGACACTGATTCAGACCCTTCCTCTCTCTATTTTTTTTTTCTCACCTAACCCATCATCATTCCCAATTGGGTTTTCTTCTCTTGCATTTTTTTCATCACATACGAATCATAATATGATATGCTTCTGACTCCTCATTTTATTCTAACTTTTGTGCTAATTTTTCCCCTTGTTAAGGTGCTCTGGAATGGAGTTGCGCTGATCAGTTACGCAAATGTGTTGTTGCGTAGAAAGGAAGCTGCTTCTTTTACTTTTTCTATATAACGTCAAGTGACACTTTCGATCCAAGTTCACATTACTTCCAACCCAACTCCATCTAGGTTCATTGGATTTCTCAAAATTCAGCAACCACTGCATATTCAGATTGTTTAAGAAGAAGGCATTGGTCGGTAAATTGGTCGCTACAAAATGCCAATTGTTCAGAAATTGTATGATACCTGCAAGGCATCTTTGTCTCCTGAGGGACCCATTTCAGAGGAAGCTCTGGAAAAAGTTCGAATCATTTTAGGTACAATTAGTTAATTGTCTACCCTTGACAATGTATATATAATGTAGTGCTTGTTATTGTTATTCCATACTGAAAGGTGTGTCCTTGTGTTAACTTTAAATTAACTATGTTGCTATGCCAGCTGAGTTGAAGCCTTCTAATGTGGGTCTTGAACAAGAGGCGCAATTGGTGCGTGGATGGAAAGGTTCTTTGAATGGCACCAATGGCAAAAAGTGGCGCAATGGAAGTTATCATTATCCACCCTCTATTAAGTACATTCACTTGCATGAATGTGACAAATTCTCTTTAAGCTTTTATGTTCCCTTTCTCTCTACAGCTTGTGACAGTCTTCTTGTTAATCTATTTGGAGTATTTCTTTCTGAATTGAGATGTGGCAATTGGATTCACAAGGAAGAAGTCTTTTTTTTCTTTTTGCAGATGGAAATCTTCTGTAGGTCTCCAGGTTCTGTTATCCCGCTTCATAATCACCCCGGAATGACTGTTTTGAGCAAGCTTCTTATTACTTGTAAGGTCATATGCTGGGTTTACTCTGGGTTCGATGATCCATCTCAAGGTGATCAACATATGATTCAGTCTTTTATAATGCAACAACAATTGTTTTCCGATATCTTAAATTGCTGATTCTTGGTCTAAGATGTCGTTGTGTCCAGAAAAAAAATCAGTTAAATATTATCTTTCGGTGATTTGGCTGAATATGTTTTGTCATTTAATCATGTGTTCAGCTCAAGTTATTCCTGGTAATTGGAACTGCTTTGCTATATGTTTTTTTTAAGCTGACTGATTATAAGCCTTTTATCTGTTATCTAACCTTTTTTATCCATCATGTATTGACTTTCCCTTTTTATGAAATTAATCAGTGAAATGTTGAACAACCTGTTAATTGTTGTCTGGCTACAATTTCATAATTTTAGTAAAAGCATTCTAAATCATTGTAAACAGTAGAAGGTAAACATATAATGGTGTATTTTTTTATGTGATTTCCCCCAAATATATTTATTTGACGTTGCTTGGGGATATAGATATTGCGATTTGATATTGTGTGAATATCATAAGGATATATGTTTGAATATCATTATACTCGCAATTATCTTGGAAAGTACAAGTAGAATAATCATTGCACTTCAGCTATATAATTTGACTTCATTTACTTCTTATTTCAAATTCTCAATCACATTGATATCAGTTGCTTTTTGGTAATGTTTTTCCTATTCAGATGACTGGTGACAAAAAAACATACGCTTTTTCTTTATTGTGAATTAAAGAAACTTAAAAACCTGGCATTGCACTTGAGCAACCATTAGGTAGAACAAGGTTTAGGCCATCTTTTTCTGAAATTTTGTGGTGTAAAACTGTCTGTGAATCTATTCAAGGTTAACGATATAGTTTAACCAGAAATTGTCATTCTCAAAGGATGAAAGTTTCTTAAGTCTAATGTCAATAGTTTAATATGTTTCTACCAGACAAATTGTTGGAGACATTTCAATCAATTGCATTTAGTGCTCACTTGGTATTTATCTACTTTCTTGTCTCCTATCTCCTTAACTTCTTTTATGCCAATATAAGGCTAATTTTGCCATTAATACTGCCACTGATTATCTGCTCTGTACTTTTCCTTGAAATTGGTATCTATTAGGAGACATCATGTGCTATGATTTGAGCATGACTATAAAAATGTCAAGCACCAATTGTGTTTCTAATATTTACATATTTTCTTTTGCTGAGTTCTTTGAGGGGGTTGATCTTGGCTTTGAAAATTGAACATCTTTCTCTCTTGTGGAGTAGTTTCTAGAATTTTATAAAGTTATAAAGGTTCCTGACTTCACCTGCTGAGGGGGTGATCTTGACTCTTGAGACTGCTGGATGAGGTTGGAGAGCTTCATGTCAATATGCAATGGTTGTCCACTGGTCAGGCTGGATAAGAGCAAGCCTACTGTAAAAGCATTATGACACTCAAGTTAGTCTAAGAACAACAATGGGGATAGGAGTGGAAGCAGAAATGTGAACATACTTGGGGTGAAACCCTTGTAAGTGTTCATAAAGGCAGTGAAGTCCTCCAGTAGCTAAGATGGTGGGCCAGATGCATACCCTTAGGCATGGTTATGTTAGCATCACAGATTAGTTTAGAGCCTAGACAGTTTAGTTGAGCTGTATGAGAGACCCAGTCCTAGCTGAACAAGTTTGTACAGTCCTATAATGTCATCATACATTAATGCATGGTGTTTGAATCTCTTCTAGGTAGTTTTATCTCAGAAACCTGCTTCCAGAGTTCCGGTAGTGGATGTTATTTTGGGGTTTTTGAGTAAGAATGCTTTGAGTGTGGCTAAGTTATTCTTTGGCCATGGAAGGATGAATGTTTTCTAACCAGGTGAAATTATTTCCGAAAATAGAGGATTGTGAATTTCCATATTGATGCATGCTAATTTAATAATGTTTAGTTTAGTTTACTGTCGATGATTTTTGATGAGTAATATCTGTTGTCCCAAGATAGTATTTTTGTTAGTTCAAGAAACAACACAAATTTTTTTCTTGATTCCCATTCTTAAATATTTGCTAAACTAGAAAAGAGATTCAAGATTTTTCTACTCTTGCAGCAAGACCAGCAAAACTTATGAAAGATTGTCTGATGAGTGCACCCTGCAACACAACAGTTCTTCATCCAAGCAAAGGTGGCAACATTCATTGTTTCAAAGCCTTAACCCCATCCGCTCTCTTTGACATTCTTTCCCCTCCTTACTCATCAGAAGATGGAAGACACTGCTCATATTTCAGGAAGTCAACTAGGAAAGATCTTCCAGGTGCTTTTCTTCCTTCTATGATCCTCTTAGCCCCCTCCCCCTTTCTTTCAATCTTTACTCATTCTGAAGCATGCTAATTTCTTACATGTTCTACTGTTTGAAGGTGTTGAGCATGATCAGCTGAGTGGGGTAAAGCCATCTGAAATAACCTGGTCAGAAGAGATCTAAGCGCCTGAAAACCTGGTGGTTAGAAGAGGGGTTTACAAAGGCCCTACTATAAGACGGTGGAGGATACAACTAATTTGTATTTACATAACATTAGTCAGGCATGACTAGAAACTAAATATGATGGGGATATAAATTGCAGGTGGTATGGTATATCTTGGGAATCTGCTTTACATGGTTGTTAACTGTACATACTATGATAAATGATGGCAGTTAATGTTGATCCTGCCTTATGTATCATTGTTCTAACTTGTTCCTTTTAGATTAATTAGAGGAAATAGCGCATCAACATGGTGATCTTTGGTGATGTTAAGATCTTCCTTAGATATAGCATTATTATGGCTTTCCTTTTGCACTTTGAATGCAGTATGCGCCGAAAACAGTTCTGAAACTTATGGTTCATCTGAACCTGAGGCTGTTTTGGCTTAAATGGTTTTATGTCAAAAGGGTCTAATTGATAGAAATGGACGAACCTTTCATTTCTTGTTAGCCTGAATGAAGAGATGGATGAAAAAAAGGTATCATTCACTTCTATCAACTAGACCCTCTTACAAATAATGAAGAAAATACTTCATAGAAGCCTAGAAATTAGTATGCGAGGATAGAATTAGAACCTAGTATTGTCATTTTCACCTGCCCTTATTTTTATAGTCATTTTCGTTATTGATAAGATTGAAAATGAAGAGTGTAGGAGAATGAAAATGAAAATTTACATAGTATCCGCGTAGGAGGCATATTTTGATAACGGAGGACTTCACCATTTGTTGGCGCTGTCCATATCAAAATATGATGAACTTCTGTTTTCTCAGTTTTATTTTTTTTGGTAAATGAAAATTTAAGAAGAGGAGAATTTGTCTTATTACAAGTTCAAGTTATGCCACAAACTTTTAGCTGGGAATATGTAGCGGTGCTTGTGAATAACTTTTTAGTAGTTAATATTCTTAATAGTGACATTTTTGTTTTTGGTGGGTGGGAGTCTGAACAGCCACATGTGCAAATGGGCCTTTGGACGTTGGATTAAAGACATGTTGATTAATTCTACATAATCTCTTAGACGGTGGATCACAGGCTTGGATCCAGACAAGGTTTTTTTTTTCTTCTAGTTGTTATATTTGATAATTAGAGATCTCTTTTGAGATATAAAAATAAGTTTAATTTGATATATTATTAAGGTATGTGTGGATAAACTTTTCTGTGAGCAGGAGAATACAATAAGAAAAAAAAAATGAAAACTAAAATTGTTTACGCACGGGCTAGTTTAGAAAAATTCTCACATATCAGCTCATTTAAAAGTTAATCTTTAACTTATGCATAAATCAATCTACCTTATTTTGTTTAGAAAACCCATAAATACAACTATTCTCTTCACCAATATTTTACTTTCTTCTTTATCCCCCTCTTTTAATACTTGTAAATTCTAAAGTTATTTGTTCATCATATATATTTAGAAGTTTTCATTCGTCATTCTTTCTTTTATGTGTATATAGTTTTTTTCTTCTTCTAATATTAATAAACGTATCAAACGGTGATATTATTATTTGATTTTAAATGACTACATTCAAATTTCGAACAACGTTGTTTGGCCATTTAAGTTATTTCAAATATTCTAATGGCAACAATTCGACTTGTCTTTTTCGGTCAATCACTTTTTTATTTTACAAAAACAAAAATCATGAGCATTTTTTTATTTCTGATCTAGACGTGTCATTTTAGGATTTCCTCAAACTCTCTCCCACTAACCTTTCGTCCACAAAATGTCATCCGAAAAGGTTGAGTTGGAAACATCACATTTATTTCCCAAAAACTCCATCAAAATTTAAATTTGAATAGTAAACGATATAAAATTCGGATTAGTGGGGCGTTGTGTTAATGGATTTATTTATTTTATTCAATTAGTAAGTTATTGGTCAAATTTTTATGAATAAAAATAACATAAATATTTAATATAAACAGAAAAATGAAATAAAATTGAAAAAAAAGTCTAAAAATAACCTTTTGATGATGCCATGATTCAACCTAGGTAATCTTTTTTCTGAAAAAAAAAGAATTCAATTCAATCATATTTAACAATATATGTGTGATATGCACCATCAAACTTTCTCTACAAAAATAAAATTCACATACTAATAGAAAAAAATATTAGTGATTAGATGTGCTTCTATTAATATAAATTTTCCAATAAAAATTAATTATTAGTTAATACATTGTGAATTTATATTAATAATATAATGGTATAATGTATTATTTAATAATATGATAAATTAATAGTATAATTTTTTTTACATTAATAATAATGTTTATCAATGGTCTATAATATTGATAGCATATACCTAAAATGTTAATACTGAGTTTTTTCACATATATGAATGAGATTATCTCTTGTTATTTACATATGTTTGGTTGTGGTGGGTTGTGATAGAGTTTCATTTTATTGACATCATGGACTATAACTAAGCCTTATAATTGTCATGTCACCTTTGTAATCATATGTAAGTACCCTATAAGGTAATTCAAGTAGTAGTTATAAGGAAAAAGAAAAGTTAGATCCCTTAAAGCTTGTCATTTTAGTCTCTTATGTCATCATGGTGACTTAGGCTAAGTTACTAGATAATTCAATGAGCATTAGATGCGACACATGAGTGATGTCCTTGGCACAATATTTCACACTTTTAAAATTTATTGCACTTTCCTTTTTGATTCAGAATGATGATGGATGAGCCTAAAGTTTTTTTACCCTAGTTTGACGTGTCAATCTAAATTAGTTGTTCCCAACATGGCATGTCAAGCATTGGTGGGATATTAAGGTGTATATGATCATTCCCAATATATGTTGAGATATGCAAACATCATTGTCATATTTATGAGAACCCAATGAAGTTTGGTAAGACCAAAATTCAATTTGATATGTCTTACATAACACTTGAAAGTGATGTTGTAAATAAGATGTATGTCATTGTTTAAGTGGAGAGCCATGCTTATTTTATGCATCCATTATGAAAGTGTAATAATGGGATGTAAGTCATCAAATGAGGTAGTTTAGTGACTGAGGTAGTTTATGATTATACCACTTATGAGCTAAGTAATGGTTGGTTTTACCTTTATTAGCTCAAGGTAAATTGTGATTTTATCATTGCCCCTTTAAAGAGGCCCCCTTCATTGTCTTGAATGTTCCTTCTTTTGCATTTTTCCTTCCCCTTCCGACGTCTCCTACTTTTCTAACATTTTTCATTTTTCTTGGTGATTAATCACTTGCTTGAGGTCCTTTATGACATCCTTTGCAATTCTTCATGCTACGTCTACCATATTTTTATGTCGCTTCTATGAGGTACCATTTTACTTTTGCCACCTCATTCATTTTCTTTTCTTTCAAATAGTGCACTTTTATAAGAAAAGGAATGACAAGTATAATATTAACTTTAAAGGTTTACGTTGCACCATTGTCGTTGTACTAGAACAAGGATGCATCTCGCTTATGTGGAGTCTCTAAGAACTACACAATGAATTGAGGTGTCTCTGTTTTGAGGAACATGTTGTAATATTGGGGGATCACCATTATCTTGACCTTGTTTATATGGTCGACCAAGGTGATGTCAGTTACCTATATAAGAAAACTTGTATGTATTGTAAGTTTGTTTGAATGTTAAGAGTTGATAAATTTTAAGCACCTTTTTTATTTGGACTCTAGGTCATTTGGTTGTTACACAACCATTGTAGGTTATACTCCTAATCCAAGCATGTCATTAGCAGAAAGGATTGAATTGAACAATGAAGTGAAAAATATAGTGATAGACTTGAGGTTGCAAGCCTTAGTGGATTAGTGTAATTGGTTAAATCAACAAATATTAAAGGCATCTAATTGTTTTACCAAGTTTGAGAAGGTTACTTTGCAAAATTGAGTCATATATTCAAAGAAGGGTATAAAGACAACTATTTACTTGAAGTTTTCAAAAGTAAGTATCGGATTTGTTACTTAAGTGAAACTTTTAAAAGTTTCATGTATATGTATGATGTATGATTATTTATTTAGGTATCAAGTTAGAAGTTTGACTTCCTTTCATTGACTTTGAGATAGTAGGGCTACATATATATTTTAGATTGTTGTTAAGACAATTTCATTTGATTGGGTAAGCCTTTTCCTAAGCCTTCCAACTTGTTTTTCCATATGCTTCAAGTTGTATAAAAGAATGTTGCTAGTGGATCCCAATATTAAATTAAAAAATGATAATTAAATTTTAATTATATGGAAATTTCAGACTTGGTTTAATTCATGAGAACTTTCAATTTACTAATTGAACTAATAAAAGTTATCATTTACCTTTTATAAAATTTTGTTTTAAATATGTATATTTATTAAAACTTATATTTGGTGTTAGCAAATGTTTTTTTTATCCAAGTGAGATAAAATTGGTTTTTGAAATGTAGTCATTTTTTTATAAAAAAGGTTAGTTATTAGTTTGTTAGTTTTTGCATTTAACAAAAGAAAAAAGTCTGTTAATTTTTGTTAAAGAGGGAATTCAAACCCATAATCTATGGTTCCATCTCTTGACTCTTTACCACCAAATCAATTTTTTTTTTTTGTTATAACTTGAATATGTGTTCACGATGAATAACAAAATTTGGTGTCTATAGAAGAACTGCCTACTAACTTGTTAATATTTAGGAGAGGGAACAAGTTTATGGGTGTATTTTGTTGAGGTCTATGTATACGTGGCCTGCCAATATCATTTGGCATTCACCTTATTTACTAAGACGACGACATAATTAGTCAATTTGGTTGCATATTGGATTTCTTGAATCATCCATCTTTTTGAGTAATTTGATCTCACTTTCTCCCCAGTCCCCAGTCACACTAACTAAAATAAAATGTTATGGAAAAAAACATATAAAAAAAGTACCTCTCGAGCCCCATTTTTAAGTAGTAGATAGAAGATTAATAATTCATTAAAATATTTTGTTTAGATTATAGTAATTTCATAATTTATTTAATTTAATTTTTTCTAATAAAATAAAATATTTAATAATAATAACATTTATTATTCTCTTTAATTTTTTACTTAAATTTAGAAATACTCAAACATATGCATGAAAAAATGTTAGGTTATTTTATATACCCCAGTCGATCCCTGAATGAATCTTAAGCATTATTAATGGACAACCGTGACTATAGTTACTTCCCAACAACTCTATAGGTGGATCTATTCAATCACTAAGGACACTTTTTTTTTTAATAATAATAATCATTTTTGTTTTAAGGGGGGAGGGGGGGACTGTACAGGCTTAAATGGTCCAGCAAAGGTTAAGAACTTGTAGGATAGCTAGGGACTGGGACTGTATAGAACTTACCAAAATATAGTTGTCATTTGTAAATTTTAAATCATCTGCTTGCACTACTTATAATAATAATTATTATTATTTTTGTTATAAAAAATAATGATTCTTTTTTGAAACGCCTTCGTTCCTCGATCATTGGTCGATTCTCATGTATATTCAATACATTGTTCTCTTCCAGTGAAATGATGTCTTACGCGTACTTTTTTTTATATAGGAATTGATCATGAAATTTATAACACTTATTGCTTAATCAATTAAGCTGCATTCGCTTAATGTGTGCTACACATACTTCAAAAGAGTAGAAATTAAATTAGAGTCATGTTATATATATAAAAAATATTTTATAATTTATCATTTAACAAAAATATAGTATTAAATAAAAAGTTAACATATATATATTTTTTTTAATGTTCATTATTTTATCTAAAAGATATAAATCAATAAGAAAAATTATAAATATATAAATAAAATTATTTTTTTAAATACAATAAAATAGAATATACACAAACAAAATAAAATATTTTATGATATCATTTGATCACAAATCATATATATATATATATATATAAAATAATAATAATAATAATAAAATTATTAATTTTATTAATAATCACTACATTAAAAATAATATTGGACATAATTTCTAATTAGTTAATTGTATAATTTGTTATAATGATTATACATACCCATTAAATTCTAACAATATTTCATTTAGATTATAGTAATGATCCCTCTCACTTTTAATATATATTTTAATCCCTCCTAAAATAAATATTTTTATCTGATTAAGTAACATTCCATCTTATATAAGATAGTCGTGCCCCATAACAGAAACAGAAAAATATATAACAATAATGAAGGACAAGAAGTATAATACCTTGTCACATTAACATTAATTATTTTAAGTGATACTATGTGACCAATTAAAAATGATATATATATGTATGTATCTCAGTAATGCTAGGTTCCACGTCTTCATCCATGAAATAATAAAAAAGATGCCTAATTTTTCGGAAGATTCTTACAAATTGAAGTCCCGAGTTTACTGTAACGGCGTTTTTTCCCTTTTCGTTTTTTCTTCAATCTTTCTTTTGTTTAATGAATTTGATTTAAATGCACTTTTCTGATTGTTGCATTTTTTTTCTGATTTTAGTTTGTTAATTTTATAATATAATTACTTTAAAAATAACATCTAACATAATTTTTTTATTGATTAATAATATAACTCTAATGATAGAAATCAAACTCACTCTTTTAATCATTTTAAATTTTATGCATTATATTATAAAATTATAATGTTAATATTTTTTCAAATAAAACAAAAATGAATTATAGTCTTGACATTTTTTTATAATTTTTTTAATATTATTTAAAGTTTTATGTATTAAAAATCACAATGCTGCAGTTAGCATTTTTCTGCTCAAAACAATAAATATAAGCAAAATAAAATACTTGAAAAAGAAACTTTCATGTATATATTAGTGTATGCTAAAACATAGTACGGGCTGATAATACTGGTATAATATAATGAGAAATGTCAACTCTGGTGCTCACGAGAGGAGAAAACCAAACTTGTGTTTTTCAATTTCTTATTAATAAGCCATCATATATTTTCCTCCCCTCTTCAAACCCCTTACTTTATTTCTTCCAAAATATTTGACATCATGAGCCGATTCGAATGCTGAGGAGTAAGGAGTAGGTCTTCTTAGTCTTATTGGGACAAAACAACCCAAATCCCTTCAAACGGAGGGAACCTTGGAAAGTTAAAAACCCTTGAATTGGAGAGGAAAATAATGATCAGAATATGTTCCTATGTCAACAGCACATGTTATGAGAGAGACAAGTTTTCCTTGTTTATATACTTTCTACCTTCTGCCATATATTATATCTATACCCACCATCTTCATTTTCAATTACCCAACTTGTGTTAATGTTTCCCTTAGTTGGATCTTTTGCATTGAACTGGGTAACAATTAATGAATATTGACCTGGATCAAATGATATACATTGTGGCTGGGGTCAAATATGGACGTCAGACAATAGACAAACAAGAACAGGCAATGGTTACTTTGTGAATTGTTATGATGGATTGTGTATGTCCTTTCTAAAGTTTTTAAACATTTTTCATTTTTAACAAAAAATCTGCAGGTGTGTATGAAACAGCTAGTAGTGGTATGAAATCTGGGATTGACAAATTAAAGATAGATTAAAAACCATATAGTGTGTTGCAAATTATAAAAAGATCGAGTTGGATGCATCATCAGATGTCAATAAAGTTGATCAAAGTTTCAACTCCCCCTCCCTTTTATAGATTGCTTTTCGAAGTTAATTCAATTGTCAAACAATAATGCTAACGAATCCTACTTTTCTTCCCCATTCTACAAATATTCATTCTATTTAATTACAGCAATAAACTTTTCTGTTAAAAAGTGAAATGATACTATATGGATAAATAATATTCTAATTAATCAATTAGACAGTTTCAAGTTATGTAATGCAATCTTTTGACCAAAGATGCTTGTACTATATATAGGAATGATTTTCTACATTATTGGATGCGTGCAATCGATCCCTATTATAACATCTCCTGTTCTCTCCCCGTGCATGGAAGTCTAAAAGTTGTAGTCAAGATTCTAGTCATAGCTCATGCCCTAATATTAAAAAGTTAAATACAATTTGTCGAATGTGCATATCTATGATATAATATTGCAATCACTTGTAGCTGAAAGTACCTCAAACAATAAGTTTTACACGTCCTTGTTTATGCACATTTGACACCAAAATTGACTATTTTAAAATCCACACATCCCCAAATTACTGCATTATTTAGGTTGTCCAATTGCTAATGCTATGCCAAAAATCAGACGTCATAGTTACACACACATGGGAAGGGGGCCTGTGGAAACATGTGTTACTATTGAAGAAAAATAAAGTAAAATTAAAACAGTGGCCAGTGGTTCATGAAATAGGAGGAAAAAAGTCTTAGTTTAGGTGAGAAAAAAATTGAAAATGTTGATGAAGGATTGGGCCCCACAATAATACTTGCACTTGCACCAATATTGAGGTTAGACTATCTATGATTATGATGGTGAATGTTAGACAAAATATTTCACACCCTAGCTAACAAAGCAAAGTCTCTAACACAGGTCAACAATTAAGATAATCACGAGCCACAGGAGAGAAGGGTGGTAGATTTTAACAACTGTCAAGGAAAAGAGACAGAACCAGAGAGAGAAGAGTGGTAGTTGTCACATGATTTCCAACAGTACAAAAGGGACCAGCCGCATCTGTTTTCATTATGTAGGTTTATTACAATTTAAAGAGAACAAGTAGCCTGTCCGAATTTTGTTATTCTCAATATTTTCTTTTTTTCTTCCTTTGGAAAACCCAATTAGTCTTTCTTTCATCTTCAACTTGTGTGAGTCTTAATTAATTATGCTGTTGAATGAATGATTTACCAAAAAGTCATCCCTAAAACCAGGTATCAATTTTTATCGCATTTCTCCCATCCCTTTCTTTCACACCCTCCACCCATAAAAGAAACATCATACGATCCAACACTAATCCACTTCAATCCGTGTATGACTCATTCCTTAAGTCCATGCTGAGCGATGGAGCCTTCTAGAGATTACTGATTTGAAGATATGTTTGTATATGCAGTTGCACACAACACGTGATCAATAGACTTGGAAGAGAAAGACATCATCATCTTAGATGGTTAGTATTACTGTTTAGGGGAGAAAAATAGGATAAACACCTAAAGATTATGTAGTTTCTATATATGCTTTTGCTATATTTGTTTCTCTATATCTTTTTGAGCAACTAATGAATGATTTCATCTGTAAATTTTTCCTTCTTATGATGAGTTTCTTTCCCATCTCCCTTTTGGGGTTTTCTTAGGATCATGGATGTTCCTTAATTTGTTTTCTCTTCTTACCATACTCTAGTGGTTCCTCCCGGCACTGGAGCTTGTTGAAGATTTCATAATCAATTCACAACTTCTGTCCCAAAGATAATTTTTCATTTGCTTTTTCCTTCTTTTTCATTTTTAACTAATCATGCAAGATGTGTTTTGTGTATCTGAGTGTACTGTACTTTGAATATCTCTGATGTCCTCATCATGTGATCATATATCTCTTGCTGTTATATGCGTGTTGGGCACCTTGTTCTTATCCAGACTGTCCATTTCACATAAGATACTATAAAATTTTAAGTATATATAAGTTGAGAATTAAGAAGTTGCATTGGTTCATGAACATACTATTTTTCAAATTATCTGGATCCTTTTTTCTGTTTGTCAGGAACCTATTGAGTGGAATCTGATGTTAATTAGTAGTTAAATGAAAACCATTTCTGGTAGTTTATTGACTGAAAAAGTGAAATGAGACCTAATTAAACGATCGAATTCGTCACACAAACTTGCACCAATCTACTTCATTGTTTGAATTTCCTCTTTAACTAATTTAATTTGAAACCCCTTTCTACACGTATCTTGAGGCATTCCATATATATCTTCAATTTGTGATTTACAAAAGCTACTTATAAGGTAAAAATTCTTAAAATATTTTTATCTGAACCTGACATTCATTAGAATTTTTTAACCTCTTCACGGTAGAGAAGTTGGTTGCACTCTTTACACTAAAGTCCTGACTTTCGAACTCTTATATTTATATAGTGGTATATATACGATACTTGTGTGTAATGGGGATCTAGTATAATAAATGCCTTTTGCCTTAATTTCTCACTGTTACTTTACCGTCACCTCATAGCATTTCCGTGCAGTTATTTGAAGAGATTTAAAGCATAGTAATTGTTGTTGAGAAATTACAGCCTGTCCTTACACATTCTTGTTCACCTCACTTTAATATTCTGCACATTAAAATACTACTTCCTTGTTTGTTCCAGACCTGAAATTCCAACTTTGCAAACGACAAAAGAAGTCAATTGGTTGGAGGCAAAAACCCGTGCAACAACAAATAAACATGTCAGAAGGGTATGAAATTCATAACAATGAGGAAACTTCATCGGGATGTTCCCAGAAATGCTCTTCATTTGACTTGAATGAAGAATTAGCTTGCAGTACTGAAGATAACACTGATACAAAAGAGTGCTATGAGCTCACAACAACCAATGAGAAAGCAAAGGATGAGGGCACTTCAGCGAATGGAAGTAGCATATCATCAAGAGAAGGAAATGAGAGAAGAGGAACAACGGTAAGACAATATGTTAGATCAAAGATGCCTAGGCTTCGGTGGACTCCTGAGCTTCATCATTCATTTGCGCATGCTGTTGAAAGACTTGGTGGTCAAGAGAGTGAGTGTTTATTAATTAATTTGTATATCTACTAAAGCATTAGTACTCATTTATTTATTTATCAGAAATATTGAGTTGTGCGAGTTGTTATAGGTGAAACCAATCCTTTCCCGTAATAGCTAGTGAAAAAGTTAAAACATTTGATTGAACTATCTGCATTACTTTGTGCAGGAGCTACACCCAAGTTGGTGCTTCAACTGATGAATGTGCGAGGACTCAGCATTGCTCATGTCAAGAGTCACTTGCAGGTAGCTAGCACGAATTGAGGTTTAAGATAAATGCTCTTTAAATTAATTAACTTTTTCCTTAAAGTTCATTTTTGCGCATATAATAATGTGTGTAAACTTATCTACTAATCATTTTGTCCATTCCAAATGATTAAGGGTAAGGGTGTGTTTGAATACACGTTAAAATTCTGCTCAGTGGAGACCAAAATGTCTATACAAATACATTCAAGCTTAATTTATCATATATGACAATTCTTTTGTAAACAGCTTTTAATCTTTTTGGTAAACTTTACAGTTTACGATAAATTTTATTAAGATAAACTAAAAATGTTTGTATGGAAGTTAATTGTGAGTCACTTTTATTATAAGCTTAATTTAGCAAACCAAACTTACTAAATTGAGTGCTCATGATATAAGTTTTCCAGTGACGAATTTAATGAATAAATATTTAGTTCAGTTATTTATTAGCTGAAATATATAATCAATATTCAATTTTCACTTCAGATGTATCGGAGCAAGAAACTTGACGAGGCTGGGCAAGGTACAAGTACTATCCTGAATTCTTATGGTTTGTAATTTGTTTATGAATCAATACACGCAATAATGTTCTAATTTGTTAGTCTTGATTATTAAACTTAAGCTGGACAAGGGATGTTATTTGCGGGGAGGGGTTAATTACGTTTTTTCCAATAACGAATCCTAAATCAAGCAAAGTGATATAGCTAGAGGAAGAATTTAGGGTTAGGGTTTCTTTATCTTAGACAAAATCTCATGAACTTGACAATGCAGTTCACATTTACTGTGCAGTACTAAGTCAAACGTACAGGTCAAACCAGGAAGTAGTTCGTAGACCTCTGATACTCCATCAGTCCATAAGTCCTCAACAACATCTTAAGATGGGAAATGGTGGAATTATTCTAGCAAGTAATTTCAACAAACATAGTCATTTCCCAAGTCTCCTGCAGCCCTCCTTCTCCCTATCACGTTCACTTACAAACGACACCGATTCAAGGTAAATATTGCAAGCATTTGAATAACTTTATTTGCACCATTTATTAATAATAAGTTTGTCTTAAATTACTCCCTCCACCTCAAAATTATTATAATTTTAGATTTTCTATTTTCTTTCATAATTTGTCATTATAAAATTTGAAGGCTTGATATTTGTTTTTTGTCAATTATATCTCCACTTAATATTTATATTCGTTTTTCAATATCTTTTTTCACTTATCATCTTTCTCTTTTGTAGTTTTTGTTGATTTTGTAGTCAAAATATATAACTATATTAGTTAAACATTTGTTCATTTATTTGCAATAACTTTTTAACAACAACAGTTTTAAAATAGAGACAGTATAAATTATCTGAGCAGACAAGGGAAATAGTGTAAAAAGACTCTTTTTTAATGAATGTAATAAGATATTGGTATGAAAAATGTGGTGAGACAACTATAGTTCATGTTCAAATCCTTCCTCTTGTACGTTTTTTTTTTTTTGTTTTTGCTTTCAGGTTCCCATTGATATAAAAAAAATCCTTCGTCTTGTTTTCCACAGATTTACAAAAGGAAAAATACTAATTAAATGCACATTTACTTTTTCTTTCATCTTAGTTTCAAATTAGTTTTCTTTTTAATTATTTATCTCTTATTTTTTTATCACATTATTTATCATGTCTATCTTTTTTCCTTCTTTTATTTTTTCTTTTTACTTCTCCCTTCTTTTCACCCATACATCCCAAAAATAAGGTGTATTGATATCTTTACTCTTTACAAAAAGAAAATTCAACAAATTAAATTATTTTATTGTAACCTTTGTTAAATTTGTAACCACTCTAGGCACCAGCATTGGTACATCAATCATCAAGCTTTTAGAATACCAATAGCTTCAGGCCAAATTCAACCAAAGGATACACGCGGCAGAATTGCCCCCATGAGACCAAGCCAATTGCTTGAAGAGAAAAGGTGGCCTCCGTTAGAAATTTTGAACAATCATCAATCGAAGTTCCAAAAGTTACCTTCCATTGATTCTCCTAAAATTGGGTCACAAGCTATTCAACCAGCTGAATGGAGTAGTTTTATGAACAACACAAGCATCATAGATTATCTATCGAACAACTCCAATGAACCTCGCAACAATTCCAACAGCTTAAAGCTAGAATTTGGTCCTCCATTTCGGATTAAGGTAAATTATTAGGGTGTAACAAAAATAAGACACTTGTATTCATCTACATATATATGTTTGCTCTTTCTTCACCATTCATGCATAATCATTTAATTTGTTATGCAGAAAGACGAGCAACAATTTCTTGATTTGCAACTGGGTTTGAGTCACACATGTACAGTTGGAACCGATGGCAAGATGGATCATTATAGAGAAACCCCAGAAATCAGCACTAAGCTTTCACTTTCTTAGAGTTTCGTAATGTCAATAACGCAGATACTATAGCCTAGCTAATCATAAAAATAGAGAGATGGTATATCGTCCAAACACCAAAAATAGGTACAACAAGGATCAATGTCCCTAGCGATAGGACATGGGCTTTGTTAGATATATATAGTTTTTTTAAAACCTACATAGGATTTGATTGTAAAAGGAAATGTATCCTGATTGAGAGTGAGTTCAATTCCCCATTAGCGATTTTTCGTGTGTAAGTGATTGGTTAAATCAATGCACTAAATATAAATGAAGAGAACAAGGAGTAACTTCAAGGGAAAAAGGATGGAAAATGGAACAAACAGTGAAAATATGGCGGTCTTGCTTTACTACAGATACTCCACTTTTGCATTAATCAACAACTGAAAGTTTATTAATTCATATTCTCTCCAACTGCTTTCTCCCCGTTATATTCATTTACATCTTAATGGTTCAAATAAGTTAACAGAGTAACAATGTTGTGCTTTGTAGAGTACTTTTAATTAGTCATACATTACTTGGTGTTTTTTTTAAGTGTTTATATAACGTGTTTTAACAAGAGAGGAAATGAGAAAGTAATAAGCGTGGATTCATGCTCATGAAATTGTCAATGCCCTTTGAGAAATATTTTCACCAGTACATGTACATGTAATTAATAAAATAAAATTTATCAATACATGCTTTTATTTGAATGATGACACTGATCTCTACATGTTTTTATTTATATTTCACTCCACATTTTTGTATCATTTTGATAGCATTATTATTTTTATTTATCTGTCACTATTGGATAAGGAACTTCTCTGGAGGGTAGCTGGAGGCGGGAGAACAGCATGAGGTTTCTGACAAAATTCCCACGATCTTTATGTGTGTCCCACCCACTATTTCAGAGTCTCAGTCTCAACTCTTAACAAAATTCCCACGAGATGACCCCCTCCAACTTCCTGTTTTGATCTGCATTGACTAGGCTGACGCCTAATCAACTAATACATAAAAATAATACTATTAGAGAGAAAAGGGAAATAATAAATAATGAAGAAATTAATTAATCAAATAGATAGAGGATATAATATAGTAAAATAAAAACAGTACTTACATTTCTTAATCTTTTTCACTATTTGTACAACAAGTTTATACGACCCTTAAAAAGAATGCAGCAGTAGATCGATCACAGACAGTTGTAACACACATCCCCATGTTCTATCTAATATCTATATATGGATTCACATGATGGATTCAATTCTCGTGAGTCATGACCCTTCCTTTTGGTTATTATAATCTCTCAATTCCAACCTCCTCTAACGACCTGTACTAACTACAGGACAGATGTTTCTCTTTAAGGGATATTTGTAGCGCTAAACTCAGAAACATTGGGATGTTTATAGCCCCCAATTCTAATCAAACATCAACGCCTCGTTCTTTTCCGCTTTATTCTTCTATTGTCATTAAGCGATTTGAAACAATTTACAAAATGACTTGCGGAAGGAACTTAAGTTTGAAATTTTGAACAAATGCCTGTTACATATATACATTAGTTTAGTCATAAGTTTGGTATTAGTTTAGTTAGTTACAAATTAGTTATTTCTGTAACCAATTATATAACAAATTAATAGCATTAGTTATATAAAAATCAATGTATCAAAACATATTCAAGATTAATCCAAAGGATCACCTATCATTGTTATTCACACATCAAGCCCAAGAAATATTGACACTAGGAGATGTATCGAAAAAAACACAAGTCTTACATCAACTAAAAATAAAAAATAAAAATAAAGTATATAAATGAGAGACAACTCTCATTCATGAATTAACTTTTTGAATTAAAATAGATCTAAACTCACCTTTTATCCAAACCAAACCAAATTGATTAGATGATAGTACATTAGAATTTAATTGCTATGGACATGATTAAATTGCTATAGTCAAAGTTGGATTATGGTATACCCAAACCCAAAAAACTTTAACAGTCGTTACAATCAAATTAAATCCTATTTGAAATATGATAATAAACGATACTATAATACCGTATATATTTGAGAAAGCGATGGGAAAATTCATACTTTGCTATATGCATGTATCAGTAATGCTATACGGCAAAACGGTTTGACACGAACTCCATTCCAAGGCTAAGTGATATACCAGACATTGGTGAGGACGTGTGGCACAAGTTATCTACCAAAGAGGGATTACTTGAGACAAATTACAATTGAAAGTGATCAAATCCTATTGAACCAAGCCGCATTAGCATTGATTGGAATGAACCAAGTGCCCAAGACGTATGCCAAAACCTTTCTTTCATGGTACCCGGATTTAATATAACCGAATAACCAACATTGGGCTCATATTTTCAAGAGCAAGAATGAGACGATATCAGGGGTAATAAAGGGGAAAAAAGTAATGATGAAATTCAACAGATATAACCCTCAGGTGTTCGTACACAGTTTTGTCAAGTTACTTGTGCTATTCGGCGTTTCGCAGTTTTCAAACCACGCCTAATCGCTTA
Source organism: Glycine max (assembly GCF_000004515.6). Lineage (NCBI taxonomy): Eukaryota > Viridiplantae > Streptophyta > Magnoliopsida > Fabales > Fabaceae > Glycine > Glycine max. The sequence goes on from NC_038249.2 coordinate 33,526,990, forward strand.
TTTCTGTCATTTCACATGTTATTATTTCCGAATGATGGTATGAACTATGACAGGGTACAACTGAATACCAGGCCAAAATGTAAGGACAAACATTACGATAGAGTGATAGATAAAAGATACTGACTCGTCCATTTCTGCATGATTATGCTCACAAAGTAGCTCTAATCATAAGGTATATTTGGCGGTGGCGACTTGAAGTATGTCAAACGGTTCAAATTTCATTGAATTTGAAAAGCATAATAAATTAAGATATTGAGAAAATCATGAAGGGAACAGCATTAATATAGTTTACAATTACTTAAATATATCAATGATGCAATTGATTACAATTTCTTTGTTCTGTTGCTGTGCCAGGTTTTGTTAACATCATCACATAAGAAATACGAATACCCCAAACAAACGAGAATCTGAAATTTCTCTCAAATCAGAATTAATCTGATGTACATACTTGGACAAAAGCTTCTGTAAGTGTTGAGGAAAGCCAAACTAAAATATTTGAAAAGGATTCTTTTCTATGTGTATAAAAATAAAAAAGGAAACAATCAACAAAGCTTGGATAACAGTAATCACTTATGTCAGTTGACATAAAAATAATGCTTATACCTGAACACCAGGTGAGGCAACCTAAAGGATCATTCCTCTGATTAAGCAGAAAAAAGAGAAGACTAAAGCAACATGATGAAAAGGCACACAGTACTAGCTGATATCCACTTCTGTAGGGCAGGTGAGGAAATCTTGATTCCACTGAAAGCGCCACTAGTCCAGAAGAAGCTTTGCTTTTATAATTTTATTGATCACCAAAAAATGACATTGATTTCTCTCTAAACAATACAGTATCACAAAAATCAACAGGGGTAGGAGCGTGAAGTCAACCGCTAGAAACAAAATCAAAGGAAAAAAACAATAATAAAGACATGATACTTTATAGAAAGTGAAAAAGATATCTGATATTTTGGTCTTCAAGCAGTGTGTTTACATTGATTGCTTTAAGTCCTGTACATGAAATTTACATAAGTTCATTACTTTACCATTTCATATTGGGTTCAATAAGGAACAAAATATAATCTTTCAAAAATTGATGTAAACGGGGTCAAATTTAAAGGTTGATATGATCAATTGATGTAAAAAAAAGTTTGAAGGCTTAATGTTTACTTATGCTATAATACCAAAATTCCATAAGGTGAGGACAACATACCATAAGTATACTAAAAGCTTGGAACATAACGTGATACGGAGTTTCATGTCTAAGATTTAGTGCTGAGATTTGCGTGTGGGTAGTTCCTGCATAGAAAGTTAAATGTGAATTTTCATCTCTGTCACTACCAGAGTTGAGTTACACAAAATTATGGGCAAAAGGAATAACAACTAACAAGGTTACCTGAGAATAGCGAACATGATCATGATGCAAATTCGAAGTTTTCACTATTGTTTCCCACTTGAGATTACCAGATGTATTAGAATCATGCCTTTTAGCTTTGGATTGAGTACCTTGACTTGAGTGCAGGAAAGAATTCTTCACAGAAACTAAAGGCAAGGCACGCCAAAGCCAGGATTCCGAAGGTGATTTTGGCAAAGGTGGGGGAAGAGAAGACACAATAGATTCAGCACTACCTTTTCCTGAATCATTAGCTAACACAATTTGCTGGGTGTTGGTCTTTGAATCTTCAGCAAATGTCCCTTGCACAGATTGCAAGGACACAGGTTTTTGGCTAATATTTTGATCAGTTGTCAATCCTAAATCTTTGTTTTCTTTGGCTGCAAGATTCAAATAACTATACAAACTTGGTGGAATGGAATCCAAAGAACTTAACACATCAGTATCAAACGTGACCTTTTCTTCCACAGCATGTACTTGCTTTATCACTTGAGAAGATCCAAAGGAGGAATTACTTCCTTTCCCCCTGCTTCTGTCTAAGTCTGCAACCACAGTATCTACCCTCTGATTGATATCTAAAGAACTTATATTTGAAGATGATAATTTGGCTGTACTGGCAGTATCTACGTACAATGTCTTTTCAATTGTGAGATTCCCTGAATATGAAGTTCTTTTGGCTCCTTGGGATAGCACATCATGAACATTTCCAAGCACACCACTGTGGAATTTCACCTTGCCAAACATATAATTCTCAGCCTCTTTAGTATCACCAGGCAACTTAGCACCACGAAAGGGAGATTGAGGTTTACTTCGACATGGAGATATACCAGCAGCAGCAGCTCTTGAACGACGAAAGGGAGAGAGTCTACCTGGCAGCAACTCACCAGAGTAGGTAAATCTGTTTGATTCACTGGTCCATTTCTTTTTACCCTCTTGCTTGTCAGGTGATGCAGCCCTAGAGCTTGATTTGCTCTTGTGAATTGCCTCCCAAGCCTGCAGAAAATATTCATGATTGTAATAAGTAAATATGTTGAAAACAATATCACTAGAGAATGCTGATCTACAAAAGGATTGAAGGGTGCAAAGGAGTTTCTTTGTTTTTACCTTCTTTACAGCAGGAACTGGGCTAAAAGATCTAATATGAGAACTTTTGTTAGGTTTCACAACCTCACTGGCTGGAGGCAAGATAGCCTTGTTCTTCATTTTCATTGCAGCAACCGGATTCAGTAAGCACAATGAATTCCTGATATGCAATTGAGGTAACAACCCGCAGCCTTTAGCTGCAATATTAGAAGAGTTATCATACTCATAACCATCAACTTCATCTTCACTTTCTTCCTCTTGATGTTGACCAGTGTATGGTATAATAGCAGTGTTATGCTTATTAGGCAATGGCTTCTTTTCCTCGCGAACCAATTTGCTAACATCTCTAGGTTGTTGCTCTACTAGTACAGATTGCTTTTTTGAAGAATATTGAGGAGGCTGCAAGGTCATAGCCTTTGCAGCAGGCAAAAATCGGCTCATCATAAAGTCTCTAGTCTGTTGATCTGTGGAAAAGGTTCCGAACTTGTTTGCATCCAGATTATCTAGCCCGCTTACACCACTCACACTACAGTTCATGGAGAATGATTCTGTAGGTGACAGATTTTCAAGGGCATCAGAATAAGCATCATTATCATCATCGTCATCAAACTTCACATTAGACCTTCTGCTCTCAACTATTTTCTCTGCTTTTCTCTCTTTGTCAGAGTCTACCTTCACCACACTAACATTGAAAGACTTTGATTTATTTGAGGACTTAAATTTATTTGCAGTCTTACTTTCCTTTTCCAATGTTTGTTTGGTAGCATTGATTGATTTTCCTGGGGGAAGCCTTGGGCTTGGAGTGATTGAATTGGCTTTAGGAGGTTGAGGCTCAGATCCACCATTACCCTTGCGTCTTCCAGGGATATGCTCCCAATTGAAAGGTACTGCAACAGGTTCTGTTACCTGATCTGAGGATGTGTCTGATTTGTAGTATGGAAGAGTGTGGCGTTTCTCTAGAATCTTCTTCTTTGCTTCAGTTAAGGATGGTGGTGTGGCAGAAGAGCGTCTCACAGACATGAGAGGGGCATTAATATTCAATCTCCTTTCAGCCATCTTGTTCCAAAATTGAACAGCTTTGCAGCCCCTCTCAATCACAAGTTCACAGTACAAGACAATATCATACACTAATTTTTAGTAAATGATTAGAAAAAAAGAAAAAAAAAACCTCCTACCAATCATGAAAACCTGAAAAAGAATATGCAAGAACTGATTTATTAACGGCTTAAAATAACAATATAAACTTCAATTCAACAGGACTTAAAAGTGAGAACAGAGAAGCACCACAGACATAACTAATGAAAAGTAAGATTGTAGCCAAGGGAACATGAGAAGGTCTATTCTCTCCTCAATGACCCAAATAATAAACAATAATTATGAGTGGATTAACTAGAGCAAGAACAGTGAGGACTATCCCTCAGCAATAACACTAAGGAAAGAGAAAACAATTAAGTTTAAGTGATAATGAACAAAAGATTAAACCTCTAATGGGTCTGGCCACGGAAGCAAACCAAGAAGGAAAGTGGTTTCAGTAGTAGTGCTCAGTAACTAGTGTAAGCTTTTTTTTTCTTTTTTTTTGTGAACACGGTGATGCAGAATCTAAGAAAATAATGGAAGGAGCAAGGAGTGAAGATGAGTAGCTAGCTAGGTGAGAGAGATCAGAGGGAATGGTAATGGATGGTTGTTAAATGATGCTGTGGGAAGAATGAGTAGGAAGTAAGTAAAAAAACAGACAAGACACAACCTTTAGTATTTCTCGACTTCTATTGTTTTGTTTCTTGTATTTCATTTTCATCAGTTAACGGCGGAGGAGCCGCGATTGACTCGTGAAAGATTAGTGAAAATAATGGATAGATATCGATATTCAACTCAACTCCAAAACGACTTCGTAACACTCACTGCACTTGAACCAACAAACTGACACTGGACTGAGTCAGTTTAAATAAGATCTTACACTCTTATTCAAATCTCATGGATTAAAAAGTACAATTAAAAGGAAATTAATTAATTTCTTACACTCTATAAAAAATTGCTGCATAAATAGTCAAGCCTGACTTTTTTTTTTGTCTAATTTCATATTTACACATTTGTCATACAATAAAATTTTGAGGAGTGAGGAAGCTAACTTTTAAAAGGTTTAAATGAAAAGTGATGGGCCAGGGATGCATCGTGAAGAACAGTTAACTCCATTGAAGTAGGTTGTGGACCGACCATTTTTAAAATAGACAAGTCCTCTTTCCTGTGTCTCACAGTGGCTGAGTGACTGAGTCCACGTTGCAATTAATCATCATATCATTCTCAATCATTTTGTTTTCGGGCAAGCAAATTATCCCAAGACATCTCTCTCTTCCCGAAAAACGAAGGACGGAGAAAAGACAATCAAAACACAAAAGAAATAAAAACCCAAATTGCATAAAATAATCATTTTATCTTATTTGAATTTTAGAACATCTGTACAAGAAAACACTAACTATCAAATACTTTTTTTTTATGAATTTATGCAGCAATTTTTTATAGAAAGGCTGTACAAATTTGAAAGCCAATCAATAAATTGTTCTAATTTTTTAATGTAATGAAATGCTTAAGTAAATTAATGTGTAGAGATGTAAACTCATTTATCAATTATCAGATTTGGGTATATCCACGTGTAATTTATTATATTTTTTATAATTTTAATTTACTTATATATTTTTAAATAAATCATATATAAGTTTTTAATTATATTTTAATTCAAACAATGTATAAATATAATGAATAAAAAATAAATTAAAGTTAAAAAAATAATAATTGAATTATATTTTTAGTTAAATGTATGTTTTAAGTTTATTATTTAATTATTTAACTATTAAACTAATTGATTTATATTTTAAAAAATTATAACAATAAAATCTTATATTATATTATATATATATATATATATATATATATATATATATATATATATTGACAAAAAATTATAAAAAAAATGTAATATAGCAGGTATAAATACGAACATAGATATAATTTGATCTCATTCTCTCTTAAATAATTTGGATAATATTCGTACCCGTATCGTATCTGAATTAAAGTTGGAGTGATACTCACAAATACGAATTTATTTGTGATGACTATTAAATCTTCTAGGACTAATAACATAGAAAAATTAACATTTAAGCCAATAAATTGGATAATACTTATGTTCTCTGACCTAAAATAATAATAATAATAATAAAATGCATGGATTGAAGATCACATAATGGCATGATGGGACGTTGAAGTTAAAAGATTCGGAGATTTTTCGTTTTCTTAAAGGTCACAATAGTAAATATGCAGTCAAATTATTTTGTTTTTTTAATTGCAATCAAATTCTTCTTTTTTTTATTGCAAATTTGCAATCAAATTATATCGCTATTATTGAACAAAACATGTTAAAAAAAACTAAATGTATGTTTCAACTTATTTAAATTTTGAGAAAAAAAAACAAGTTCTTAGGTGAAAAATATATTAAAGTATAATAATATAAAAATATATTATAAATTACCCGTGCATATGTTATCACACTAATTATTTTTATTTGATAGTTAGTCATTATGGGATGATACACGAGTGTGAGACAACAATCAAATACGATCATTGTTATTGGAAAATATTTTGAACGTGTTAAATTAAACATTGGGAAAAAAATTCTTAACCAATCTGGATCTGATCTGACTGTGAACAATAGTTTATGTTAATTTATAAAATTTAATTTAACGATATACATTCTCTTTGGGTACAGAATAAAGAGACTAAATCATTAACATTTTGACACAATTGTAACATGGAATTATATATTTCATTTTGCATGTTGACGTTTCTTCTTTATCTTTTTACATAAAAGTTCATCACACTCCCAACCAAATTACCAAAAAAAGCATCCCCAACCTCACAGTGGCGTGCAAGTAGGACGGCCTATTGGATAGTAACATTTGAGCGCTTTAAAAGCCCCATGCAGAAATTAATATGTCAACATAAAAAAAGTGGAAGGAAGAAAAAAAGAAACTCCCTGTTGTCATTTATTCAAAAGGAAAACTATTATTTTATTTTTCTCCACTAGTATATATAATTCATTAATTCCACAGAATAGACACATTTAATTTTTTTAAAATAAAGAGACTTATCCAAAGCTAGTAGCCCTTAGATCACGGGGCACAGATTGGTTTAGGAACATGAATGATATTAGAAAAAAGGGGTCTTACGTCCCACGAAGATGGGGTCCTTTGATGCTTGTTGTCTGCCATTCTTGACTGGTACGTGCCTCATGCCCCTCTTTGTTCTTTAATTCAACTAATTTCCGCTTTCACATGAAAACAACGCAGAGAAGAAAACGATTGCAGTTGAACGATAAATAAAAAGGCTACACAAAATAATTACTATATTCAACATTACCATGTGCACGACAAAACTCCACGCATGCCAAACAGCATTTCAAATTGTACAAAGCAGAGATTGTGGAATTTAAATATAATCATGGCTAATTCTGACCCAAATAAGCGGGTTAATTGTCTTGTTTTTTATTTCCGTGAATACGACAATGTTAAAATCTTGAGTGATTTCTATCATGTATAAATACTACTGAGTTCAATCATGTTTGTATTCCAATTTTACCCGTAAAATACAGAATTAAAACCTCTCGTTTAAAACACATGCGTAGAAAGTAAATAAAAATATATCCGTATGGGCATCTTGAAATCTTATTTATTTTAAAGTTTAAATTTTCGTTAAATATAAACACTCTACCTTATAATTATTGATATGTTAGTATATTATTAAAAAAATTAGAATGAACGCTCACGTGGTTTGATTTTATTAGATTAGAATAATCCTAAATAAATATTCTAATTCATAATTTTTTGTTTTACTGATAATCTTTTTTATGTTTTTTTAGTTAATTATAATAACCACCCATGTGGTTTGCTTTTATGACACCCATTATTCTTTTTTTTGGCATTACTTTTAACTTCATTTATTAATTACTTGAAACTTTCTTTTGTAAATTTAATAAAAGAAAATAATTCATTTATAAAAGAGAAAACAAAGGCAAAAGAAAATTATATTTAAATAGTGAAATGAAGAATTTTGTCACACAATCATTTTAACACTTAATTACATGTAATTTTTTGGGTTTACTTAACTAAACTTTAAATTTAAATTTAAATTCAACTTGTTAAAATTTAATATGAATCATCTTATACACATGTATATTTTAATGTGGAGCAATAAATTGTGAAGTTAAAATAAACAAATGAAAAAATTTTAGGCAACAAAAATTCATTAAAAACCATGTGTTTCTCATGTCACAATCTCAAACTAATGTTTTTTCACATTTAAAACATCAAATGATGATTTTTACATAAAAAAAATATCAAAGGATGACCAATGAAACAAAAAATCAAAAATTAGATTTTTTTTTTGTAAGATTTAAAAAAGCAAAGGGTGCCTAGTGCATTATAATATACTCTAAAAGTAATACCAAATAAAAAAGGGTGATAAGTGTAATAAAAACAAATCAAAGAAATGATAATTGTGATTAACTCAAAAAAATATCTAATAGTGACAAGTGAAAAAAATCAATAATATAGAATCTTTTTTATAGAATTAAAAAAAAAACATAGATGCCCAATGTAATAAAAGCAAATCAAAACGATGATTATTATAATTTACTCTTAAAAAATTGGACTTTATAAATAATGACCGTGCTCAACGCTTTTAATAACGGGATCTTGTTAGGGACATTGGTCAGAAAATCAATAATAATGTTTTATTATTAAAAATCATGTTAGGTATACATTAGAAATCACGATTGCATGCCTTAATAATACTTTTCAATAATAATAAAAAAATCACTTTTAATATGTCAAATAATATCTATAGGACATTACTTACCATTTGTCTTAATAATTTTATAACATATATGGTTTGTTGGTTTACTAACAATAAAATCCTTGATTTCATTAATGTTATTTTCAACTATATATTTTTATTAAATTGCCTACATGATAATTTAAACTTTGAATTGAAAACTTCAGGCTTAATCAATGGCATTAAACATAGCATGTATTTACTTTTTTTTATGACAAATAGCGTGTATTTACTAAAACTAATATAAAATACTAGTTGAAATGCTCGAAGATTTAGTCAAACAAAATTATAAGCTAATCAAATAAGTCAAAAGTTAACCTATTTATCCTATAAAATATACTGATAATAGAAGAGAATATCAGTCTCTTATATATAAAATAATGAAATATTGTTCAAATTTCAGTTGAAAGAAGTGTCATTTATATTCTGTGCATCAAATAAGATTACTTGATGTAACAAAGAAAAAATATTACTTCCTATTAATGATGTTTCTAAAAATTAAAAACAAAATCAAACTTCAATTATGTATTTATGTATAAGTATATTTATGAAACAATTTAAAGTTCTCAGCTTCCATTTTGACAACGTTACAAATACATAAACTAGACTATCTTAGAAACTGATTTTTATTGGTTGTCTTTCATTAATAAGTTGACAATAAGTACAATTGTAAGTTATAGCAAAGACTTTTGGCAAGATACGAATTTAGAGTTGAATTATTCCTTATTCTAAACTTAACATTTATAAGTCTGTAGCATCATTACAGACTAATTTTGCTATCATATATAAAGAATAGCATCCAATGCGAAGGAATGAGCAATTAAGCACAGAGCCCCCTCAAATATCAAATCAAGGTTATATCTGAAAATAAAATACTAAACATTTTCACATTTCTGTTGCTTTATCATTTATCATACAACTATACAAGTCCTTTCATTAATTGGCTACTGGCTTGAAAATCCAACCACCACGCGTCGATGTAAAAGCCATGCAGAAAGAGATTGCTTGGCATGAGTTACTGCCCTTTGCTCCGACTAGACAAGTGTGTGTCTTTTCACTCTTACGTGTTATAACGCCAATAATGTCCTTCAAAAATCAAAATAATCCAATAAATCTCGCGATGTAAATTAATTAATTTGATCAATTATTTCTTTATTTTAAACTTGAATTAAATTAATTATAATTGAGTTAGTTACTGTTCGTTGATTTTCTTTGCAAATATATCAAATCACATAAATAAATAGTATAAAAAGAAAGTTTAAATATGGTATTTATAGAAACTCACAAAATACTTTTAAAAAAACAACTTTTGCTAAATACGGGTTTCGGGAATGATAATTAAAAAAGTAAAAGAATAAGGAATTCTTTTTGATAATTTTTATGAATATTTGAAATGCGGTAAAAATAAATAAAATAATAATGAATAAAAGTATTGGATCTTCATGCATATAAAAAAGGTCATTCATCTAATTCAAAACTCAATTATTATCTGACAAAATTATTAATTCATTGATTAGTCTAATTAAGTGACTTGCTTTAAGAATATGAATTATAAGATGACTAACAAATAATGGTTCATCCTTAGACACAAAACTTCATCTTTATTTCTAAGTTTAAAAATATTTTTAAATGATAATTAAAATCATAATATCAAACAAAGGGTGATTAAGCCAAAACAAATATAAGTATAAAAGAAAACATTTAATAATAAAAAACAAAGATAAATTAATAATTACAATATCTAAGTAATAAAAATAGGTTAAGTTGACGCTGAATTGCTAATCTTAATCATTCAATGTCTTGAAATAAAAGCTAGAAATTTAAGTTTCTTTCTTCTTTACGGAATAGAAGAATGAGAATAGCGTAATAATTATTCCCTTTTCATTTCCTTTGATATGAAACTTTCTCAGTATTTGGTTCTTATACCCAACATTTTTATATATACATCTTCGTTGTTTGCTAAAAAAAAAAGAAGAAGAAAGGATAACGTCATAGTTAAAATGACCATGCAAGTAATGCAGCTAATGCCAATGGAGTTTTGCTATCCGTTTTAAAGAGAGAAATAACGTCATTTCTCCTTAAAAATGTGGAAAAATTACAAATCTACCATGATATCAGTAATATATGGAAAAATTATTATATGATTCACTATTACATAATTCTGATCAATTTTCACATCACACATAATTAAATATATTTTAATTTATATAAAAAGTAATAAGATATTACATAGAAATTAGTTAGAACCACATGGTTTCAACTTTCATGCCATACCCTATCTGGGATTTCGTATATCAAGAACCTGTGTACGTACCCAAATGAGAACTCGAACTAGATAAGTGGACTTAGAAGATTTGGACTTATGTTCTGACGCCTTAAGCCCAGCGCATGAGACCATTATAATAGCCTAACCAAAATTGTTTTTTTAAAAGATCTGATTTTATAAAAAAACCTAGACAAGTGAACTTAGAACGTATCGTTTCGATTCGTTCAACTGTTTTTTATTTTAAGATTAAAAAATAAAATACTCGAAAAAGTATAAAAAAATTATTTGTATGTTTTTTCAAACTATTTTTTAGGAAATAAAAAAAGTTGAATTCCTTCCATTTCTACAACAAAAGTTAAGATTTGTTCTCTTTCTTTTTCCTTAATATTTTCTCCAGCTGTTCAACAAAATATTTCCCACGTACACATGCATAATTTGAAAAAAAAAAAAATACAATTATCATGCCATTTATGTTCTCATTGATTTTTTTAAATCCCAAAAGAAATATTAAAAGAGACCAAAAAATTATGAGGATTTTGGAACTATTTTTTTTAACTCATAAAATGGTCATGTCATTTATCTTCTCATTTATTGATTTTCTTGTTTTTTCAAATTAAGATTGATTTAAAATTTTTGATTAAATATAAATTTAAGTGATTGTTACACTTAAGAAAAATATTTTATATTAGGGTTCATACTTGTAAACTAATCAAAGTTACTGGTGCATTTGCACGGATTATTCTGTTTCGATCCATTTTTTTTTACTTAGATTAAAACGTAAAATACTTTAAAAAATATAAAAAATCAATTGTATTTTTTTTTCAAACTATTTTATGATGAATAAAAGGAGTCGGATCCTTTCCATTTCTACTATAAAGGCTAAGATCTTTCCCTCACGTGATGATTGTATGTCAGCAACATAGAAGGTCCCAAAAGAGATATAAAAGAGACAAAAAATTTGTGAGGATTTTGGAACTGATATTTATCTTTTCATTGATTAAAATTAATTCTCATTGATTAAAATTAATTTAAGTGATTGTTACGCTCAAAAAATAAATTAGTTTAAACTAATCAAAGTTTTATAATTTAAAATAAACTGATTTTTATTTATATACTTTTTTATGTGTTTATATATACACTACTCTCTTTTATTGATACTCTATAGATTAAATTGTAAAAATTATTTTAATTATTTTATAAGCTATGCTAATTTTTTTTATGATTAATTAATGATAAAAAACTTTAACAAAAATCAATCTTTTGAATGAGTTTTTATATAAATTTATATAGATTTAGTTTCTGGGTTTGAATAAAAAGGAAATCTTTGGATTTATTAGTAAATTATATTATTTTTTATATTTATATATTTTTTTAAAACAAATGTGAATGACTTATAAACTTATGATACTTTTATTCTCTCCAACTAAAATTTAATAAATGAATAATATTTGTATCAATTATATTGTTATTTAATAAAAAAATTATCATATATAAAAAATCTATTAATTTTTATAATAATTATTTTATAAGTTAAGTTGAAAAAATTTACGATTGATAAGCAGCAATTGACACTGTGTCTCAGCTTCCTTTTTTAGTCATTGATTTTGCTGCCAGCTTTTTGGTAATGTGTCTGAAGGGGTTGTTTTGGCTAAATTTGTTAAAAAAAAAATGAAATAAGGAGATGAAGTTAAGAGGAAAAAGCTGGCTGCTGATGCCTTAGTTGACCAAAACACCAAAAAAAGGCACGTGTCAGGCAATAAAAGAGGGCAGAAGTGTAATTTCGACAGCCTATTCCTTTAGTTATATCTGTAGATATCTGTAGATTCCTACAAAACTACATTCTAGTTTAAAAAAACTAGATGAGATACTAGTTCAGCTATGCTCCAGCAGTAATTGCAATAAATTTTGTATTTAAATTTTTTAATATTATTCGTCGCTTCTCTTTTTGTTAATCTCCCTTCTATTTCCTCTCTTCGTAATTTTTTCTCCTACTTGAAGGTAATACAACTCTTTGTAAACAATTTATTCCTCAAAGTTTTTGACAATGTTAATAAAAATAATAATTTTACATGCATGGTGTAATTAGATTTTTCGTTATCAAGTTTATACTTCACATCTTCAACTCAGGTTAACAAATGCTTGAACCACATTAACTTTATCAAACAAAATGATATTTAGTGCAACTCAGTGCTTCTTGTATTGAGAAGAAACTAACTAACAGATAGATATAATCCATGCCAATGGTACACAATATAGAGAAAATCTAAACATGAGAGGTGAGTTACATGGACACTCACTTTTTTTAAACACTACGTTAACAATTTATTATTTTTCTTTATCTGTTTCCTCCCATTAGATCATATAATATAACTTCTAATACATATATTTTTACTCTTTTTCCTTTTTCACTGGGTGTCATATAACACATTGGATGTTCATAAAATATTTTTCATTAGAGATACTAACAGCTGAGGAGAAAAAATTAAATTCAAAGCACTGCAGCAAAAGCATTCCTCCCCGTCTGAAGGTGATGATATGTCTTTTCTGTTTGTTCAAATTTAGTCCATGGTAACTTGTGCCTTCCCTTCTTTATCTTCTTTGCAGCCACTCCCATTAAATCTCCATGCTTCTACATGACACAAATTTTCGAGTATATTTACAACATTAATCATGATCACATTAAGAATGTTAGGTTACCAATTGGAAGAGGCTAGAATATAGACATGATATCTTCTCATACCTGGAGACAGAGTCCATCTCTAATATCACAAATGGGGTAATCACTTGGGCAACAGTACTCGGTCCAAATGCAACACACAGCATTCTTATATTCACAACAACCATAAACTAAGCAGAAACCAAAGAACTCATAAAGGCAGCAACATGTCTCATGAGCTGGACAATATGAGAATTGTCCACATTTACTAGGTGGAGGTGGTGGGAGGGGTGGCGGTGTTGCTGGCGGTAATGGTGGAGAAAGTGGCGGTGTTGCCGGTGGTGAAGGTGGCGGTAGTGCCGGTGGTGTTAATGGTGAAGGCGGTGGTGATGATGGTGGTGAAGGAGGACTACTTGGGGATGGTGCAGTAGGCTCTTTGGTAGGATAAGAGGCCATGTAGTTGATTGCACACACGCCATATTTTAAATTAGTATTCCTTCTAATATAAATGTACCCTTCCATTCCCCATGAGGTTCCCCATGAATTCTTCACAATCCAGTAATCTTCATCACCCTCTGAGCCATAACCCACAACCAAAATTGCATGGTCAATATCATCTGGATCACTTGAGCAATCTCCATCATAGATTCCCTGTTCAAGAAAACAGAAAATGACTTGTTTGTGAAACCAAACTCCATTTTCTGGTTTGTACTTCTACAATAGTAACTAGTGAATGGCCAAATAAACATACTAGGAAATAAAATAATACTTACGCCAATATATAGTTGAAAATCCCATGAAGAGCCATCTATACCGGCACTGATGGGTTGCTTCACTGTAGCACACAATAGAGAACGATCTGATTGCTCCACATTGTAGTAGCCATCAATGCCAATAACCTTGGTTTCCTCCTAATTCAAGAAAAAAAAAATCAATAAATTAGACATACAGAAATACAATGTGTTCTACAATCACAGGCAAATAGTTTAGAAGGAAAAGGCAGGCCTTAGTCATAGATTCTTAGTAAGAAAGAGGACCTTTGCTACATTGCATGTACCATCTGCACCACTATAAGGATAATTAGTTTCCGTGTCGATCCCACCATTGTGCATAACCCATTCAAAAGCATAGTCCATGTGGCCTCCATCACATCCATCATTAGTTCTGTCACAGTCCACAAGTTCCGGTTCGGAAAGGCTTATAAGGTCCCCTGAGACTATTGCATTTATTCCTTCTATGGCACCAGTGGAAGAGAATGCCCAACAACAGCCTAAAAATAGAACAAGAATGAATCACTTACAATTTACAATATTCAAAACTGAAGTTGTAAAAACTAAATGAAAAAAGGAAATTAGAGTGGTGAGTTTTGACATGCAGGGAATCTCACATAACTGACATAAGTCAACCAAAATGGAACAATATAAATCATCATCATCAATGTTTTCAAATCTATTGGTATATAGACTATAGAAGCTTACCACAATAGCCTTGGTCCTTCACAGCAGTCACAACACCCTTCTTCCTCCAATCCAAAGAGTAAGGTGCATCTTCGCAAGAGTGATCCTTACCAGACAAGCCATTCCTTTTGCTAAATGGCTTCTTCACCTTTGAAGTAAACTTACTCTTGAACTCCTCATTGCTCATGTCAGCAAACCTGTTCAATCCGAGACTCTGCCCGTAAGGAGAAATTCGCTTCGAGTTCTTCTCTGCAATGTATTTCAAGTTCCTCTTGAAATTCTCGAACCTTAACTTTTCTTGATCTGGGCTCCTGTAAATCTTCTTATTTTCCTCCTTCCATCGTTGGAACAGCTCAATCACCCCTTCCTCCGAAGGAAACTTGTCAATTTCAAGGGCTAGTATGGAGTACTCACTTGGGAGACCATAACATAGAAATGTCCATGATCCCCAGACAAGGAAAAGAAGAAACAATTGAGTTTTCAGTTGACAACCCATTTTCCTCACTCTTTAGCACTGAATGATACTTGATCCACCAACGACATCTTTGTATCGTGTGTGTGTGTATATATATATATACAATTAGATGCATGACCAAACCTTCCACTCAACACAAGAGGAGTCTGCATCTTGGTCTTTTATCCTTTTTCTTCTATGGCTTAGATAAAAAAATCAGAAAGAAAGAAAGATAGGAGAATATCAAATAGCACTGTAATAAAGGGGCGATTTGGTAGTTATGTTATGTATGAATGAATGAATGAATTCCTTCACCGTGAATTCTATTTTGGTGCAGTCATCATATCATTTTTAACGAGTGTCAAATTTTACAATTGATATTTCTACTAGTCCTATTACTAGTTAGAATGAAGCATTGACTTGCGAGTGCATCTGTGTAAAAGGACCAGGTAATCTAACAGTCAAACGTTTGTGTTGTCAAGCTTGCATAACCTTGGATTTTTGGACTGGTTGATGAGGCATCGAATAAGCAATTAGCAATTTAGCATGGATAAAAAGTGAATACAGGTGAATAGCACAACTCCCATTCATAGTACACTAGGCTTGTTCCTTTTATATTTCTGAGGGGGGAAAAAGTTTGTGTAAAGTTAATTTATTTTGTTATCCAGTTTCAAATTCAAATTATCATATTTGTATATTTATTTTCATCTGTCAAGTGATTAACCGATACCATTTCAATATTTGTATAAACTTTATACGATAAAACTTGTAGATGATGAAAAAAATGTTTAAAATATATCAATTTAAAAAGAGCTTTATATAAATACTATTTAGCTACTGTGTATATACACGGGTCACATTTGTATTTATGCATTTTTTAAATGATTTATTATTTATTTAAAAATAAATCATAAAACATATGAGACAAAATCAAATACTTTGAACATAATAAAACAATAAGAAAAATATATTTATATTTTTAATTTTAAAAATAAACATTAAATTAAATTTTAAATATAGTATATATATAAATATAAATAATTACTTCTTTTTTTATCAAATGTCACCAGATAAAAATATCAATATCATTAAAAAACATAAAGAAAGAGAAAAGGAAAAAAAAATCTAAAAACAATGGAAAAATTATGTATATATATATATAGCAGATAATCAATATGATAAATTATAATTTGAATAATGATAATAAATATTTTTGGCTAATTGAATGATAGATATTTGATATTTTTTCTTATAAATAAAAATATGAATGAAAAAAAGGAAAAAAATTGAAGGGAATTTTTTTAACTAAGTGTTGACATGTGTCCTTTATACAGATAGAATGTATATATATATATATATATATATAGTAGATATCATAATTAACTATAAAGAAAAACATAAAAAAAAGAGAACACATACAAACATGATTTTTTTTTACGAAAAAAAAACATAAAAAAAGAAATAGAAATAATAAATAAATAAAACAAAATAAGAAGGAAAAAATAAAAGGAAAAAAAAGAAAGAGAAAAGAATAAATAAATTTTTTAAAAAAATAAGGAAATAGAAAAGGAAACAATCTAAAAATAATGGAAAAAGTATGTATACAGTAGATAATCAATCTGATAAATTATAAATATATTATATAATAATAATAATAATCTATATTAATAATAAAGGAAATATTGCATTTGATATCTATATTTTATTGGACAATTTTACCCTTAAATCACTTCTTATATTTTCAAAATTTTCTTCTAACCTACATTAAATTTATACTACTTTTATATTGTTAATTTTTTTATTAACTGTATTTAGTTCTGTTTTTTTATTATTTAATTTTTTTCCTCTCTTCCCATAATAATAGTAATAATAATAAATATGGAATGAACTTGGGCTTCAAGAAGGTCCAGGTAGATAGAATAATTGGGGCAGACTGGCCCAAACGCATGTGGTTCCACTCATCGCATTGTTTGTATATCTGAATCTGTCTCTTTTAACATTCACTCAGTAAGCTGCATAGGGTTTCTTTCTCTTTCAATTTTCTATCCATTTTGCGAATCGAAATCCATCCATCCATCAATCCAGAACCCTACCTTCCCTCTCTTTCTCCTTGTCTAGGGTTTTAGGGATTTCGAAGCATCGTATCATCTTCATCATGGCTTCGGTGGACCCCGAGATCGCGAAGACGCAGGAAGAGCGGAAGCGAATGGAGCAGCAACTGGCGTCGCTCACCTCCGTCACGTTTGACACCGATCTCTACGGCGGAAGCGACAAGGGCTCCTACCTCACTTCAATCCCCGCTAACGAAGATGACGAGAATCTCGATGCCATGGACAATGAGGTTGCGCGCAAGCTCGCATCCTACACCGCCCCCAAGTCCCTCCTCAAGGATATGCCCTCCGCCCCTGATTCCGATAACGATATCGGCTTCCGTAAGCCGCAGCGCATCATCGACCGCGAGGACGACTACCGCCGCCGCCGCCTCAATCAGATCATCTCGCCGGAGCGCCACGACCCCTTCGCCGCCGGCGAGAAGACCCCGGACCCCTCTGTTAGGACCTACGCCGATATCATGCGCGAGGAGGCGCTCAAGAGGGAGAAGGAGGAGACTCTGAAAGCCATCGCTAAGAAGAAGAAGGAGGAAGAGGAAGCAGCGAAGGATGCTCCGCAGCAACAGCAGCAGAAGAGGAGGAACCGCTGGGACCAGTCTCAGGATGACGGTGGTGCCGCGGCGGCGGCGGCGGCGAAGAAGGCCAAAACCTCTGATTGGGACATGCCGGACACCACTCCGGGGCGGTGGGATGCCACCCCGACGCCGGGGAGGGTTACCGATGCGACACCGGGGAGGAGGAACCGGTGGGATGAAACTCCCACTCCTGGTAGAGTTGCGGATTCTGATGCAACACCTGCAGGTATTGCTACTGTTACACCCTTGTGTTAAATTTATGTCCTCACTAACATTTTTTTCTGGGTTGGGTTTGTTCTTGTGCAGGTGGTGCTACACCGGGTGCTACACCTGCTGGTATGACTTGGGATGCTACTCCTAAGCTTTCTGGGATGGCTACTCCAACTCCCAAGAGGCAAAGGTCGAGGTGGGATGAGACTCCCGCTACTATGGGAAGTGCTACTCCGTTGCCAGGTGCTACTCCTGCTGCTGCTTATACTCCCGGTGTTACTCCTGTTGGTGGAATTGAACTTGCTACTCCAACCCCTGGGGCTTTACAAGGCTCCATTACTCCGGAACAATACAATTTGTTGAGGTGGGAGAGGGATATTGAAGAGAGGAATCGCCCCTTGACTGATGAGGAGCTTGATGCTATGTTTCCTCAAGAGGGGTATAAGGTTTTGGATCCCCCCGCATCCTATGTGCCCATTAGGACTCCAGCGAGGAAGCTTCTTGCCACTCCTACGCCTTTGGGGACTCCTCTTTATCAAATTCCTGAGGAGAATCGCGGGCAGCAGTTTGATGTTCCCAAGGAAGCACCCGGTGGGTTGCCGTTTATGAAGCCAGAGGATTACCAGTACTTTGGGGCACTGTTGAATGAGGAGAATGAAGAGGAGTTGTCTCCAGATGAGCAGAAGGAAAGGAAGATTATGAAGCTTCTGCTTAAAGTGAAGAATGGGACGCCACCGCAGAGGAAGACTGCATTGAGGCAGCTTACGGATAAGGCTCGCGAGTTTGGTGCTGGGCCGTTGTTTAACCGGATTTTGCCATTGCTCATGCAGCCTACCCTGGAGGATCAAGAGAGGCATCTTTTGGTTAAGGTAATTGACAGGGTTTTGTATAAGTTAGACGAATTGGTTCGGCCTTTTGTGCATAAGATTCTTGTTGTTATTGAACCCTTGTTGATTGATGAAGACTACTATGCGCGTGTGGAGGGCAGAGAAATAATATCTAATCTTAGTAAAGCTGCTGGGCTGGCTACTATGATTGCTGCTATGCGACCTGATATTGATAACATTGATGAATATGTTAGGAACACTACTGCTAGGGCCTTTAGTGTTGTTGCTTCTGCACTTGGTATTCCTGCACTGTTGCCATTCTTGAAGGCTGTGTGTCAGAGTAAGAAATCATGGCAAGCTAGGCACACAGGGATTAAGATCGTGCAGCAGATCGCCATTTTAATTGGTTGTGCGGTGTTGCCACATCTGAGATCTCTTGTGGAAATTATAGAGCATGGTCTGAATGATGAGAATCAGAAGGTGAGAACGATCTCTGCATTGTCTCTTGCTGCTCTTGCTGAGGCTGCTGCTCCTTATGGTATTGAAAGCTTTGACTCTGTTTTGAAGCCACTGTGGAAGGGTATTAGGCAACACCGTGGGAAGGTGTTGGCTGCATTTCTGAAGGCAATTGGGTTTATTATTCCGTTGATGGAAGCCCTGTATGCCAGTTACTATACTAAGGAAGTCATGCTCATTCTGATTCGTGAATTCCAGTCACCTGATGAAGAAATGAAGAAAATTGTTCTGAAAGTGGTGAAGCAGTGTGTGAGCACTGAGGGTGTGGAAGCTGAATATATTAGAAATGATATCCTACCTGAGTTTTTCAAGAATTTCTGGGTTAGGAGGATGGCTCTAGATAGAAGAAACTATAAGCAACTTGTGGAGACTACTGTAGAGATAGCAAACAAAGTTGGTGTTGCAGATATTGTTGGTAGAATTGTTGAGGATCTTAAAGATGAGAGTGAACCTTATAGGCGTATGGTTATGGAGACTATTGAGAAGGTGGTTACTAACCTGGGGGCATCTGATATTGATGCACGGCTGGAAGAGCTTCTGATTGATGGTATTCTTTATGCCTTCCAAGAGCAGACCAGTGACGATGCTAATGTGATGCTTAATGGGTTTGGTGCAGTCGTAAACTCACTTGGGCAGAGAGTGAAGCCATATCTTCCTCAGATTTGTGGTACTATAAAGTGGCGATTGAACAACAAGAGTGCAAAGGTGAGACAGCAAGCGGCAGATCTCATTTCAAGGATTGCTGTTGTCATGAAGCAGTGCCATGAGGAACAATTGATGGGTCATCTTGGTGTTGTCTTGTATGAGTATTTGGGAGAAGAGTATCCTGAAGTTTTAGGATCAATTTTGGGAGCTCTCAAGTCAATTGTCAATGTTATCGGTATGACAAAGATGACTCCACCTATTAAGGATTTACTTCCCAGGTTGACTCCGATTTTGAAGAATAGGCACGAGAAAGTCCAGGAGAATTGTATTGACCTTGTTGGTAGGATTGCTGACCGTGGAGCTGAGTTTGTACCAGCAAGAGAGGTGGATGAGGATTTGTTTTGAGTTGCTTGAGATGCTCAAAGCACACAAGAAGGGAATCCGTAGAGCTACAGTGAACACTTTTGGATATATTGCAAAAGCCATTGGACCACAAGATGTCTTGGCAACCCTATTGAATAATCTCAAGGTGCAGGAGAGGCAGAACCGTGTTTGCACAACCGTAGCCATTGCAATTGTTGCAGAAACATGTTCACCCTTCACAGTTTTACCAGCATTGATGAACGAGTATCGCGTGCCGGAGCTTAATGTGCAAAATGGTGTGCTCAAGTCCCTCTCTTTCCTATTTGAGTACATTGGTGAAATGGGAAAGGATTACATCTATGCTGTGACTCCTTTGCTTGAAGATGCACTCATGGACAGGGATTTGGTTCACAGGCAGACAGCTGCTTCTGCTGTGAAGCATATGGCTCTGGGAGTGGCTGGTTTAGGTTGTGAGGATGCACTGGTTCATTTGCTGAATTATGTCTGGCCAAACATTTTTGAAACTTCTCCTCATGTGATTAATGCTGTGATGGAAGCAATTGAAGGGATGAGGGTAGCGTTGGGAGCAGCTGTTGTACTGAATTATTGTCTACAAGGACTCTTCCACCCTGCACGAAAAGTTAGGGAGGTATATTGGAAGATCTACAACTCTCTCTATATTGGAGCCCAGGATGCTCTTGTAGCATCGTACCCTGCCTTGGAGGATGAGCAGAACAATGTTTACAGCAGGCCAGAGTTAATGATGTTCATCTAGTTGGATTTTGATTAGTTAGTTCATTTCTGTCTCCAATATATTTGGCAGTTTTCAGTACTTCCTCGCAGCAATGTAAAGCTCAGTTGTTTGAACATTATTGTGTCTTGTTACATAGATAACAGGTTCCTCTCTTGATGAAATATTGTATCTCACCAGATGATATGCTTAAACGGTTCTGTTTTTGTCAGTGTATTTTTAGACATCTGCATTGCCAAAATGCTGGTGAGATGGATGAGTCAGTTAAGAGGTTGCAGAATTACCAAGATTGATAAGCATGTCATTTTAGTTTAGTTAATGTTATGAATCCTTCTCCCATTACTGTTGCTGCTTAAGATTGATTATTTTTGGCATCTGATAAAGTGAATAAAGCACAGTAGGTAAGCATGGTCTTTTTAAGGAATGCTGTGAATGCCTGCCATGCATTGTCTTTCAGAATTTTAGAAAATTATTTTCTGCCAATTTTTTTTTTTTAAGAGAGATTCAATTTTCTGCTTATGTCTTGATTTGTGGCTACATGTTAGTTCTTCTGGGTCAGAAAATAACAATCCCAATATAATACATGCTTTTTGTGAAATAAGTCAGATGCTAAGCTTATGTGCAATGGTGCTCCGTCCATGTTTATTAACCATGTCTTACACAGTGTAGTGTGCATGACTGAGACTCTGGACTGGTATCAGGGTAACCTATCTTGTTTATTACGTGCGTACGGTATGATGCGCGGATTTGCGTGCAACTCGGTTTGTCTGCATTAACCGATATTGCAGCAAATGAATCCCTTCTTATCTGCCATTAGCCCATTACCTATCTTCAAGCATAAATTTTTATTAAAACGACAATTGTTATATATACCTCTCTTTTGTTATTTGTATACCTCCTTTTTTATATTTTTTTGGCTTAAATATGTTAGCATTTTTTTTATTCATTTTTAATTTTTGTAAGTTTGTATTTTTTCAATTTGTCACTTTCAGATCTCGATTTTTTCATTTATAATTTTCATAAGTAGGGTTGGATATATTGATTCAAGTCCTAGACGGTTCGATAATGTTGTTAAGCTTGTGGATCTTATAGACTTTATATGTGAACTTGTGTACTTCTGGTTGAATTTGTCTAAGTTTATTATATAAGTATTATTAATTTCTCAGGTTAAGATTTTGATATTTAATTTAAGTTGTTATTATTAATTTATTATGTTTAAAATATTGGTATATTTTAGTGTGATAAATTTTAGCTTTAAAAATAAAATCAATTTTTTTTTAATTTTATAAATTTTCACTTTTTTCAAAAATATTTTTTTTCAAATTAATATTTTGGTCCATGTATCATTCCGTACATACGAACTTTTACGGGTTAGATTCGGATGTTAAAAAATATTCATTTATTTCACGAAAGCTTATTTGATTTGTCTAAAATACCGATTTGGCGGATTAAACCTTAAATAGGCAGCACTGGTCTATATACCCACTTCTACCCATAAGTTTAAATGTCTAGTGTTTTTGGACAAGTATTTATAAAAATGTTTTTGAATCAAATTATTTAATTGAAATTAATTTTAATGTGGTGTGATTTTTTAAAATTAAAAGCAAGTTGATAATAAATTTAATATAACTTTTCTTATTTAACCCAAAAATTACTTAAGTTTGTTTCATTTTTAATCTTAATAGCATGCTTAATATAGTGTCAAACATTATTGTTGGAGCTTCTGCATCTTTTTCTTTTATATATTGACATGAAAAAAGTCTTTCAACGCATGTCCAAAATGTGCAAGCAAATACAGGTTAAATCAATTTCTTAAAATGGAATTGAAGTATCAACATTTGTTTAAAATAACATTAGCTATTTATAATAACGTAATTCTAATCGATGCAATGTGAATCCAAAAAATGATATAAAATAAATTCAATTGTTAACTTCATTTGAGTTAACTGATATATACTTTTTTTGGTTAGAATATAGTTGGTTTGAGTCAACTAATAATAGGTTTGATCTTCTCTATTGACAGTCTATTGAAGTCTCAACCTTTAACTAAAAACAAGAGGGAGAATTTATATAATAAAAGAGGAGAAGCATGAAGCAGGATCGATCCTAACATTGTATGATCTCAAAATGAAATAATAGACAGAGATATTTTATGTACAAAGTATTATAAATATGTACAAGTACATGCAATTTTAATTAAAATGATATATTTATTACATAACAAAATATTTTATCTACTTATAATACACATAAATATAAAATATTATATGTGAATAAATATTTAAATTTTTGGTGGAAACAAAATTATATTAGCTTTTTTTTATATTTTATTTTCACCAAAAATATTCTTCAATCGACAGTTAAGTCTAATTCTTTTTTAACCACAAAGATCACAACGGTAAGTTTTATCTCTTTCAAGAAATTTTATACTCCATAATGTTTGGTTTAAGTTTAAACTTGGAAATCGAATGTGTTTTGAAAGAGCCAATAAGATTTGTTGGGAAAAAAAAATCTTCTCACATTGAAATTTTTTGGGGTCACCTTTCGACCATGGATGATGGGCGCGCACCTCAAAATAACCCCAGGACGTACATTTGCATGAGATTTTGATGGTAAAGATTTTCATTGGAAAGCATCGAAATGAAAATTCCACAAAAAAAAAAAAAAAAATCATTCCCGTAAACTAGCATATACAATTAAGCATATGCCAATCTTAGCCTACAAAGGAATCGAATCAATCGATAGATCTATAAATAGACTTGCAACAATAACAACAGTAATCAACATAGTATCACAACAAATCTTAAGAGAAACAAAGCAAACCTTAATTTAAGGTTTAATATACAATTAAGTCCCTAAATGTTTTGAGAAATTTTATTTAGGTTTCTAAACTACAAAAGATTGTAATTGAATTTTTTATGTTTTGCCATTTTTGTACTTGGATTCCTCGAATGAAATGAATTTCTGACAGCTTGAAACCACCTCAAAAATAACAATATGACGATTTCATTAACTCCAAGAACCCAATTACAATAATTGTATAGAAGATTAAAAACTCAATTACAATTTTTTTTAAAGTTTAGATTTCTAATTGAAAAAAAAAACAACAAGAAGAACCTACTTAAGTATTAAAGCTTAATTTGATTAACCTTACAAACCTTTTCTTCTGTGATCTTAGCCAAGGACCTAAGGTTGCAAGCTATGATAGTATTAGCAAAAGAGCACGTATCGTCGCCGCTACTCCCCGCCGGGACATCCACCGCGTACGACTCTATCGCCACCGTCTTCCCACCGTATTCCTCTTCCTCCTCATGCAAAGTAATCGTTGAACTATAATTGACAAGCCTGTGATCACCACCAATGATGCTAAACTTCAAGACATGCTTGTCATCATCGAGCTTGTCCAACCTCTCCACACTAACACCAGCGGGTAACCCAGATGTGATCATGACCTCACGCACGCTTCCAATGCCACCATCCCCATCAAGAAGGTTGCACTTCTTCACAAAGAGCTTGTACCCTTGTGGATACTCAAAGCGCCTTATGAGGGACCATACGAGAGGTAAAGGTGCATCTATTGTTTGCACAAGGCTAGAACCACACTGGTTTGATGAGAGTTTGGAGGCATGGTAGGTGTTAAGCATGGCTTTTATTGTTGGAGTCTCTAAATCTTGCTTGCAAAGCATCTACATCAACGGTTCTCACAGCAACAGGAGTAGCTAGCAAGCTATTGTTGATTGTTTTGGGGTTTCTCAATGACCTTGTTTTGTGTGTGTTTATGTATGTATTTATAGCTCTTTGTAGATTGTTAAGTAGTAACTAGATGACAAGGTTTTGGGTTTTTTAGAGTTATAAGACTTTATATTCATCAGTAAGTTGAAGGTTGTAAAATCGAGACTTGGCTTGTTTTGCGGTGTGGTCGGTTTGGCTGCTTTTACTTAGTACTTAAGTGCTCTGGAGTATTTTGACGTGAGATGTTAGATAT
The DNA here is from genome assembly GCF_000004515.6 of Glycine max. Taxonomy (NCBI): domain Eukaryota; kingdom Viridiplantae; phylum Streptophyta; class Magnoliopsida; order Fabales; family Fabaceae; genus Glycine; species Glycine max. The sequence goes on from NC_038249.2 coordinate 33,552,144, forward strand.
TTTGGTGATGTTTATCCTTTGTTCTCCCAGTCGGTTATGTTATGAATGGAATTAATGTCTTCACTCATCAACATTTAATTAACTCTTCCCTTCACTTGCAAGTCAGATAAGGCTTTTAATAACAAAGTCTACTATTACATCACAGTAAATGTAGATAAGAAAAAACTAATGTGACACTGTGACTGGTCTCATTTCTACTTATAATAAAAGTCTTTTTTTTTCTATAAAAAAATTTTGATAAGTTAGATTTATGGAATTTATTAAGGAGGCCAGAATAAACCTAAAGGTTCAAAGAATATTTATTTAGATACTTATAAATTATTTATGGTGCTCACATTGATAATAAAAATTAAATTCATCCTCTTTTGATATATGAGTTCGTTGTTAACTATTGGATCAATTTTTATTTGTATTTTTAAGATAAAAGTGTGACTACATGTAAGTTTAAAGTAAAATTCCTATGATTTTAGTGAAATTAGAGTTGGAGCTACGAGCGAGCAAATTAAACCACGATTTTAGACCTAGTAAAAAGGGTGCGAGAATGAAAATTATAAAGGTCACATCTTGTTGCTGACGCCAAGAGGGTATAATAAAATCGATTCTGGCCATGTCGACGAACGGATGTAAGATAGCAACTATAACAGAAAGTCGTGTGCTAACACAAAATGACATTCAGCTGATGCAAGATGTGATGGTAAGCTTAAGGTGGCTAGTTTTATCTTTATTGGGATGAGAATTAATGGACACAAAAAGATAATAACGAGAACCATATGTTCTAAAATTCTGTGGTGGTTAGGAGTCATTCCAAGAGAGCCCGTAGTTTAGATTGAAACCATGTGCCATAAAATACATGTCTAGACAGCGACAAAGAATGGCTTTCCATGATTAATTGATCTATTTCACCATAGATAAAGCAACAATGATATGCATAAACACTTCATTATTACAAACACATATTTAACATCCTTTATTTCTGTTCCTATCACTTAACATGCGTATGTTTCTCGCTTTTCTCTCTCTATCCACTGTCCAAAAATTCATCCCATCTCAGCTATCACAAGTCTCGTAAAACTACTCTCAACTAAACGAGAATGATCATTCCTCGAGTTTAAGGTTTAAAGGCCCTAAATTTCTGTAATCCTAACTTCATTGACAAAGTGAAAAAGCATTTTTACCATGTTTAAAAGTTGGAGTGGCTGCAACCAAAATAACCAAATGAAGTAAACAATAAAATATAAATCTAGAATAAAATGCTTCAACTTTCATCTGTTCTTTTAAAATTTATAAGTGTACCCTCTGATACCTTATGTCTGTCCAAAACTATTAGTACCTACTTAAGTTTGGTTTGAAAAAAAGTTTTCGGTTTTTTTTTTCACCTTTAAAATTCATTGTTTTCTATACAAAATTTTTATAATAAAAAATAAACTGAAGAAATGCAGTATTTTTGTACTTAGATGTTAAAACAAGTGAAATCATAAAAGATTTTATAAAAACAAATAATCCCTTGTATTTGTTAACTTAGGTTGCCTCTGTTACCAACAAGGGTTGGTTAAGCAACCACGGCTTCAAAAGGACTGAAGGAGAAACAAAGTTCAAACTCGGGGTACAGCCATCCGGTTGGCTTTGTGTGGCTAGTTTAGAAGATTTTGGCGTCTAAGCTCAAATTCTTCACTGAGGAATCAATGAGATAGATGGAAGCAGAAATCATATCAATTAACAGGGAATGCATATATAGAAGTGGAAAGTTGTGGGGGTATATTTGTTTGAGCCCCAATATATGGATTTTAAACCTCAAATCAATCCAATAAATTTTTTTTATAACACCTAAGGTTCAGTAACTCATCTGTGTCAACATATATATATCGAATAAAAAAAATATATACTTGTGTTTAGATGACCCAAAAAATGAAAGTAGGAACTATGAACTAGTTTTAAGTAGCTACTGCTTTAAAAAGATGAGAGTTGGATTTCCAGGTGAAGGAGGATTTTGATTAAGTAAAAGAGCTCTGGCCAAGGAATCAGCATCTGCTGCAGATAAAATTTCCACATCTTCTGGACCAGTCTCTTGATCAAGTCCAAGTTTTCCTTAAGAACCTCAATTTCATCAAATGGCAATCTCAAATCCAAGGCTTGAGCCCCATGTGCAATTGCTTCATGTTTCTTAAACTTGAAGAAACGCATACAAGGATTTTGGATTTGTTTAAAATTATTAGACTGACCTACAGAAATTTGTTGTAAAGCCTCCAATATCTCTGAGTCTGGAGCAAAAGTTCGAGTATCTCTCCTAAATTTGTTCCGAAGAATACTCAGCTTTCCAACCATCAAACTGTTCATTTACATATAGAAGGACATCTTGTTCGAATTTTCTATTTTTGTTCAATATTATAAGACAATTATATTAGTTATTTATTATTAATAAGTTTTATTTTATATGATCAAATAAGATAATATAAGTTTAAATGAACATATGTCAATGTTAGTTCATTTTGTAATAACGAGAATTATATTAGGTTAACACGTTATAAAAAAGTTATGATCCCTATCATACTGAATCATCACGAATAAAGAAACTTAGTTGAGAAAAAATCATAAGATCATTGATGGTTCATAATTCAACAATTGTCGAAAAATGATCAAGAACCAATTATAGATACATGTATTTTATTTAATCCTTAACAATAAAATATGTTACGAATCCTAGGACCTTTGTGATTTGTTTTAGGATATGTCTAATTTTTTAGCTTCTGCATAAAAAATAAAAATAAGAATTAAAGATTAAAAATTAAAGATATTTAAACAAGTGGCATCAGAGCAGGTGTTTGATTATTAGGATTCAAGTTTTTCAATTATTTTAATATTTTAAGTCTAATCAAGTTGAACAAAGTTAAGAAAAGAAAAATTAAATCAAGTTTTACATGTATGCTATGTTATGGTACTAATACAAATTGTATCACTAGAACAGTCCACTCGTCCGACAGCATTGCTTAACTAAGAATAAAGCATTTGTATATTCTAAAACAGAGCCAAAGATGTTTCACACTTAGATTCTCTTATAAACATCTTTCATTTTTCCACATAAATAAAGGAAAACTCAATTGTATGTTTTCATTTTCTTTTGTTTTTTTTCTCTTTTACTTTTGCTTCAATTTTCTGTCAAGGCATATATCGTGGTCGTTTATTGTTTCGTTTTCAATTCTTTATATTTCCAGTAGTTGATTGGTTCAAACTCACATAAGGTACATTAAGTTCATGTTTAAAAATCAGATGAAAAAGAATGTTTGAGGCAAAAGTATTTTTACAAAAAGATTATCATCTTTGTTTTTATTTTTATTTTGTTTTTATCCGTTTGATTGCATTGAAACGCATATCACAATAATTTTAAATGCAAATCAAACATGCACAAACACGTTTCAAAAGTTGTGAACTTACATTCAATTTAAAAGTAACCGACATGTTTCCTCTCTTAACGTATGTTCAACCTCTTGCTAACAGATTTCCAAACATAGGCATGACTTCTAGGATTATAAAACAGTTTGAGGCCAATATTTGAACAAAAGTTGGAAAAATACTTTTATGAATTCAAATATTCAACATATTTGCACAATTTGAATACGGAAGTTAGATTTTGGATATGTTTTAATTGACGGTAGAGTATACCAACAATATGTTGGAGGACAAAATTACTTTGGAAATATATTCTATTATTCTTTGAAAGTAAATTTTTGCTTGAAAACTTAATTTTAAAGAAAGACTTGTTATGCGTATGCAAACTCAATTTACAAAAATAAATTTAATCCCAAATTAAGTTTATAAATTTTAATCCAAACATACAGTTATTTGTATCAAAAGTACATTTGTATAAATGTGGCATTTTATAATTAAAAATTAAGAAAATGAAATCGGAAAATCTTTGTCTCAAAAGTCAAAATAAGCAGTGTCTTATGTTTGTTGACTTAGATTGCCTTTATTACCAAGGGTTGGCAAGCCACAGTTTTAGCAGAACCAAAGTTCAAACATGGAGAAACCATTGATGGGCGGGTCCTCTAGTCACCATGGTGGCCCCTGTAGGATAGCCTACTATCTGTGGCTATACCCTAATCTAAGACCAAAAACATTATGTTAGCTTTGTGTAAATGTGATGTGGCTAGTTTTGAATATTTTGGCTTCTAGCGCAAATTCTTAAATGAGGAATCAATAATTCAGGCAGACTTAGTTAGCAAAAATCAAATAAAGTAACGTAATAAAAAGAAGGGAAAAAAACTAACAGTAAAATGTGCATATAAGTTGAAAGTCAAGGGATATATTTGTTTATGGCCTAATATCTGGAGGGACGACTGTTTCATTTAATTTTTTCCCTCTACTTAATAGTTTTTTTGGGCATTATTTGTTATATACTTGTATACACTACAATATTAAAAAATCACAATCTTATTTCTTTATTAAAAATGTCTTACTTGTTTTCACCTTTTAATTCCCAAAGATGAAGAAATTCACAGGCTTTTATCAAAAGATTAAGGAGAATTCAAAAGCCAACCAACGATAAGTTTATGGGGATTATTCTGGTGACCATTTTTTTTTAAGGGTATCAGTACCTAAAGTGAGTTGCCATTTGCCAATCATCTATTGCTTGCTGATCATATTCGACAACTCACCTGGGTACATCCCTTATTGGTACTACACCAACTCCATTAACACAATGTTTTGTTTCCAATTTTGCCAACTACCCAAAATTGAGGCAAAAATACTTTATTTAGCTTTTGTATGATCCCTTTTCCTTTTATTATTTAAATGATGAAGCATATATGGAGTTTTATCATTGAGTTGATAATCAAAGTATTTGTTTCTAAGTAAAAAAGATTAATGATTAATTTTAAAATGCATGACTTCAATCCTACTTACTACACTCTAGCACCTAGGCATGGCCCAGTGCTAAAGTGAGACTAAATTGAGCTAAGGAGGAGGGACATATTAACTCATTCTCTTATATACTGCAAAATTCTGCCGAGACAAGAAAATCCCATTTTATCAAGGGAAAAAAAGGAGAAAATAAGTGGTGTTTTATTAGGAACCAAAATTGGAATAAGTATTGTTGATACTGAATTAGAGCTATATCAGAGAGATATAAACCTCTTTTACAAGGCTGCAAACCAAGAAAAAGAAAGGGGAAAAAATGAGACACCCTTTCCTCAGGAAGAAACCAGCTTCTTCACTCAGCCTAGTCAATATTGATATCAATTTCCTCACACCCCCTATTCTGTTACCAGACCCATCATATAATCCTTCTCTCTCTCTATCTCTCTCTCTCTCTCTCCTTCAACCATATTCACATGCTCCACTCCTCCCCACTTGTGCCTTCATGGACCTAATTTCACTTCCCTGCCACTACCATACCCGTATATAATGAACCTATGATATTTTAAGCTGAAGGTTACAATCTCATTTCACATTATATGAAATTTGATCATGCAGAATGAATAACACATTCCAAATCGGTAAACTGCTGATATCTTCTAAGGTTAACTCTTCTGATTTCATGAACTGTTAAAAACCAGCATGTTATGATATGATTAAATTAGGAGAAAATCAACTATTTCTCAAAAGCTCTCAGAAAAATTTTACTTAAATGTTTCAAAGTAACTTTTCAGTTTGATATCTATTTGAAACCTTATCTTAACCCTAAACGGAAGAACAAATCAAGAATCCTAAATCACTTACAAACAATTACCTATTTGATGTTTATATTACAATTTTATCTTCCTAATTTAAGATTTTTAAAACAAGATAATACTATTAGATACCATCTTCATATATTGAACTTATTAAAAGTTCCATAAACTATTGGCAAGTCAGCTGTCACAGTCATTAATTTAGATTTGCTAGAAGTTCACCTAAAATAGACCAAAGCATGTCAGTCTATATAAAGCCACATGGAAAATCTCTTAGCTTTATGTCTTTTTTCCTTCGAAGGTTCACATTAGATTTCAATCATCCACCAACATATTCATAAGAACGATCATTATTCAGATATCTTGGTTATCTAACATTTCAGATAGGAGATTTGACATGGTATGGACAAAAGCAGTTTACATTTTCGTTTCAAACATGATAAGAAACAGATTTTGGTAATGGATTTAAAAAAGAATGTAGATATAGATAGCTAAAGAAGTTGCATATCCACCTGTTACCATCCATAATTCACCACTGTAACCAGACTATTCAACCTTCCAGAGCACCTCACTATGGTGAATTATATATATAATCTGTATACTTGAAGCTTGTATGAATGTGTGGTAAAGATCTATAGAACTCTCTATTCATTTTTCACTCTGTAAAAAAAGAAGAAAACAGTAAAAGAGAAGTTTCACTTTAGATATAATACACAAATAGTACAAGGGCACATTGTGAATGTGGACCATTGTGAAAACAGCAAAGATTCAACTTCAACATAATTTAGTTTAAACTTGCTTGCATGATACTAAACCATCAGAATTGACAAGATGCACCATGTGAGTGACTCAACTCCAATATTATGAACATCTAAATTCCTCATCTTGCTTCTTGCCCACTATGAAATTTCCAACAATTCTTCATTTTAGGTTGCATTTGAAGTTCTGAACAATATAAGCACAAAAATGGAAGTTGAAAATTACACAATGCATAACACATAAAAGATCTAACAGCATCTCCAATGGTGCAACCATGGTGAAATTGCCTAACTCACTTTTGGTGGGGCCTACTATGCTACATTGGGTTTAAGAATTTCAACAAGTTTTCTCTTTAATGATGCAATCCTTAATAACTTAAAATAAGTCCTATAATTGTCTCACAATTCTTAAGAACTATTAAGAACTGTTGCTTATATAAGCAAGTAAGCAACTGGTTCTTAAATAAAAAACTGTTATGTCAACTACTCCAATGATGAAACTGCACAAAATAATCTGATAAGCAACTCCAATTTGAGATGCTCTAAGAGCAATCTCGACATTTAATTTCTAGAAGAAGCAAGTCAACTGATAGTGGCATGTGCATTCCCTAACTGCAGCACCCAAGTTAACCATCCTAATTTCCATTTAACAAACAAAGAATCTAAGACCAATAACACAAAAACATACAAACACACAAACAAACAAGCTAGCAAGCACAATTCCTTCTTTCACACAAAAGAAGCAGCAACATATCACAAGAATAATTATGAACAACGATCAAAATCAATTAAACAATAATGTAAGCCATTTCCTATCCTGATTTCGAAACAGAAAATTCCCCGGTATATAAATAGTAAATACTATTCTAGTAAACCAATGTAAGGAATGCATATACATTGCTCCTAAATACAACAAGAAAAGTACCTTCACCTTCAAGGTGCCCTGGGGTCAGTCCCATGCTGCCACACATAAACAAGTTCATCCCAACCAGTGCTAGCCATGAGGCCCTCAACAAGCACGCTCATATCCACCCCGACCGCGAACTCCGTGTGGTGATCATACCTACTCACCAGAGCATCCTCCACCATGAAATCCCAAACACACACCGTCATATCATAGGAGCAAGACACCATCAAATTCCGCACGTGTGGCGAGAATTTCACCTTCCTAACAGCATACCCGTGCCCATTGAGCACACAAAGGGGAACCCTATAGTTCCTCACGTCCCAAACCTTAACGCTCTTATCGACGGAGGCAGTGGCAATGACACACTCGTCGTACTTGTTCCAGTCGCAGGCGAGGATCTCGAACTCGTGGGCGGGGAGGATCATGGTGGAGCCGGGCTCGCGGACGTCCCAGACGCGGAGGGTGCAGTCGCCGGAGGCGGAGGCGAAGACGTCGGCGTGGCGGGGGTTCCAGACGGCGGAGTAGACGCAGTAGGCGTGCTCCTTGAAGGTGCGGACGCTGGTGGGGCGGTCGAGGGTCCAGAGCTTGACGGTGTCGTCCCAGGAGGAGGAGAGGAAGGAGTCACGGCGGACGGGGTTGTAGTCGGCGGAGTGGACCTCGCGGGTGTGTTCCTGGAAGGAGCGGATGGGGTTGGAGGTTGGGGGGAGGGCCAGGTCGTAGAGCTTAACGGAGCCGTCGGCGACGGCGGCGATGACGATGGAGTCGTGGGATTCGGACCAGGCCACGTCGTAGATGCCGTCGGCGGTGTCGTAGGCGACCAGCTCAGAGATGGGGAGGGAAGGCTCCGGGGAGAGGTCGAGGACGTGGAGGCGGCCGTTGCCCAGGATGCCGAAGTTCTGGGCGGTGGCCACGGCCAGGCGGTTCTCGTAGAAGGGGCTGAACTTTACGGAGTAGCCGTTGAACGGGGTTTTGAAAATCGGCATCGTTTTGTTTTCAAAGGAGGGATCAACTAATCCGTGATGCAATTTGGTATTTGTTTGGTGAATTAACAGGGGAGGGAAGATGGAACTGCAAGTAAACACATTTTGGCTATCATCCGCTCAAGGACCTCTCGTTCTTCACGGGGTTCCACTTTTTTATTATTTTGTACCTAATTAGCCATTTCCATCCTTTAATATAAATTTTTTTAATTTAATAATAAATTAATTCTTAAATTTTATAATTTAATATTAAAAAATATAATTTATTCTCAAATAATACAACTTGATAAAACAATATCACAAAGTTAATAGCAAAATCAATCTGTCCCATTTTTTATTATTTGGTGGATAAATTTGAATTTTTAATCTTTTATAAATTAATTTATCATTGTCTCACCTTTTTAGGAACAAAATGAGTATTTGAAACTAAAATAAAATAAAATAAAATTCTGGATTCCTTCGATTAATTAATAATTAATAAATACAAATAAACAATCCCATCTTTAATGGATTTTTTTTTCATTTGTTTTTAAAAGAAAATAGTTTAATAAATTAAAAAGAAAAAGGCCCACGATTATGCTTACAAACCCAACTCGTGTATGTTTTATGGCCAGATTGCTGATTCTTTTGGGCTACACAAAGTTGTATCTAAGCCACTTTTTTTCCCGGTTTTGGGCTATACACTGAACATGTCTTGTTTGTCAAATGGATTTATGAATACAGAGCTTGTGTAGGATACCAAGTTTTTACACCTAAATTTTCTCTATTTTTACGCCCCAAATTTTTTATTGATTAAAACATGTTTTCGTTCCAAACAACACAATGAAAACTTTTTTTTTTGTATATTTTAAACCTAAATACGCAATTTTCCCATTGTGTTAGTAATTGGAGGTAGGAATGTCACTTTTCAATACACGGCGAAATTTTTTTTTATTGAGTTAATATTTAAAAAAAAACAATAAAATAAACACTGAAACTTGTTTTTGGGGATTCTTCTTCCAAGTCATGGCAACGAAAATCAACCATCTAGACATCCGTATGAATAACGAAAACCAAATGACCAAACAATTCTTAGATTTGTACAACTAATAGATTAACAAATTAAAAATAAATTATTTAAATATATTTATTGTCCCTTAAATTAGAAATTCCATTCTTTAATCCCACAAAATCAATAAAAAAAAATTAGTCCCTCTTGCGGTTAAATATGTCACATTCAAACTATCAAAAATCAATCAAGAGAGTTTAGTTAAATAGAGACTAGTTAAAATTTGAGTAACTAAAAAAAAACAAGTTAAAATTTGGGAGACCAAAAACAAAAATGACTCAAATTAAAAAATGCAAATACTTTTTTTTATCCATAGAAATTTAAAATAAAATACCAAGATGTTTATGATAAATTATTATCATGTTAAATTAACTTAACTATATATTCTTTTTAAAATAAGAACAATATAAGCTAAAGATTCATTAAGTTATTGTGTTAGAGAATAAATCTCACATTGATAAATTAGAAGCAAATAAAGAATATATAAATTTTCAATATACTAATAGTTGAGTAAGAAAAAAATCATCTCAAAATAATTATTATTTTAACTTTTTAATATAACATTAATTACATTTTTTCTTATAATGTTAATAATATCAACAATAAAAACTAAAATGAATTAATAATAATAAGATTAATTTTGTAAAATTGTTATTTTTTAGTTTAACTGAAATAATTTAAGACAATAATTATAATATGAGGGAGAAAGTGATATTAAAAAAGAACTCTTGATTCAGGTGGATCGATTAAAAAATTTGAAGAATATTAACGCTTAAGTTCACTTGTGGAACGTTAGAACATATATGAGTAATCAAGTCTCACATCAATCACGAATTAGACTAGAGTCTAGGATAATATAGGTAAAAAGGTCTAGATATTTTTTTTACTTGAATTTAAGTTAAGATGTAGTATTAAGTGGATACTCTTAATTATGTGCTAGAAAGACGTAAGTAGAGATCTCTCCTTTTTCAAGCTCACGTGAACACCCAGCACACGCACCAATCCTCCAATTCTTCTAACCAAATGTGTCTCAATACGTGCTTGCACCTTCAACTCGTTTTCTTTATTCAAAGAAATCCTTAACGTGGTTTTGATGGAGCCAGGGATTCCTTTCTTTCCTGGCCAGACAGTTTGATACTGAAAAATAAAGCATAAAATAATGGTAGAAGATTTTATAATAACTTTAAAGTTTAATATGATCACTTGCTATCTGATGTCTATGTTTAAAATGACGGCAATACATATCCAACTAGTTTTAGGACCACTCTGAATTAATGTAGGATTAAAACCAAACCACTTGGAAAACAAAAGTTCTAATTTTTTCCCCCTTTCTCTTCTTTCTATGTTATTTTCATTATCTGCCAATTTGTACCAAAAGGAATAATAATAATAACACTACTTGATCAACATTTAAGACTAGGGCCAATCTGACATGACCCTCGTGTTATATCCCCCATTGTTTCTCCTATGGGGTCTCAACCATTCCAATATCTCAATATCGTGTATTAATTGAAGAATTCAATCCAGACACAAGTGCCAATGACTGAAGGGAAAAGGAGGTACCAAAACTGTTGTTGATATACTCAAAGTCACAATCCTTGCCCCTCTTTAATTAATTTTATATTTTCACTATCTCTCCATTTTCTGTTAACTTGTTAAGTAACGGGAAAGAATGGTTCCGATGTGCTTGAACTCAAGGAGTGTGGCATTTCTTACTTAAGAGGCTATATTTTGATGATAAAGTAATTATTCAGCAAAAAGAAATTTTGAGGATAAATTAAAAACTTCGTCTGAATAGAGGATTTGAATTTGAATTTGAATTTATTTAAAGTTAATGATGCATCTGCCACCGTGTTTCAGTTGATGCATTCTTGTCTTTTTTTCCTTATTATTTTCTCTTGGGAGTTTATTCTTTATCCAAGCACATTTAATTTAATTTATATATACACAGCACTAGACCGGTTTTCCTGTTTTCTTACCCTTTATCAATACAAGAGCACTTGACCATAAAATAAAAAGTGGTTAATTTGTGCTTGTGGGGCACTGAATTAAGCACACTTCCTTCATTTCTGAAACACCTTGATTGGATTCAGCTGGCTAGATTTGGAGCCTTTCTAATTAGCCTCATTAATAATGCTCCAGCCTTATTTGCTTTCCACTTTCCAGAATGCTAAACTCTAAAACATGTCCTTTTAAAAATTTTAAAGACTATGTAAGTTATCCACTCAGCCTGGGACAATATAATGTTTCGAACAATGTTTGACAAACGCTGTGATTTCCCGATCAACAATTGTGCACTGCCCACCCAATCCGGGGATCCAAATTTTTGCCTTTCCTTTTCGATTTCATACACTATTATTCGTTCGTCTTGTTTTTCTTTTTGGGGGCTTACTAGTTCGTTGATAAAAGCTAAAGACTAAAGTTTGAATAATGCATAATTAGTTTTGTTACTTTATTAAAAAAAAATTATATGGACCCTCACTCATAAATTTTTCTTATACATATATTTTACCACATCATTTAATTAATTAATGTAATGAAATAATAGTAATAACATATTTTATACTGTATATTTTGTTAATTGTATATTTTGTTGTACAAATATATAAATAATAGTAATAAAACATTTCTAATATTTTGTATATAAATATTAAGAAAATACTTTTGTTATTTTTAAAATCTTTATTTCAAAGACATAAATAACAAAAGTAGTTCAACCGCACAATCTCAATATCTCATAACCTACCAAGAAACCGCAATCTTATTTCATTCATTCATACATTAGCGTGTACAATGCTTACAGTTGTTTGGAAAAAATAAGAATTGCAAAAAAAGCAAAGATGCGGTTGATGATGACCCTTGACTATTTTCTAATTTGAGAAGATGTGGTATATAAATATATAATCTAGCAAATATGTCTATTGTCTATAAAGACTTTGTCAGCTGAAAAATGACGGTATGCACAATATTAGTTGACTTTTGCTGTTAATAGAGATTCTGTGTTACATTTTGATTTAATTTCGAAATGAATTTGCACTATTCATCACATGAAAGGAGAACATTGTCAAGATATTCTTTTTACACATATTTTATTATTGTGTAAAATTTATGTAAAATAAATAGTTAAATCATAGGAATTCTACTCTTGTTGTTTGATGAGATCCATACGCAAATTACAAATAATAAAAATATCAAAAATCTATGTACTACGGTAAGAAAATTTACATTATCTACCAATCACAAATTATTTAATTAAGAAATTATTTTTAAATTAATTATTGTAAAAATCAATAAGATTACCTTATATAACAAACTAATTGGTTACAAGTATAAGAAGTATTTGCATTGTAGCTACATATATTATTTTCTCTAAATTAATATGTACGTCCTTGTAATTTTGTTAGGTTATTTTCATGAAACTTGGCCAAATAACCATTTGCGAGCAAGTTATAACTATAACATGTGTGCGTCACGTGGATATAGTCCAATATAAAAACTGAATATTAAACATAATTAAATTATCCCATGAGTGATAATTACAATGGCATATATAGGGATAGTCTCATTGAACCGTATAGATTACGTACAAAACAAAAGTACAAATAACTTTACTTTGGTTGAGTGAGAGTAGGGCAGGGATATATTTATTAGACCAAACTAGAAACGAAATGTAGGAATAATGCTATTTTGCAACTTATGGAGCGGGAAAAAAAGTGGAATTAAAAATGGTTGGGAATATGTGTATAACTATATTAAAAAATGTGTATAAAAAATATCATGTAACAATATTATACAAAAGCTTAATTGTGCTGATTAAAAATCTTCAAATTATAGAAAGCTAATTAAAAATATAGAAATTATAGGATCTCTAGATTAATTTAATCTAAAAAACTACCAACCTTTCTACCATGTTTAATTATAAATATACTATATATTATTGTGGTGATGGAGAGAAGAAGAATAGGCATATATGAACCAATATATATGTATGGCATAGGAAATATGATGAAAATAATAAACTAATCCCTTGGATAAAAAGAAAAAATTGTGAAAGGGATTTGGAAGTGCAAGTCAAGTGAAGTAGAGTTGGTTTTGGTGATTTGGTTAGTAGACAAGCACTTTGCCTTAGTCAAAGCATTTCAGTGGCATAAAACCCATTAGGATAAAGTGTGTAAGTCCATCACACTTCACTTTCCGATGAAAACCACATCCCACATGATCTTGTTATGGGAAATTGAAAGATCACAAACTCCCCTCATCAAAAGATCTCTTCACCAATTTACCTCATTTTCCAGCCCCCCTTCTCCCACTCCACTCCAAAACACATATATTCTCTCTCTTGTTGACCCCACACCACTATCCTCCTCACCTAAACTTAGTGTAAATATTCATTATTGGCCGACAAGTGTCAAGCTTTGATTGATACACGCACATCTAGTCATGGCCCCATCAAAAGGTTCGAAGCTTTTGCTTGCTAAGGAGTCCCTATCATTCACTGTGCCATGTGTCCACTCATATGAGTATACCAACCTTCCATTCCTAACCTAAATACTATTGATTTCACAATAGGAAAGAAAAGGGTACTGTGTGAGGTCAGGGAGGAGGAGGAGGGGCTGGGAGTGAGCCAGTGATGAGGGACCCTAAATAATGGATTAAAAGCCAAACTATATATAGTGTTGTGCAATTATTCACTCCATGAATTTCATCCCGCAGCTAGCTAGCATGGAAAAAAAATATATATTCCCCCAATCCTTTCAAAAGTCGACAAAAAAGAACATTAAGAAAATCAATCAATAAAACTTTTTTTCATTTTAAAATCACGTTAAGAATATATATAGAATTAAACTTTTGAATGGATGGAAGCATCTTATTTACTTATTTTTTTAGTAAAAATCTTTCATTTTTAATTCTTTAACAAAACATTTCTTTTTATAAAATTATATATCTTTCACATCACTATTAATCTATTATTGACAATAATAAAATCATATGTACTCAAGATTTGAAATTCAATCTCCCTTAAACTGAACAATAAAATCATCATGATTCATATTTATAATCTAACTAGATCTCTTGATTATTAATAAAGTGAGGTTATCTTTTTTTAGAATTATGTAACTTGAATATATTTGTTAGTAAAGATTGATTAAATCTTTAGACATGTAAAATATGTTTGAATCAAAATTAAAAAGTTCTTACACCTTTAGACATGTAGAATGTCTTAGTAAAAATTGATTAAATTTTTAAATACTTAAAATTTATTTGAATCAACGTTGAAAAGTTCTTATACCTTTAAACATGTAGAATGTGTTTGAATCAACGTTGAAAAGTTCTTACACCTTTAAACATATAGAATGTGTTTGAATCAACGTTAATTTTTTTTTATACTTTTAAACATGTAAAATATGTTAATAAAGAGTGATTAAACCTTTAGAGATATAAAATATGTTAGTAAGGATTGATTAAACCTTTATACATATTATTTGCACATTCTGAGGCACCGAACTCAAAAGTGTTTGAATTAACGTTAGAAAGCTAATAAACGGTTATTTGCACATTTTAAGGCTAAAAAACAGACGTAACTCTTTGGTTACTTTCTTTTGAAAGGATGTGAATTATGTTGATCACCTTGAACGTAACTGATTCTCAAACACACGTAAATAATTTAGACTAATTAATAATTTTTTGTCATGTCAATCCACTGTTTTTGAAGTGATGGTTAAAGAAAAATAATTTTTTTTTAAAAAAGCTTTGAGATAATAACGAAAATAAAAGGCATCATTTGGTACAAAATTCTTTTATGTGACTGATTCCCACTGCATTACCTAAAACAAGAGAATTAAAACATAAAAGCACACAACACAATCTCAAGACCAACCTCTCTCTCTCTCTCTATATCCAGACTCCACCCTCTCAGTACTCTTCCTCATCATCTTCTTCTCTCGTGTCGCGTTCTCTCTATGAGAATTGAGATACTAGAGGAAGAATTCGAAGAAGAAGGCATGAGAAACAGCATCCGGTGTTGCATCTCCTGCATTCTCCCATGCGGGGCCCTGGACGTAATCCGCATAGTGCACTCCAACGGCCGCGTCGAGGAAATCAGCGGCACCATCAAGGCCAGCGAAATCATGAAGGCCCACCCCAAGCACGTGCTCAAGAAGCCTTCCTCCCCCTCCACCCAAGACGGCGTTGTTCCCAAGATCGTCGTCGTCCCTCCCGACGCCGACCTCCAACGCGGCAAGATTTACTTCCTCATGCCCCTCCCCTCGCCGCCGTCCGAAAAGAACAGCAGCCACCGCCAGAGGTCCTCCTCCGGGAAGAAGAAAAGAAAGGAACACCACAACGACAACAGAAACAACAACAACAACAATAATAATAACAACGCCACTTCTGTCGCCAACTTGCTCGCCTCTAATGAGCGCTACTTGACTGAAGTACTTTCCGACAAAGTTTCTACGCAGAGAGACAGAACACGAGGACGTGTCGCCGTCTGGAGGCCTCATTTGGAGAGCATTTCTGAGTCACCGTCACTACCTGATAATATGTAACTACTGTAAACGTTTCTTCTTTATTTCTTCAATATCTTAAACCTCTCCTTATATTATACTATTATAGCACTCTCAACATATATATTTTCATGTTCCAAACTCCAAACCCATTTTTTTTTATTATAATTTCAGCTAAATAATCTCATTTCCTTTTTCTTAATTATAATAGAGGAATAAGTATAATCCCATTCCATTGTATAAATGATCTCACTACCTCGAGTAATTGATCCTCACATCAACTCTTCAAATGATTTTAGTATCTCAAAAAATAATCATGATATATACGAGAATGCCTCTGGTTAAAAAATTTGAGGAATAAATATAAGTGATGAGATGATGATAATACTATGTGGCTTTGATATTAATTAGGATGGCCTTGAGATCAAAGTAGTAGATCATAAGAGGCCAATTTTATTGATTGCCATTTTTTAGCTTTCGTTATCAGTTTATCATGATATTGAGGGGGGGCGTTGGTGTTTAGTTGGTAGGGTGCATGATTGATCGAGGGGTGTTATAATTTTGTAATTCTCAGGAAGGGATAAGCAGAAACTTTTGTGAGGGTTTCAATCTTGTTTAGCTTTTTTAATTGTTGATGAATGATGATGAAGGCTTGGAGTTTGGGAGTGCACATGGAAAAGTAAACACAGCAAATGTATTGAAACACAGGAGAAAAGGATCCCCACTCCTATTGTGTCTGGTTTTCGAGGCATTCGTCGACGTTCTGTATTGGATCATCATGGAAGGTGATTGAGACGTGTGGTCGAATTTATGCCATTGCTACCAACGGAGTAATCTATTCACGTTTATTCCCCTCCTTCA
Source organism: Glycine max (assembly GCF_000004515.6). Taxonomy (NCBI): domain Eukaryota; kingdom Viridiplantae; phylum Streptophyta; class Magnoliopsida; order Fabales; family Fabaceae; genus Glycine; species Glycine max. Next base: position 33,568,870 of record NC_038249.2, read on the forward strand.
ATTTAGTAGTAGTTGTGTTCCACGGTGTCAGTCATTCTTTAACGCTAGCGACAGGCTGACATAATGCTTGCATCACCCTTTTGTACATAAAATATATATTATATCATATGGTTCTTATTATAATTATAATAATAATAATAATAGATAGATAGATAGCTTTTCATACATATATTTGAAGGAAAAAATAAATCTTTGGGGCCCCCCAACTTGAGGGAGGACAGATTGATCGATGTCTAACTCTAAGCAGTACTGTAAAGCCACGGTGTACTTGGGCACAAAGGAAGGGTAAAAAAATGAAAAAGAAAAGTGTGCGTTGGATGATGAAAAGACCAAAGCTATTGAATTGAAAGTACCCTTTGTGACACTGTGCTTTCAACCAAATTTTATTTTTAATTCTAATATCTAATGATGCGTTGGTAATTAGTGGGGATATGTCTTAAAGCATTTTGTTGTGATTATGAGTTAGCGAGGATAGTGGGCGTGGCATCCTGCAAAGATGATTGATTTTATTATAGACACTGTGGATTGGATTGGCTGGACGGCAGATCATTGAGCCTTGAGCGAAGCTCGTGTTCTGTGTTGTGTTCTGATTCTGATTTATTTCTGATTCGAACGCATATATGCGGTTTTTACTAGCAAGCCCCACCATCTGGGTCCAACAAAAAAGTTGGCAGAACTGCTTCATATAACATAACAATGAAATGAATGAATGAATCATTGAAATGTGATCGTCTCATGGGATGTCAGAGCTTTGAGTGGATCAGGTGAACTCACTATCACTAACCTGCTTGTCTGAATCTTCTCTGTCTCTTCCTCGAAATACTACTATTTCATTTCGATCTATATATGCAGATTTCACCAACATAATTCAACCATTATTTTCATGTTGTATGAGAATTGTTACAACTAATACTAATACTTTTGTGTTAGACATTGTATCGAGCTGTTGTTTTGCTTTTGCTTAGGAGTGTGTGTAGTGATTAGTGAATGACATGGGAACAAATAAATCACACTGATGCCGTGACTCAGCATAGCCCCTGCACAAGAATGCACGTGCTAATTGTAAATTCTCAATTTTCAATTATAAATACCACAAGCTAACAAATATATTTATATAAATAATAAGCATACAACAATAATTACATAACAGAAATTAATGTTTTCATAAAGAAAAAAACTGAAATTAATGGAGTAAACATAGAAATGGCAATAGGTTTCGGCCTTGCATTGATAAGGGGCTGCGGCCCCTCACTTTCCAAAAAAAAAAAAATAACGAAACTTCAGTGATGAAATACTAGTTATTGGTAATTATATTTTTCGCCAGTATTGTAATATAAAATTGGTGAAAATGTAAGTGTTAGACATCAATTAGATGATTTTACGAACACAATTTGCGTTAGAATTTGTTAATATAATAATATTAAATATTTGTGATAAATTATTATAAATGTGGATGCTTTGAATGCATAGTGATAAATAATTTGTCATTAGCATTAGAAAATAAATATTATTTTTATATTAATTATGAAGCAATTTTTTTTTTACAAAAACAGAAAATTTAAATATATCTTTTAACAAATGTTTATAAGAGAAAAAAATAAATAAATCAATCAAAATTTTCACATAGGTTAAACCAAGCTATGTATTTTAATGTTTTGAGAAGCTCGTTCATCTAACTATTCATAAAACTCCTATATACATATTAGGGATTAGTATTCTTAGCATAAAAATGTTTTACAACTTCGACTTCACAATATTGGCTTGATAGTGAAGAGAAAAGAGAAAAGCTGTGGATTTGAATCCCCTCACCTAAACTATAGGTCAATACAAATGGTGCCAAAGTTTTTTTTTTTTTTTATCTCAAAATTGTCTTTTGAATGTTTAATGACATTTACATAGCAACAAACATATGAGACAAAAAACTGTCATTGATACTTTTTAAGTGATAACATAAATATTTGTTTGAAAGAATTAATTACACTAATTACTTCTGAATTTTTATGAAACTAAACTAGCTTTCCGTACCTTTGAGTGATTATAGGAGAGGTCGTCGATGTAATGTTTTTCCAATCATTAAGAGGATTAATTATTGTAATATATAAGGAGATTTTTGTATATATTTTTAAAAATTAAGGAATTAGTATAGAGGTCGATAAAAGCATAGGAGATTTGTGTAATTTCTCAAAATCTCGGGTACTTAATTAATGTATTTTACTCATTCTTTTTATAAGAAAAAAACAAAATCAAATTTGACATATTTACAAAAATTAAAATAACATTTTAACTAATAACAAACTTCTTGACAGTTATTTTAACCACAATGGTAAAAAAACAATTTATTATTAAAAATGTAAAGTTTAATATTATTGATATATTTTTATTATTAAATTAATTAAAAAAGTATTTTATTTGATTATTATGTTAAAAGTAATGGTGAGTAAAAAGGATAAAATACTATAAACAAAAAGATAAATATGATAAAAAAAAACAAAAGGATACAGGTAGCTTTCATCCCCCTCCTTTTGTGGTGCATCATGATACATGAATGGAAAAATATGAAAATGTGCAACGATATGATCATATGTGCATGCGGCGCCTCACATTTGTGCATAATTAAGCTGGAAGTTACAAAGTCTCTGTCTCCACCTCTCACTTCGATTCGTTTCAATATGAAAAAAGCTACGGTATAATAGTACTATACTATTATTTTAGCATTTTAAGAAATTTTTCATGTCTCCGTGTTGGAAATGTTTTAAATATATTAATATATTTTATAAAGTGCTTTATTAAAAAAACATATATTTTGTAAGGTGCTTATGCATATATAATACCCACTTTATAATATTGGCCTTCAAGCTGTTGGAGATTTGGTAAGCGTTATGCGGACCATAGGCCACACTTGTCTAGTTTTACCCTATGTTTGGATGGGGTATTTAAATAAGGCAATTCATTTTTTTAGTAAATTTAAAATACTCTTATCATAATTTACTTGTTTGGATATAGGATTTCAAAAAATTTAAAATAACATCATTTTTTAAAAGAATTTTAATAGATTAAAATGATAGGAATTGAAATTTCACCATAACTGTAAGAATTTGAACTTTTTTCCTCTCACACTGTACCATAGGCCCCTTCGTTTTCTCTCACACACCTTTTTTTTAGGAGATGACGAATCCTAGCTTGATCTCGGAGCTTCTACCGAAGGAGCGGGAGGGCCAAGCAATGCCGGCGCCAGTGCTGGTGCAGTGTGCTTCTTACTCTTCTTCGTCTTCTTCTTTGACTTGGGAGCGGGAACCTCAGCGCTGGGTGGTACCACAGGTGCCGGAGTTGTCGGCTCCAGTGCAGGGGGAGAGCTCACCGGAACAGGCGTTGGTGGAGAACTCATCGGAACTGGCGTTGGCGGTGAGCTCACAGGTGTCACAGTAGGAGGTGTAGTCGTAGGAGGAGTGGCCGCGAGAGGTGTGGCCACCGGAGGAGTGGTTGTTGGAGCTGGAGCAGCAACTTTAGACGGAGGAGATGCTGCCATGGGAGATGAAATGGCGGGAGGGGTTGCAGTTGGAGCATTGGGAGATGAAGCTGGTGGATATGAAGTGAGAGAAGTAACAGGCGCAGTTGATTTTGGTTTAGAAGAGGCTATGGTTGGGGATGCTATCAACACTTTTTTTTAAAAATAAATATTTAAAAATGAAAATTTGAATTTCATTAAAATTGAATTACTTTATCAAAATAAGGAAATTAAAATACAAGAAATTAAATTACTTCATCCAAACAAAATATTTACAAAATGAAAGAAATTTAAATCAAGTCAATTAAAATGCTGTGTATTTAAATTTCCTAAAAATTTTCAAATCCTCCGTCCAAACACAAGGTTACAGTTCAAGGCTTCAAGCATTACTTTGCTGCAACTTTATTTGTATGCCCCAAGTATCATGATACTAATATACATTCCTCGCCCAAAACATTAATTCATGTAAGGAAAGTGTGTATATAGATTACTCATTCTTAAAAATATGTGGGAAGAATATGAAGCATTGGCAGTTAGCAGTTACGAATGAATTTTTTTGGTATCAGAAATCTAAATGTAAATGGATGGCTTATGTGGATAAGAATATATGTTTATTTTCATGGGTTTATGGCAATCAAGAGGAATCACAACTCTTATGAAGTTTTTCACAACGAAAATGGAGATTTGATTATGTAGAGATTTTAGCTATAGGGCATGGTGTCCAATTTAGTAATTTCAACAAGCATTTGATTACTAAACAGATAACTCTTCCAATCCTCTACCTTTCAGGATGTTTTTCTAGTTTGAATGAGGATCAACTTGCTAAATTGGACATATCAATTTTGGAAGATGAAATTCAATTAATAATTATGAGATTGGCGCTTCGAAGTCCTTGATCTAAATTCAATTGGTGTTTTCAAGTTGTTACAAGTGTATTTTTTTTTTTATTAATTTTAAATGAGTTAAACGGGCCTATCCAAATCATACCTATTTGCCTCATAGGTTAAGTGAGTCGGCTTGTTGTTGGGCCAAAATCATGGAAATCTAAATTTTCTAACTCGGCTTGACTCATTGAGTCTAATCTCACTTTGACACCTTTAGAAAACAATGGAAAATGAATTTTGTTTTATAATTCAAGGAAATGTTTCAAACTCCTTCTAAAGTGAGGGAGCTTAATGATACCCTCGTTAGTTTATGCAATGTCTCTTATAAAATTGTTATTGAGATCATTGTGCAGAAAATTAGAGAGATGGTTGATAATATTATCAATCCTTGGTAAAGTAGTACTATTTTTGGAAAGGAAAGCAAAGACATGTGATAAAATTAATCGGTAGTTTATAATTGATAATTGATATTCTGAAGTATATTTATTTTCACAATAATGTTGTCTCTTGTGTGATGTTGTATTTTTTGTTCAAGATGCAAGTGCAATGGAATGGAGAAACTAGGTAATAGTTTAGTGCAAACAGGGGAATCAGGCACAGGGATCTTCTAGATTTGGATTCATTGCATTCACGCGGTGGTGAATATGGACCATTTGATTTCAACACAGAACCAATATTTTAAAAGTGTTTTTTAAGTTGAATTTTCTCAAATAATTTATGAGTGGTTGACGGTTCTAATCGTCTGACTGCGTGATATGTCCGATTGCAGAGAATCTAGATCCGAATCTTTTATCCCTGCATATTTGTTATGTGCATGGACCATTAAATCTTAATTAGAATGCTTGACATTAAATTTTTGTTGGCCTGGGGTTTGGCATTCATGTGCACACACATATTTAGCTTGCTTGCATGATGAACTTTTCATGGTGGAAAGCCGCGTGCAAGTGTATTTTCTCATTCCTCTCATCACCAACTTTGCAAATTGCAATGATAATTCCAAATCATCAATTTGTTACTAATACACAAACTGGTCACAAATCATGTTTGGAGGATTCATGAGTGCAAAAGATTGGAGCAAAATCATCTTATCTATCTTGCCGGCTGAATTGCAAGGTAAAAAGGAAATGGAGATTTTTATACAATCTTTAGGCATAGGAGAAGTATTGAGACTTTCATTAGTCCTGTGATTTGACTACAAGCAAAATGGGTTTCCAAAAACCCAAATTTCTTTTTCTCATATTGAATTAAATAACACTGACATCACCATATAAGAAAAACGGTCCACCCTATTTTACTACTAATAAATAAAACAATAAGGAAATGATGATTTAAAATTTAAGATTAGTTATCCTAATTATTAATTTAAAACTCATTTAGTATAAATAAGAGTCTTAATACTCTATTAGTTTATTTTTCAGCAGAAAAAAAAAATAAGCACACGGTCACACACCATTGTGTCTTGGTTGGTTGTGAATTTGTGATGAGATATTTTAAATTTTTTGCTGTAGTTCGTGTTGTGTATAAAAGAAGGAAATATATTATGTGAAAAAGATACATCAATATTTTATTTATGGACTCTATATGCAGAACAAAAGTGTAACAAATTTTATTTATCATCTTAATTTTACAATAAAAAAATTTAATCTCCTAAATCTAAAAGATAAGATTAAATCTTTATCTTAATCTAAATAAATTCATAGTATTTTAAAAATCTACATAATTTAAAACAAATATTAAATTCTTAAAAATAAAATAAATTATTACCATTTTTTAAACAAAAGATATTAAACATATTTTCAACAAGTTGATCTCTTGCAGCACTTAGCAAATCTTAGTTAAAAAAAATAACAATAAATATTTTTCCATTATTTGGTTGGGGGCGGATGCGTGTTTTTTCATTTTTTCCATTATTAATAAATAGTTTCCTCAGAGTGGAATCGGAGTGGTCACGGCGTGTTTATTTAAGAAAAGAAAACAAAACGGAAAAAGAGAGTGTAGACGCAACGCAAGGTATAAAATGATCTGAATCTTAATCTTCACCAATCCCCGGTCAAAGCTTAACGCCTTAATCCTAATCTTAATCTTTTTATGATGCTCCTGATCTCAATCTTAATCTTGAAACGGTATCTCGCTCACTTTCTATCTCATTATTCTTATCAAAATCAAAATCAAAATAAAAATACCAAAAAGAAGAAAAATGCCAAACGGAATCGAGCCGTCACCCACACCGCAAGTCAAGTCGGCAACGACGCGCGTCCCTCTTTCCCTCCAAAAACCAAAACCTTCGTCCCTCTAAAATAAAAAAAAATGAAAATATTTTTATTTTCCTATAATTTTTAAAATGATATAAAAAAAAACAGGCATAGTATTAGTAAGTAGTATGATAATTGTAGAATAATTAATTTGGAAATGTAAAAAAAAAATTGGGTGTTTCCGATAGTAGTAGTTGTAGCGGTCAAGCCGAGCCGATCCGATGACGCGAGCCACTCACACACTGGGGGTTCCCCCAACAACACGCGCCCCTCCCCGGCGACCGTACCGTATTATCCCTCACCATTCCCACTCTTTCGCCTTGCCGTTTCGCTTTCTCTCTCTTCTTCTTCTTCTTTCTCTTTCTCTTTCTCTTTCTCTTTTCCCTTTCTCTTTATCTCTCTTCCAACCCTAATTCCCTTTTTCCGATGCCGGACTTCCACGACTCCCTCCTCACCACCACGCCGCCGCCATCGCGCCCCGTCCCCGTCCGCGAGGACTGCTGGTCCGAGGAGGCCTCCTCCACGCTCGTCGACGCCTGGGGCCGCCGCTACCTCGAGCTCAACCGCGGCAACCTCCGCCAAAAGGACTGGCAGGACGTCGCCGACGCCGTCAACGCGCTCCACGGCCACACCAAAAAGACGCACCGCACCGACGTCCAGTGCAAAAACCGCATCGACACCATTAAGAAGAAGTACAAGATCGAGAAGGCTAGGGTTTCGGCCTCCAACGGTACTCTCTCTTCCTCTTGGCCTTTCTACGAGCGCTTGGACGCTCTAATCGGCCCTAATTTTAGCGCGAAGAAATCAACCTCTTCGCCGTCTCCGTCGCCGCCGGTGGCTCTTCCTTTGCTGCCGCATCGGAAGAACCAGAACCAAAACCAGAACCCTTCCTCTTCTCCTGCGATTGCGGTGCCGCCGACGGCCGTCGCTCTGCCGCAGAAGCGCTCCTCGGCAGCGGCGATGGACGAGGGTTACTTCAGAAGGAATTACTCCGCCGTGGCTGCCGCGGCGGCGGCAGCGGAGGCTGATGAGGACGATGAGGAGGAAGACGAGGAGGAGGCGGAGGATTTGGAGGAGGAGGAGGAGGAAGAATGTGAAGAGGAAGGGAGAGGGAGCGAAGTGGAGGAAGGGGATAAGGAGAGGGAAGGGATGAGGAGGTTGGCGAAGGCGATAGAGAGGTTTGGGGAAGTTTATGAGAGAGTGGAGGCGCAGAAGCTGAGGCAGATGGTGGATTTGGAGAAACAGAGGATGCAGTTTGCTAAAGATCTTGAAGTGCAGAGGATGGAGATGTTTATGGACACACAGGTTCAGCTCGAGAGAATTAAGCGCGGTAAAAGATCTGGCTCTAATGGTGAGATACAAAAAAAAATTCGGCCTTTTATTTGCTTCCCTTTTGGCTTGATTTGATCACACGTTGTACTTTTTAGTGTTTTGTTTTCAACGAATGAATGATGTTTTGGACTTGAGGATAAGTGGGTCGCTAGAGGATTATTCTCCAGTGAGTTCCTTTTTGGTGGTAAAAGAAAAATAGATTGGTTTGGACTCTAGAGGGTGCACTGAATGCTCTGAATTGGTTGTTTCTTGTAGTCCTACAATTAAATATACTAGCATGTGATGCACTTTAGTACTTGGGTTTGGCAAGTTCTTTATATCATCATAGTTTATGCTGAGATATTTTTTTTGTGAACTGTTTTTCTATAAAAATGGTGGAGGCTTTGAGCTAGTCCTCTTAACTTTAAAGCTTATGGTTCTGCAAGATGCAGATGGTTTTGTATTATAATGGTGTTTTCAAGCTTTTGTGACATTGACAATTAACATTAGGGGCTAGGGACCATGTTAAAGCTTTTTACTGAACTGTCCTACATAATGAATTCTCATTGTTATTTGTTATTGTATGGCTTCTTATTTTGAAAGTCAGCATGAAGTTGATATATTATAAACTCAAGGTTGGATTTGTGTTTGGTGTTCAAACATACAAATCATATGTATTTCACAGTAACTTCTGCAAACAGATGAGTCTAGGTCTGTGTACTTTTTTTGTCTGTCTTGGAGGTAGTAGTGGTTGAAGATTCTCACATTTTGTTTTTTAGTTTTGCATTCAGTGGCTGTTGTTAATGTTATATCTCACTTTCCTTTTGTAGCTGATTGAAATAGAGCCATGCATGGTAAATTGGTGCTGTACTTCTACTTTTATAAATGCATTGCCAAACCATGTGTGGTACATGTGTGCTTTATTTCAACTTTCATAAATGTGATGCAGTTTTGGGTAGTTGTTGTAGGCTAATATGCAAGGTAAAGAGAGGGAAACATGTTGGTGTTTGAACTCTTGGATATTTCTTACACACTGATATTGATTTAGATAATAGGATGCATTTCCATGCAGCTACTTAATTCATGGAAATTAGGAATATGATGACAGCTGTGTGTTAACTAAAAATAACATACCATTGATAACTCAAGATTTCTTGGCCACTTTGAATCTCATCCCTTTAAGAATAAGAAAGGCTTTAGGCATGTTATCTACAAACTTGTCTTGTTTAGTAAAATCTATAATGATAGGAATTTAGGAGTCCATTTTTACAAAATGACTTTAATGATCCTGAAATGGCATGATTGATTTGACTCTCACAAGTATATTCTTCAACAGCTGAGGAGGAATTATGTGCTCTTGTAGACAATGAACACTGGACTCGTATGGATTTCCCCCCAGTTTGTTGCATGGTCATCTATTGACTGGGGGTTAAGAGTATGTTTGGTTTCACTGATTTTTTTTAAAAATAAGCCCTTGTTTACAGTGTGCTTGGATGCAATCTTAGAAAATAAAAGGAATGTTGATGAACTCTGCATATTTATCTTGTGCCCATCACAAATCAATCTCTCTCCAGTTCCATTCCAACTTAGTTATGAGTTACAATTGATTTCACACAGCTCTAATGCTGTCCATGTAGTTTGAATTCTCAAAGGAAAACCTTCATTGCACTGTCTAGTTATTTGTACATGTCATCTTCTATCACCAGACAAAGGTAATGGTGGAGTCTGGCTGGAAGCTGCATCTATCATCTGCATTGTTCAAGTCTTCAAGAAATGTAAATTTAGATATGAACAGATGATTGATTAACTGATCCAGTTGCCACCTACTCATCCCTAATTTATATGGAGTTGCAAAGTAAGGGTAGGACTGAGGCATCCAAATTTAACAGGAACTGTATAGCTAATATGTATGAATTCAAGTTAGCATGTTAAAATTAGCACAAAAAAAAAAAACTAGAAAAGTTAGAAGACAATTTTAGAGAAGTATCTAATATGTATGAATTCAAGTTCAGCGAGAATGTGTTGTACTAAAGTAGTGATGACCTGGAACCTTAGGGATGGTCATATGCTGAGAACATGAAGTGTGTTGATAGTTTGATGCTAGCTTTGTCTTGCTGGTGACTTTAACTCCCTTCAGTTGGGTTGGCTTCTGGTTAGTTGTTTTTATCTTGATTGATCCATTTAAGTTTTAACCACTCCAGTTTTGTTGTATTACATTTCTAGTTTGGACATTTCTATCAAACTATGGATAGGTATGAAATATTGTTTGCTTTAAGAACAAAGGAGAGTGGTGAGTTACTGGTTCAAAAGGTATGGGGTTTTGTGCAAGTTTAATTTTCTTATATAAGAAAAAGAACAATGGGAGAACTGGAAAGTGGTAACCATTTGAGTTAGTAGACTAATTCTTTTGGTGAAGTTTTTCGGTCATATCAAAACAGTGTGGAAAATGGTAATAATACGTATGTGGTAGGGTTTATAGATGTTGTCTTATTTTCTTACTCTGTTTCTTATGAGTGATTATATGTGGTAGGGTTTATAGCTTATATCCCTTGTGTGGCCTAAAATGTAAGGAGACTATTTTATTTGCTTGAAAAAATGGTAATATTATTCCCTTTTTTGGTTCGCTTTAGACCACTGCTATTAAGTGTCAACTTTCTAGGAGTTCTGAATTTAAGAAAAATGCTATTAAGATGTTCTGTTCTTAATGTGAGCATAATTTGTGATGATACTATTCAATAAATAAGGAGTTATTGATGATTTTTAGGGTTTTAGTTATTTTTGCCCTTAAGTTTTTAAGCATGTCTTTAAAAAAGGGTAGCAATGAATCACAGTATGATACAAGGTTTTGATGGGATGAGTTAGTGTGCTTGGATTTCATTCCTAACCACGTACATGGAAAAGCAAGATCTAGTTACTTATAGGTAAATGTACGTTAGGCTCCTTTTCAACAATAGAAAACCAAACACATGTAACCTTGCTTTATTATATATATAATTCTGAGCTGCGCTAGACAATAGCTTCTGAGTTCAGATTACTAATCAATCCAAGTTAGTTGAGACTTGGTCATGACTTGCTAGTATAGTATCAGATACGTGAAGGAAAATGTGTCATTTCATAAAATGATAAACATAAATGATGGATCTGTGATTACCGGGTAAAGTTCAACTGATTAGGATACAGATACAATTTCAACTGATTAGGCTACATTTACAAATATCTTTTGGTACAAAGATCTGGAAATCTTATTGTATACCCTGTTGTTATGCTCTTGATTATTAGCTTTGGAGAAATATTCCTACTCAAAGCCATATATGTTTTTTGCTTACAATTCATTGCATGTATAGATATTATCCAGCTGCTCAAGCTAAGGTGTTGTCAGTTTAGAAGAGATTTTTTAGCCTTCACAATTATGTAGTGGCTTGACTGCTGTAAATGTGTCCTTTTCTTTGACTTGAAACATACAAGTATAGTTTTGAGGTTGTAGGAATCTTGGTGGTCTACGATATTATAGTTTTGGATTAATAATATCGAAAGACTAGTTGTGGATTATTCTTTCGGTCGAAGCATTTAGTACTTAAGAAGTGTGATGACAACTGTGATAGAACATGTCTCAATTTACGCGTTGCTGAACTATTTTGACAAACTTGTTCTTTGCCGCAGATATGTATAGCTAGCCAAGTGGTCGATGGTTCGTTGACGGTGCTCGAAATGCTTGTCTTGCTATGGTCTAGTCAATGGGAAAGTACATATCTTCAACTGATATACTGTCACGAGGGAATATCTCCAATAGAAATTTATTTTGGAGTAATTTTGGATTCTTTTAGCTAGCCTTTAATTTGTTGTTATTAGTTCTTATAAATTAATTCGGCAACTAGGCCTAATTCGGCTCCGATATAGAATTTGCTCCAATCAATGTATAACACTTTTATGCCAAATGTCCCCCCCCTTTTCCCTTTTCAATACCTGGCTGACCAGTTGCTTCTTTCAAAACATATATATACACGTTTTTTAAAACAACTTAGTGTCCTTTTTTTTGTCTTTCATTTTTTCCCTCGTAAAAAAAAACACTTAGATGATGAAAATTGGAAATGAAATAAGGCGTATAAAATTCTTTTTGCTAAAAACTTAAAAATCTTGCTAAAATTACAGAATACAAAATAGTGTGTCGTGTTTGAACTCTTTAAATAATAAAATTTTTCAATTGTTTAGCTCATGTTTGATTATAAGCCTAACCGCTGGGTAATATGCTTATTCGAAACTATTTCAAAAATCGAATTACGATGAATATGCAAGTCTGTATTATTTGTTATATCACATGTTAAATATTTGTTTTATTCAATATAAACCATTGATCACCTTAGTCCCATACTAGAAAGTTATAAGATTCTTTTGATAATAAAAGAAAAGAAAATGACAAAAATATGAATTTAATTTTTTTATTAAAATAATAATAATAATAATTAATATTTATCGATAGAATTGATGAATGATTTGGACTTTGAAAAAGGACATTTATTACATGGATTTTTATGTACCACTCAACTTTGATAATTGTTAAAAAAAAACCCAAGTGAAGAAAAAACTCTGAATGGTGATAATCTATCAAACTTGTGGCTTTATTCACTAATTTATAACATTTTAAAAAAATTAATGATTATACATGATAGTGTAAAATAATTTTACATAGTCATATAATCATAAATTATCGTTTGAATTATTTTAAGATAATTATTTTAAAAGTTAATAAATTTATTTTATATGATAAGATTTAATTGAATTACTTTAAAAGTCAATAAACTTATCTTATATGATAAGATTTGATTAGATGATTCTGTGAAACTTTTTATATTATAATTTTTTTTCTCTTTTAAAAATTCTAAATTTTCTATAGCCTAATTATGCAAACAAGCCATAAACACCTTGGTGCATGTTTGCATTTCCAATCTCATGTACTCAAAAGTAAGAAATATACAAACTTTTATTGCTGGTGAAATGACAACCAATAAAGGCGTTCATTGCTGTGTGAAAAAACAATATTCTCTATCTCTAATTATAAGATATTATTAACTAATTCATTTATATTAACATAGTTAATTTAATTATTAATATTTAATTTATTTTTAATTATAATATGTTTTCAAAATTACTCGTAAATAAATAATGCATGAAAAGAAAATAATAGTAGTGAAATTTTAATTTTTAAAACTAAACTATTCAATTCTTCGATCCGCGCGAGAGAAAGAGAAAATAAATAACATTTCTTATTTATGGACTAGTAAAATAATTAAGAGTATTTGTTTTAAAAAAATTAATACAAGAAAAAATTAAAAATAATCTTATAAAAAAAATAAGAACATTTTAAAACAATGTCTTATAAGAAGTAACAGAGGGAGTATAAGGATTTTCTTTCCTTTTTAAATTCTTTTTTATTACAAAATCACATGACTGTTTGTGTATTTTTTTTTTAATAGTTTAGTTTTGTTAAATGTTTCATTTCAAAATTTAATTTTCAAGCAATTTTAGTGTTGGTAACTGAATCATGTATTGCCACGTTGAAATTTATTTTTTATTTAAAATTTGATGTTTTATAACAAAATAAACATGTAGGCAATAAGAAGACATAACAAGCAAAGCATCCCAATCCCCAATCCCAAAAGAAAATCTCCACTGAGTTTTTTCTTCTTTAAAGTAATAATTTCGTAACATTAAAATAACATATTGCCAACTCTTTAAATATATGCATGAGGATATGTTTAATATTAGTATATTTAGGCAAAATTACATTTTTAGTCCTCCAGTTTATTTCAAATTTTGGATTTTAGTTTTTCATTAATTTAATTCACGAATTGAGTCTTCTTATTTTGTAAAATCGTGTAATATTGGTCCTTCAGGTCACAATTGGACGTTGACTGTTGATTGTCACGTGTCACGTTCTTATTGGATGATGACGGTCACATGTTATGTTTTGCTTGGATATCAACTCCATGAAAGATGAAATACATTGTTGTTTTCATTGACCAATCAGAACATGACACGTGACAGTCAACCTCACTTGCTAACGGTCAACGTCCAATTGTGACATGAGAGACCAACATTACACGATTTTATAAAATAGGAGGACCCAATTCGTGAATTAAGTTACCGGAAGATCAATTCTAAAACTAAAAATAAACTGAAGGACCAAAAATGTAACTTTACCTAAATTTATTGCGAACAAATTGAATAGACAAAATTATGGGGTAAAATGGTTGAAAACTGCAATGCTTATAACTTTCGTGACTCTTCTAATGGGTACACTCGATATCAAAATTCAAAATGAAGCCCATTAAGTACTCGCAAGATGACCACACACTACTCTCTGGATATCTTAAACGCAAATTTCCAACACAATGCCTCAAATGCACCAACCTTTTTACTTCTTTAAGATGCATATCAAACTAAACATCATAGATCATCAATCTAAAATAATGACCATATGACAGATCCCATAGTTAACAGCTTCAAAGATCAGCATGAAAACTACTGCTTAAGAATTATATAATATGAAGTTTAACAAAAAGAGATAGATTTTAATTATTGGATATTTGGATCATGCGTGATTGCCATTTGTGTGTGTGTGTGTGAGACTTGAGAGAGTAATATATAGCAGTGGTAATTGAAGTAGTAAACGTCTATAAATCTAGCCATTCGATCTGACTGTTTCTATTTTGGCGATGAGGTCTAATATGTGATAAGAACTTACAAGGTTGAACTTGAACATATATTTAAGACGGCCTACAAACTTGCTCCAAAAGGATTATTCTGATGTTCAGAACTACGTACGTATTAATTATGTGGGATATTAATATTTTTCTTTGATAATTTTTAGTTGAAGCAGCAGTAGAGATGATACTTTTAGGACATACTCGTTCACTTTGGCAAATTAAATCCCCAATCCAAGTAAGTCGTTCTTTCAGTCCTGCATGCAAAGAGTATTCAGCAAAAGTGACTTGTTACAATATTCACATCCTTTTGATGCTCTAATTTATAGTTTAATACCCACATAATCAGAGTGAGAAGTCACTATTAAATTTGAATGCAATATATCGAAGCCTTTTCGAAGAACTTTAACCATTGGATGTATGCAAATTAATATTCATTCCAAACATGAGAAATTGCATAGTAACTGATCAGAATGCGTTTCCACTCATTCACTGACCAAACCTCTTTAGGGTACATACGTCTAAAACTTGCAGATACTTAAAGAGATTCGGTATAGAGTCATGCAATATTGTTATATGGTACGAAATTTTTTGGACCAATGCAGTACGAATATAGTTCTATAGACATGGCAATGTTATTTTTTTTTATCAAACTATAAATATTAACCAAAAAATAAAACAAAGCTGTAATATGTTTGGGTGAAATCAAAGACATCATGGTGCATGTTTTCTTCCAACTTGTTTGATACCATAAAAGTTTTATCCTTCGGTGTAATGTGTTTAATTTTTAGAATAAAGTGCACTCTAATTTATGGTACTTTATTCTATAAGGCTCAAGTGTGTATTCTATAGCATTCACTACAAGATTAAGGATGTGTGGTTCTTCATATACTGCGATATGGTCATAAGAACTTAAAATTATTTTCAAGAATGAAAATTGGACTATGAAAAGGGTTGAAACCATTAAAATTCTTAGAATTGGGTTATAGCAATATTTTTGTAATTATTTATAAAAATAGAGAATGGAAACAAAATATTTTCTTAAAGAAAACAATTCTTTGACTTTTAAATTGATTCAATTCTTGACACAATTAATTAACATTTAATATATATAGTTATCTCTGTTTTATATAATTGATAAGTCCTCAAATCAAACCAAATATTCAAGCTACTTGGATTAAATGCAGAAAGGTCTTGTACAGTTATAATACTATTTTGCCTTCCAAAAAAAAAATGCAGAAAGGCACCGTTTTGGTTTTATATGCACAATTCTTGATCTGATCTGCCAAAAGATTACTTTTGCAATCAAGGACTCGTGTGATAAAAAGAGGTCACATATACACTTTCATTTCATCTTATTTCTCAAGTAATAACCTAACAGGTTAAGTCAATTTTGTATATAACTTACTTTATTCATTCAGTGTGTTTTGCATATTCACAATGCACACCTTATTAATTGGATATATCAATTTCAAATATTATAAAGTTTTAACTTTTAACTTAATTAGAAATCTCAAACCTTCAAAATTCATTACAATAGCCGAAGCCTTATGATGGATAACAAAAAAAGGGGGAAAAAAAAGAAGAAAAAGAAACATGAAGCTAATTTTTGAACAAAAAGTATTTTGTTCAAACTTAAATATTTTGACTATGCCCAACAAAATTAACTTCAAAAATTAGTTAGAAGTTGAAAAATTAGCTGAAAAATTAATTTGTTAATTTATAAGTATTTGATAAAATTAGTTGTTGAAGTAGTTAAAAAATTAAAATAACTAAAAAAATAAACCGATTTATTTAAAAATGATAAACAGAAAAATTGATAAATATATTTAGGATAAAAATGAAATAAAATGTAAAAAGTTAGAAGTTAAAAATTAACATTTTAAAAAATATTACTTCAAATAGTGTTTCAAAAATTGTTAAAAATTATTGAAAAATTACTAAAAAATACTTGTTTATCGAATAAACAAATAAGATTTTCACCTAGTAATAAAAGATAGAAACTAATTGAAATATTTTGTCAACCATAATTTTTAATATAATCATATAAAAATATATTAAAAAAAACTCAGTTTAATTTTGATACATTGTTAGTTTGATTTTTCTATACTAACAACCAATAAAGCAATTAATAAGAAAAAACAAATAAAGCCAAACTTTAGGTATATATTTTAAAGTATTTATTATAAATATCAAAGATATTCAATGATATAACAATTTAAGATTGATTGGAAGTATAAAATACCTTTACATTCAACATATTATTATTAAAATCTAAAAATTAGTAGTAGTATCTTAATTAATTTGTTCATTTTTGGGTATCTATAAAGATAATATTCAAGTAAACTAAACCAAGAACGTTGAATTTTAGCGAGTAATAATTCATTTTATGAGAAAGATTTGAGTTAGGAGTGTTAATCAAATTTGATTGACATGATGAATTTTGCATTCTAAATCAAATTAATTAAATTAATTTAGCTATTGATTTTTTTTTCACTTCAAATTTAATCCAAAATTCTCATATTTATCTTTTTTTCAACTTGAATCAATTCGTTGATTTGATTAATTATTTTTTAACTTTTAGATGAATACATTTTAGTCTTTAGAACTTATTTTTTTCTTTTTCTATTTGTCTTTTCTTTTCAATCATTTTGATTATAATTTTATCTAGTGTTACGGAGTGTTTTAATTTGGTCAAGTTTATTATGTGTTTTTTAATAAAGAAAATAGTAATATATATAGAGTGATAACTATATAAAACAATAAATATTAAATAAATAAATTATTAGTCATAAGAAACATTTTTACCTTTCATTAGTTTAAAATTAAATATTTATATAAAATAAATAACAAACAAAGATAAAATCTTGAAAAAAATATATAATAACTATTTTTTGTCATAATCCAATGACTTGAACCAAACAAAATGGATCTTAACTGACTTGGTTTGATATTGGTTTGATTTGGATTGATAAAAATATATAAAAAATGAAATTCAAATCAAACCAATTAAATTAAAAATAATTAGTTCAAATTTGATTTCATCTTAAACCTAAATCAATCCAACACGTGAATATTCCTAATTTGAATGGAAAGATGAGAGATGGCAGAAAAAAATATAGAAAGAGAGAATTTGGTAAGTGATGCAATGCAAGTAATATTTTTTTAGAAAAAGTAAAAATGAAATGAAAAGAAAATGTATATGTTAAATATTTTCCTTTTTTTATGATAAACCATGATAGAATATCATTCAATCACATCTATCTCACTATACTTTATCAGGACACCATTTTCTATCAACCACAAGACAATGTTTATAGGATGCCAACATTCACCCTGCTCAGGATCTAATATGAGGTATTAAGAATGGGACAGCGATCGATGAATGATATGAGAGTATAATTTGAAGTAAATATTTGATTTGCTCATATTGCTATGTCACTGACTCTGTGATAACTATAAGAGATTCAGTACAAATTGAAGGAAAGTTCCTCTATGTCTTGTAAGAAATTGAAAGTGGATTGGAAAGAATACAATTATCTTTACAAATGCTCGAAGCAAATTGAGGGTCATTATTTGAAACCTTACATGGACATGACATGGAAGTATACACAGAAAGTGACAGGGAGGGAAAGATTACCGACCAATGTGGCCCATTAAAATATAATAAACTCATTTAAACAATTAGTAAGTTTGTAATTAAGCCATTTTTAGAAGCAGACACGTTCATGCACACTTACATAGCTATGTATATGGCCTGAACCTCAACGTCTAACTGAGATATCCTTCCGCCAGAACAATCTGGTAATTAAGTTTGAGCTTATGATTGATCAATCTATATCTACCTTATCTACTTCCTTTTTTTATTTTATTTATAAGAAAATTCACAATTAACTTTTTTTTTTTACTGAATTAACTTTATTTGCCTTCCCTTTCTTCTATTAGACAATATTTGTGATTATACATATGGAGGTCGGAGGACTTTGGATAGAACTTTTGAAGAGACAATAAGTATCTCTATACACAATCTGATGACAATGCATAGAGTCAAACAAAAAGGAAACGTCTAAGGTCATTTTTGTGTAATCTATCCTCACATTCACAAATGGCTAGATTAAGTACAAATTCAAAACGACGTATATATGCATATGCCCATCATTTAACAAACCAACGTTTGTGTGGATGCTGAGAGAGACAAATAGCTAAAAACAATTAACTTTTCTACCATGTTTCTAAGATGACACAATTTTTATGGACCACACTACCGTACAAATTGTCTTAAAGAAGAATTCTGTTTTATTAACTGAAACACGTATTCGTTTAAAATAAATGACCGAATTCAAGTACGTTTCAATTTCTACGTCAATTTGTATGAATCACATGCAACGTATGATATATCAAGCTCGCATGGCCATGGGGAGCAAACACATCTAGCATAATCAGAAATAGGCCCAAAATCAGTATAAAGTGCCTACCTGAGGAGTATTTAATTAGGAAACTGCAATAACAGTGTTTTGAATGATAGGAGAGAGACAGAGAGAGAAAGAGAGAGTGAAAAGGAGGAGACGGAGAGAGAAGGTATCCTTTCTACTCTAATTATTATTCTTTGCAGTCTTCAGCTAATAGTACATTACTCTAACCAAACAATTTCTCAATCAAAGATGGGAATTTAGGGTTTGTTTGTGTTATGCTTTTAGGGTTTGTGTTATGTGTATACTCCATATATATATATATATATATATATATGTATGCATCTCCATAGCTGACATTTTTTTTTATAAAATTAAAAGGATTCAAATTTCCCAATTAATTATTTGACGAGTATCATATATAGTGATATGATAACCTTTGTTAATCTACCTACCGACCCACAATTAATCACTGTGTGTCCTATCTACACACACAAGTGATTTGTCGCATTTAAATCCAAATATAGCATAAATTAAGCAACTAATTTATTGATACTATTTGGTACGAAAAAATTACCATCCATCCATCCATCGATCTCAAGTGGCCAATTGCTTGAAGGACTTTGGAGCATCATGAGGGCCCTTAAGTTGGTTCTTCTTCTTCTTTTTCTTGATGTATGGGATCCCTCTGGCCTTTGCTTGACACTCCTTGACTTCTCGAAGGTACACGCGAATAGCTCCGCTTCCAAAGGGATTAGTCTCGGGGGAGCCTCCGCGCTCTTCGTAGGCAGCCCTGAGCCGTCCGATGAGCGCATCGAGACTCCCCCAAGCCTGTCTGAGAGGACAGGTGCAGGGCGCGGGCGGGTCAGGCTGCCCGAAAAAGATACAACCGTGCAAGTGGACCTTGGTCTTCCCAAATTGGTCAAGGTAGCGAAGGAACTCAAGCACGTGGTTGAAGTTGCACTGTGAAAGCGAAACTGGGGGTGTCTGGTTCTTCAAGTACTGGCCAAAGGTGTTCCAGTCTCGCCGTTTCTGCGATTCGTACCGGCTCAGAGGGGCCGCCGCCGGCTGCTGATGACGCTGATCAGAGGCGGCGGCGGCTCGTGACGATGACGCGGAATCGGTATGCATTTCGCCAGACATGGTGGCTGGAAATTGGAATAGGTAGAAATAAGACACAAGAAGAGGTGAAAGAAAAGAATGCGTTAGTGCAGTGGAGAAAGATGAAAATCACATCTTGGGGTCTTTTGAGAGGACATGTTATGGGTCCTATCTGAAGGTGCTTTTGTTCCCCTTTTCCTACTCCCTCTCACTCTCTCTCATATTTGCATTTCCACACTTTTTACCTATTTGCATTAACTTATATATATATATATATATATATATATATATATATATATATATATATACTATTATTTTATATCATTTTGGTTTGTTTTTTCTAGGTTTAAAAAATTAAAATATGTAAGTTATGTTATATGGCATCATCTGATAATATTATCATCGATCATCATTTCTTAGTAGGCATTATGATTTGGTATATGGTATGAATAATTAAGATACTATGTAATTATTTTATTGTTTTTGTCTAACTCAAGGAAGCCAATTGGAATTAGCCGGTTACCTTGTAGTCGGTGCTTTGGTGCTTATAGTCCAAGTATGCCTGATTGGATTTAGTGCACTAATCTACTTGGTTATCCATAATCATCAGTGCTTTGTGAGCTAATGAATTGGCAAATTATTTTTAGCATGAGATTCTGGTCTTCTATTCTTTTTATTTGTTCATACTGCCTAAGGAAAAGGTTAATTATTATGACTCATATCTGAACGTGTGTGTAGGGGAAGGGGGCGGAGTGCACTTATACTGTTTAATTTAGTGTTAAATGTAAATTTAATTAACAAAGTACGTATGGGTGAAGTGTTTAAATTAATTGGTATGGAATTTCTTTCGCTTTACATAATAATTGTAAGCGCATCTTCTGTTCTGTGCTGCAATTCAAAAGCGTCTGTGACAAATTATTTAGTACACTGACACATGGTCTTTGTCTAGAGAAAGAAAAAAAAACAGGTATTTTTTTATTATTTAAAAGGGTCGGAAATAGACGAAATCATAGAGCCAATTAAATTGAGATTTTTGGTCTTGGTAAAAGCCAACGTTTTTAGGTCTAGTTAATTGTTTTCAAATTGGTACTCAAACATTATAAAATTTCCATTGACTTTAGCAGATGTATTTTTGGATGACTGCGCAGTGGGAGTCTCATCCAAGGTTAATTTAAACACAAAGTTAGAAAAATTATTCTAACCTAAAGGGGAATTACCTCAATTTGAAAGGAGATATTTTTCATTAACTACTCTGCGTACAAAAGAAAACAATTTCTATGCTATTCAAAAGATTATTTAGTGAGAAAAAAGTTATGCACTGAAATGTAATTTTTTTATGATAAGTTTATTAATTTTTAAAATAATTATATTAAAGTAATTCAAATAATAATTTAATATTAAATAAAGATATAAAATTGTTTTACATTATCAAGACATTAAACTCTTATTTATTATGCATCAAATGTTGTATATGATTTATTATATTTTTATCTTATCATACTCTTATCCAACTTTTATATTTTATCATCTCTTCTTATTATATTATCATGACTAGCAAACAACCCTAAGAGACATGAAGATTGTCACAATTAAGTATTATACAATATTTGTTGGGCAATTTACTATAGGGAAATTCAAAAGCTTATATAGCGTGATCGCATTAGTGAGAGTTAAAATCATGAAAGTTCAAAAAGGGTAAGTTAAGATAGGAGTGCATTCTTGATCATAGAGACTCTATGACACTAATTGAGAACTAAAAGTCTCATTGTTTTATATATGTTCTATGTTTCTCAGATTGAACGGGGGAAAGTCCTCAGTAATAAATCTTAGAGTTTCTCACAGGAGCTAGAGCTTTACTTTGGGTATTTTCAAGTGTATGGGCCGGTGTTTGTTTTTAGTTTGATGTGTCATTGTTTCGAAGATTTGTATAAGCTCACAAATGAATATGTATAAATTTTTACATATTATATAAATTTTTAAATATCACATTGAACCATATTGGTTGCATTATTAAAATCGAAAGAAAAAAATATTATTTTACTATATCTGGAGATATCAACTTAATTTACCTTTTGAATAATCAAACAACATTGATTATATGTTGAAACCAAAATATAAAATTGAATAAAAAAAACAAATATATATGTTACCACTTTGTCAATATATTCAGGAGATCTTTTGTGGGGACGATACTTGTGAGACTTTATGGCGTTGCATGATTTCACACGTTTGCTGAGGGCCCATAAGTCTATTATGTAAGCCAAAATTAATCATCAGCCAGGACGAGTGGTGAAACTAAATGAAAAAAATAAATTAAAAGGTTTTAATACTATTTACTCATTGATTTATTAGTACATTTGTATTTTTCATTATTGTAAATAAAAATTAATCCAGTTCATAAAAAATAAATTCATATATCATCATAAAGATGTGAGTTTGATTTTGTTAATGTGAAAATATTATTGACAAATAATATATAAGTGTTTTTTGAACTTTAAATCTATCCTGATGATCCTAACAAGCTTTTGACACCTAGCTAATTCACTTAAACTTTTATGTTAAAAAAATCTGTGTTTTTCATTATAATTTATGCAATAAGAATATTGCACCCTAATTTAATAGTAAATAAATGTTGTAAATTTTTAACAAGTACGTACTCAAATAAAAGGAAGTTTGAATTCTCCTAAATTAAGCAAACTCTTATTTTTTTTCGGGTACCCTTGACTTTCATTACCGTTTCTCTCTCTCCCCTATCTTTCTTTACTAAATTTACTATAGTAAACAAAGCGTGAGTAGACATGGGAATGAGGCGGGTCGGGTACGAGTATTGTCTCCCCAATCCTTTATCCCGACTCCTCAATATATCCCCATACTCGTACCCGATACCCGACGAGTTTGAGTTTATTGTCTCATCCCCGTACCCGTCGAGTATCGGGTATCCCCAACCTCGTTCCACATATCATTTAGAATTTTTTTTTTGCAAAAAAATATTAAAAATTTGATTTTAGAAAAAAATAAATTGATTGTTAAACATTTATTTTTAACTACTTATATATCAATAAATTTATTATAACGCATGTGTCTACAAAAATAGTTAAGAAAATAATATTAAATTATGTAAAAATTTTAAAATAAAATTAACTAATAATAAAAATTATATGTCTTTTAATTAAGTTATGCAAAAATTCTAAAGATTTTAAGTGACGGGGCGAGTTCGGGTTCAGGGTCGGGACGGGTCTAGTAATCCCATACCAGTACCCGTACCCGACTTTTGGTTATCGGAGAAAACCCGAACCCGTACCCATACCCGGTCAACTCGGGTATTACCCGTCAAAGTCGGGACGGATTCAGGCGGGTACCCACGGATATGGATTTTCTTGCCATGTCTAAGCGTGAGGGAATTAACTAAGAATTGAATTAAATTAATCAATGTCAAGGATGATTTTTAAATGCTAAAGTTTTCGAATAAAAATGTTGTAAGCTTCTTCATTATTTTGTTTCAAATAATTAGCTCAAAGTGTCAAACATGTCCCCCCCTTTCCCCTTTATTCTTCCTCACCTACTAACCCCACTCCATTTTCTATTCCCGCCATATGACCATATTCAAATTACAATTACATTAAAAAACTTACACCTTAGAACAAGAAGGCATGGATCTACATATATCTACTACAGATAAAAGGCACACAACATTCTGTAAACTGGTCCACGTGCACGAGAGATACGTAATCAAATCAATTATTAGCATTGACATATTTTGGCTTGATCATAACCATACACCCATTGACACCATTTTTTCTTCTTTTTTTTTATAGCAAAAATTATACATTGAACAAAGAGTATGTAGTACCAGAGGTACTCAGAATATATTGACACAATCACACAACATTCTTAACCTTTGCAAAAGTTAGCACTGAACTATTCGGCTTATTTCCTTAAATAATTATATTTTTAAGTTATTCTGAAGTTTATTTCATACCCTAATATTTGATGCAATTTTTCTCTCCTAAACTTTAAATATTTTAAACATGTTTTGCAATGTCATTTTTTTTAGTGAATTTGGTATTTACTTGATTTCTTGTTCTATCACTATATATATAATTAGAACTTCCTGTATAAAGATACAATCAGTTTCTCCCCAAGAGCCAAGATGTTAGAAAACACCATGACACATCAGTTTAGATACCAAACATGAATCTAATTTTGTACGATTGTTCCTTCTCTTTCTCTCCTTGCTAATATCGTTAAAGATTAATTATGACAAGATGCAGCTTTAGTTCCTTTTGAATGTTATGATCATTTTTCTTCTTTATGCTTATTCTTTTTTTGTTGGGGGTGTTCATCGTTTTTGGTATATGTTGGACACTTATAATGAGGGTCCAATAAGATTATCCTTTTGTACGTGGACAAAATTAGACCGTGAACCTTTTACTACAGGATTATATGTCTTCATTGTACCAAAAACTGGCAAAAGTCTTTCATGGTTGGCCTTTAGAGCGAAATGAATCATAACAAATATGCCCTTAGGAGTTTTTCAGCAAGCATTGAAAAAAGACCATGTAAATAAAAATAAATGAATATGTTAAATAAAGGTATCCCACAAAACTTAACACTTTCTTTGACAAATTTAATTAAATTGTAAATATATAAATGAATACGTTAAACTGTATTAAAATAAATGGCTACAAAAATACACACGTGCTTGTTTAATTTGCTATTAATATACTACTTTCGCCTTTACATCATCAATAAACTTAATTTCCTATTCTTATCCTATCTTTTTATACTATATATATTATTTATTTTTATCATCAGACGAGTACTATTTATCCTTAAGAGACTAAGTTCGCGCAAATATGAGAAAAATGACAAAGCAGGAAGTAAGGGAAATTGGCTTTTGTATGTCTCTGGGATGATTTTTGCAACTTGAAGTCTTGAACTGAGACATCCCTGGAATGTGTCGAATTCGAAGGACATAACATAACCATGGAAAAGCTACTGTGAGGTAAAAACGTCACCTATACTATTATCTTTGTGTTTTGACAGGTTATGGCATTCCATAAGTGATACCGTAATATTTGTTTGCAAAAATAGTGGAAGCTAGAAGGTAAAATCTCACGACATCAATTTGAGCAAGAAATAGATTTGGTGGCAGTTTCGGTTAACATTATATTCAGGCCGGTGTTTTATTAGCTAGCATGCATAATATTAGAAGCATCGACCATGCTTGTGTTACGTGTCTTTCAGGTGTTAACCCTGGTTTTGAAACTCTCCTTATTTTTCTTCTATCTTCTCATTGTCTAAAATTCTAAATCCTAAGTTACTAATTATAATAAAAGCTTGTTAGTTCTGTTACTTCAATCACTATTGAGAAAATTTGTTATATCTTAGAAGACTTACACATTAGCCAAAGGCAAACAATTTATGTTTAAAAGAGATAAATATGAATATAGACATGCTAATAATCTATTTTCGTCTGTCGTAGAACATCTATTCAGCATCTTAATTGATGAACTATAAAAAGTGGTTAACGCAATAACATAAGTGGCTGAAGAAATTTTATAATGTAAATAGTTTGATTGATCAAATACTTATATATAAAATAATATTTGATACTTCTAAGAGTTCTAACATTAAATTTATACTGTAATAGACTATCAAAGTAAAAGCTTGATTCGGTAAGAAAAGTTTGATTATATTAATGATTAAATTAAATAATGCTACAAATATATTTGAAACAAATACAATAAATTATTTCTGTGTAATTTAGCCTATATTTTACAAATGTTATACTTTTCAAACCGTCTCTCATCATACTGTACTTCCAACCAGTATATATTACTATTTGAATTTTTCTCTTATTGTTCTTTTTGGTAGCTACAAATTTTCCAACATGTGTCATCAAGTGTTCTGACAACACAAGCGCAACATGTTGCATAATTCCTGCAAAGGCCGTTCAATAATAGATCGGGAAATAAGTAAAACAGCCCAACCACGTCTCAATGATGAATATTTGCAATCAAGGAAACGTTAATTCAATTAATAATCTATAAGTCTTCTTATTGTAATACATATGAAATCATCATCATTGTAATTATTATCGTAAATACATATGAAACCTCTCCAAAACTATAGAATATTTTTATAGAATGCTCAATTAAGCAGAAATGGATTTTCTTTTTCGTCAAAATAATTCGTGTCTGTATATTTATTGATAAATGATGTCAATTTTAATGAATTTGATTCTGAAAATAATTAAAAATAAAATTTTGTTATACAAGTTTTACACGGGAAGCTTGCCTTAAAAGACCTTTAACGAAAATGTAAAATCTAATACTCATCTTCTGCACTCAATATTTAGGTTCAGAAACTTTACCTGCCCAGTTTTCAAAATCTTTCATATCTCATTGTTGATTCTTATTTACGTATAGGATTATATGATATTCACAAGCATGTTATATAATCACATTATTATAGCACGTACAATTTGTGATTGGTCAATGTTGAGAAGACAAAATCCTCAGTTTGAATATTTATTCCCACTGAATGATCACTAGCTAGCATTATTCTAACAAGTAAAACTTGAGCTTTTGCTTGCATGCAAATATGTAAGTGTTGAAATTAAAAGAAATAAAAATGAAAGAGGAAGTAAATGGTTCTCATTTAAATGTCTAGGACAACTAATGGTTAGAATACAATATTTTTAAACTTGATGTTTAATTTATTAATATTTTAGTTGGTTAAGTAATATGTGTGAATTGTTATAAATATCTTGAAATTTGTTTTTGATTCTTACATATAAAAAAAGTTTATGTTTAATTTTACTTTTGCATATATTTTTCATTTTTAATGAATTGTAAAAGATTTTGATTTTTTAATTATTACAATACAGATGAAACCCTAGTGAGAAAAGAGGGCTGGTGAAATAAACCATTGAAGAAAAATAAGTGTGTTGCTCGCTGCATAGTTGAAACCCTTAAAGCACCCCCTACGACCACCCTTGAAGGGAAAGACGATTGGAAGCCTCAAAAACCTACACCAGCGAACAAACTAAGGTTTATGAACCTACTGCAGTGAAAACATAACAACACTGACAATAAGAGATAGAGACTTAATATGTCAATACAATGCACGAGAGATCGAAGAAATGAAGTACACTAATAAATTAATTCATGGCGAACATAAAACAAAAATAGAGTTTCTAGTGGGAACTTGACAATGCAATAATGATGGACGAGTCATGGTGGATGGTACTGGTTCGATATCATGTTAAAGTTACAAGGCTTTTAAAGAGAAAAGAGAGATGATAAATATATGTATAAATTAATAGTATTTCAGTGTGTTTTGTTAGAATATGGGTACCCATATATACACAAATAAAATCCTAACTAAAAGTTATTGAAAAGATAAAATATTCTAAAAGAAAAAACAAAAATTAACTAATCTTATCTAAAAGATAAAAAATAAAATAAATATCTTATCACAATCAACAATAACATACTTTGTACCCATAAAAATACTAACATGCTCAAATTTCACCATGGAAATTAGAAATAATTATATGATATAAATTTTTTATATTTCTTAAAATGATTGAGAATGCATTCTCAAAACTTGTACCAAAATGGAAATATGATGTTTCGAAATACACTTTCTTGGAAATATTTTTTTTTATACTTATAACAAACATATAAATTATATTTGGAAAACATTTTCAACTAGCTAGTTTCTATATATTTTTATTAACTAGAAAACTTGTTTGATCACATCGGTAAATAAATTTTGTAGCAGCATATAATATTTTTAAAACATTACTTTAAGTATTATTTTAATTTTTAACTTATATTTAATCTAAAAATATATTAAACTTAAATTACTAGATAAGATAGAGTTTAACTGTCTACTAGTTAATCAACATACAAGGAAAGTAAGATGTGTAATTGAATTATTATATTAATTTATTTTTTGTTTTAATTTTGATTGAAAATATTTCACAATATGATATAAAATTAAGAGTTTCAATCACAATATAAAATAATTTTCTATATAATTTTTTTCTCTAAAATAGTCAAAAGCACAATATGAAAAATAACAATTGAAACTAAAAAAATATAATCAAAATAATTTATCTACAAATACAAACCTATAAGAATTTTAAATTAATTAAAAACTCAAATTATAATTAATTTACAAAATTTTATTTTTTATTCCTAAAGTAAAATTAAAATTTATATAAACATTTTCATTTATACGTTTATCAACAACTTCAATAGATGAGTTTGTCATACACATATATGTCTATATATAAATTAGAAAAAATATCTTGAATTAAAGTGCTTTTGAAAGCTATTATTCAACAATAACATTTTTAGGAGTTTTTCATTACCCCAAGTATTTATAGGAAATTTTTTAATGTCTTATCTCTTCTAATCTATTATTTTCTCCTTTATTGTTAAAATGAATTTTAATATTTTTTAAAGATTATTAATATTTAAATAACCTTTATCACAATATAAGTAATTTATCATAAATTTCAAATATAATTTATATATTCTAAAATATTTATTTATTATAAAGTTTAATTATATAAAATAAACATATATTTTATGCACTACACAAACTACAATA
Source organism: Glycine max (assembly GCF_000004515.6). Taxonomy (NCBI): domain Eukaryota; kingdom Viridiplantae; phylum Streptophyta; class Magnoliopsida; order Fabales; family Fabaceae; genus Glycine; species Glycine max. Next base: position 33,597,661 of record NC_038249.2, read on the forward strand.
CTATTAAATTCAATGAACTAATTTAATAATTTTTAACTAGTAATTAACTTTCTACTGTTAATTAAATTTTCGATTTTAAACTAACTTTTTGCGCTAACTTTTCGGATAATTTTATCAACCATAGCGATATGTTTTGGAGGGTTAGACAAAAAATTTACTTACGATCGATATGCCAAATTATAGACAAGACTGGTTGAAAGCAATATAAACCTAAATTGGAGAGTTTAATTATCTTTAGGTAATGTATCTGTGGCCGATTTAATCGCTTTATTTAACGGCCATGTAGTAATGTCTAGTCATGCAAATGGAAAAGAAAGCAAAGTTGGCATATTCGTGATGCACTGAATATGAGTTGCTTTATGATTTGAAATTCTGAAGAGAAAATCCCCCAGTCATTATCAAAATGCTTTTTAAATCCCGTAACACAAGTGAGAGAATAGCAAAACCACGTGAACTGGCCCCCACGATCTTTCTCACTTGTCTCCAATTAATTGCTGAAATTTCAGGCGTAGTATAGTATAGTATGGACCCTACAATGCTACACTCTTCCTAAAGTGGCCAGCTTTCCAATGTCTCTTCCTTCAAGCCCTCCTTAGAATTTCTTTCTCATGTTGTAACTTGTAATGTCATGAGGGCACCGCCAAGGATCTGAAATTCTACGTTGTTTGATCAATGATTGAAACAAATGGGGTAAGAAAAAAGCAAAAGGTTTAAGGTCAATGTGTAAAATTTTCAACTGATTCCTTGTATGGTTTCCTTAATTTTCGTTTTTGGGTGGAAAAGAGAAAAGGGAAAGCTCATATGTGACTGAAATCTCGCAGTGGTTTGTCTTTTAAGAAAGATGATCCGTCAGAAAAATGTCTCTGCCATCATATGCATCATTTATGGCAAATATATATATATATATATATATATATATATATATATATATATATATCTCTCTACACCAAAAATACCTTTCATAAGCTATATATATAGCTAATAGCTGGTTTGATTATCCAAAAAAAGAAAGAGTAGCTGGTTATGGATTAGAAATGCTGAAGCATGCAATGAGTGTGTGTGGACAGTTTCAAAGCTGAAGCAGTGACCCCACTAGTGGTTTATTACAGGTTTACTGTGTATCTTTCTTATTTCGGACATGTGAACATTTTAATTTCTCGAGTTTTCTAAAGGCTAGACAGTAGCATAGCTTACTTGACTAGAAGTCTAGAAGTTTAAACTAAGTAAATGTTTATAGATTATAGTTAATAATCAAATATCAAACATTGGACTATTTATTTATGTACGTAAATGTTCATCAGCAATATACACCTGGTGAATGCCATGTTTTCTTGGTTTTTTGGGGGGATTTTTAGAAATTGTTTTGGATGTAAGCTTGTATCTTTTTATTTGAGTCGGGCTATCTTGTACTTAAATTAGGCATTTCAATAAAATCTTTGCTTAAATAAAAAAGTTTAAATTTTAAGAAAGAGTCCATAATTGATTTTAAGTCTATAATATTATAATATGAAGCAGAAGGACTGATAGCAAGAACCTTTTTTGCATAAACATACTCATAGGCTCAAGGCCAAGGCCATATAGATTGCAGATTCAATTTGCTGTAACTTCCTGTTTATTGGAGTTCTGTAGTGGAATATTTTCTTTCCTCCCCAAGTGAAGGAGTCCATATTAAATGGAGGCTTTAATAAAAGTCCATATCAAACGAATAGAAAGACACAGGCCCAATAAGAGCCGAATTTGTGAAAAGGTATTGGAAGAACAAAATTAGAGGAATAGATTCTTCAAAAAAGAAAAAATAGAGAAAGAAAATAAATGGTCAAATGGATAACAGAAAATCCAATGCATTTTAGAAGTTTAACCTAATACAACCCATTTAATATTTTGATAGGGAAAAGTATTATAACATCCAAGGGAGACAAACAGGGGTCTTGACCCTCTTACCTTGGGATCCTTTATATATATAAAATGTATTTTTGAGTTAATATTTATTTTAAAATATTAATAAATATATATATAACATTTATTTTTATTCATAAATTTAATAAAAATATTTTTTAAAATTTATTAAATAATTATTTATTAAATTTTAAATATTTAAATAATTATGCAAAATAAAAATGACTTGCCTTGATACGCTCCTAGATTCCCGCTGATTATAACCTATTAGATCAATTGTGCTGAATTTATATTTACGTAGATTGTAATACAGATTTGGAGATCACTTTAAGTTAGAATTGGTCAATTAATACTTAAATTCCCAAAATAAAAATAAAAGTTGTTGTAGTATAATAATAAGTATTTATGTCTATCACATGGATGATCTGGATTTCATCCGTGTTTTATAATCATTTTAAAAGGTTTGATTTGTTGATTCCATATTAACTACATTTTATTTTCCTTTTTTATTAAAAAATAATGTGAAAATAAATATGTTTAAAAAAATTCATAAAAATAAGGATTCATTTAGTTTTAAAAAATATTTTGTTTTTACTTTCTGTTATCACTTTAAATTACGAAAATACTATCATGTATTTTATTTCTTATTTTGAATAATTTATATAAGATATAATGAATAAAAAAATGTTTTTAATAATACTTATATAAATCTTTAAAAACAAAAATACAAATTTAGAATAAGATACTACTAATTTTATGATTAAAAATGAAAAGAAAAAAACATTTCCGCAAACCAACTACTAGTACTTGCAATTTTTATTGATTATGTATGTGAAAAGATAAAGTAAGGTTCTCAAAATTCTTCCAATGCAAGATAACGTTAGACTCTCGACAAGTCTAAGACATTAATTTATCTTATTTGCAATTTATTAAACCTAAAAAAAGTCATAATTGAAGATGTTTTTATAAGAAAATAAAATGGAATTTGGAAGATGTGTGTTCCCAACAAAGTTAAGGTCTTTTTGTGGAGGACTGCTCAGGGATGCCTGCCCACGAGATGTAATTTGCAGTTTTGCGGTGTTTCTTGTTCAGGTATTTGCCTTTTTTGTGTTAATATTCTGGAAAATGAATGGCACTACTTTGTGGGTTGTGTAAGAGTCATTTCTGTATGAAAAAAAAAGCTGGTTTGTGAGACACTATCCAGGTCCATATGCAAAATTCTGATAGTTTTACTGATATGATTTTTAGACTTGTTCAAAGTCTCCCCAAAGATGTGTTGAACAAAATAGCTATGTTGTTGTGGGCAATTTGGTGGACCATAAATTTTGAAGGTATTTTGCACTGTGTCGGTCTTGACATGTGTTTGTGAGACGAGTTGAATCAGTTCATCTTAGTCAGGACCATAAATTTTGAAGTTATTTTGCAGCCTGTTGAAGCTGATGCAATGGCTCTTTGCAAGGCCATGAGCTGGGTTCATGACAGGTTATTTTTTAATCCGATTGTAAAACTCTCATTGATGGTTATAATCCTTATTGTACAGCACAATCAGAATCAGAAGTGGGTTCTACTATTATGAATAATCCAACCACGCCATGGAATACCTAATCCCACTAAATCAGGATCCAAGATTTCCTCCTTGTAAGTTGTAACATGTGCCAAATATTAAATGCAATCTCTCTCCTAATCAATTTTTATTTGTACAGTACTGTATTGAAGTTGTAGCTTACCGAGGCGGTGCATAAACAGTTAGGAAAAAGAGCCCTGCACACTTATAAGTTATCATAGAAAAATTTAAAGTACAGTATTTTTAATTGAATAGTATTTAATAAACATTTATTATACATATTAAATCAGCTGCGGATAATAAATTACTAAATTCAATTAGAAAACATTTATGGTAGTACTTACTTTCTTCGTCCCTTTGTCATATTAAATTATTTTAATCAGAAAAAAATCAATAAATAGATAAAAAAATACTTTTTATAAAACTAATATTCTATTGTTAAATAATTTTTAGTTCATATTATAAATATTATTAAGAATATAAATAAAAAATAATTTATGTTACATTAAAAAATTAAAATAATTATTATTTTTAGATATTTTCTTCTTTTTACTTGATCATTATTATGAGACAAAGAGAGTGAAATAAATAAATATTAATAATTATTTCATACTTCTTCTATTTCAAATTAAGTGTCGCATTTGAAAGAAAAAATTCAAAAATAAGTATTGTATTTTATTTTTTAATCTAATATTAATTATTTTTTTCCATCAATATTCCTATTAAATAAATGTCACTTTAATTTTTCAATTTTTCAATGTAGTATGAATAATAATGTTACTTTGGTAAAATTAATATTTTTTTTCATCTTTTTATTAGTTAATTTTGTTGGTTTATATTTTTAGATAAAGGAAGTATATTTTTTATTCAGATGCAAAAATTTCACTTTTCTATAATTTTTAAATATATTCCCATGTGTTTTTCAATAAATAAAAAGTGTTCCCAAGATCTTTAAAATATACTCCCTCTTACTCAAAATAATTCTCTTGTAAGAAAAAAATAAGTTTCAAAATAATAGTTGTCATTTTAATTTTTTAATATAATATTACTTATTTTTTTAGTGATGAGTTATAAAAATTAAAAATAAATTAATAATTATAAGATTATGTTTGTAAAATTATTATTTTCTTTCATTTGTTTATTATTTTTTTTCGTAAAATGGCAATTATTATGAGATCAAAGGAGTAAATACACAAAATTTTACAAAACTAATTTAAATATTAATATTACACTAAGAATATATGTAAAAATAATAATTGATGCTATTACATTGAAACATTAAAATACTTATTACTTCCCATAACTCCTTAGCAAGTGTATCAAATTTATCACAAGTAGTAAAGTACTCGGACGTTCGAGTGTCGAATTCACATGGACTTTATTTATACTTAGATTAATACAAATTTAATATAAAAGCAATAGATAAAAAATTAAAATAAAGACAAAGAAATATATTAGATAAGATAAAGATTTAAAAGAAAAGATAAAAGATTTAAAGATAAAAATAGAAGATAGAGAAGATAAAATATTTAAATTAAGATATGATAAAGATAAAAGAAAATAGAAGATAAAAGATAAGATAAGAAAAGTAAAAGATAAAAATACAATATAAAAATAAAATAAAATCAAAATTTGATAATGTTAGGACCTAGCCTACCTTATCTGCCTAGGATGTATGATTTTAGGTTTTTCTCTATCAATTTGGTGAATTTTTCTTACCCACATTTGTTAAAATACTTGCCCCTGATGGGCCGGGAACTCAAAAATAAATTGACCTTGAGCCTACTAATTAAAGTCAACCTTTGCCTTTTAAAACAACTATTGATTGTCTTTCTAAATCATTATGAAGTCACATCTCTCGATCTCTATCTTCTTTAGCGGACATCAAGGCTTTAAGACCGATTGGCGCGTGCCCAAAAAGGGAGACCGGAGACCGCGTCTGAAGCCTTTGCCAACTTTTCGTCTCAGGCAAGAGCTACAGAACTAAAGCACCAACGGCTCCTCTTCCGACATTGGCTACTGCTATTGGGTATGAACTTATAAATTCAATTAAGCAGTTGATGCCCTGATCCCGGGAATAAGATAACTTTCTCTTCCAGGTATTCACTCATCCCCTCTCAATGGCAAGAGTGAGTAGATAGCAGAAGTTATTTCATTCCTCATTCCTGGGATATTCGTTAAGTTTGCCCATTAGGGGTCTTTCTCACCGGTGCTATCAACGATGACAAACTTATCTCACCTATCTATCTCCCAAATGTCTTTGCAAAGACTCAATAGATGAAATGCATGAAGTTCTAATTCTAGATGTTTGCTTTGATGCATGGGCATGATGCAATCACTCTATGTCTAACAATGATTTTATCAAGATATCTCTTTCTTTTAGTTCTATTAGAAATTATCTTGTCTCGAGCGATTAATTCCTAAAACATATGCATGCAAAACCTTCCTTGTTTTC